>NC_081352.1:25891730-25902099 GCF_029784015.1 Lycium ferocissimum
GATATACTATGATATACTATGATTTAACATGATATGACATAAATTTCTATTATCTATGCCTATGAAAAGAAATATTCTCTTTCTAAAAAGAAAAAACAAGCATGCATGGCATCCGCCCCATGGGGCCCTCATACGCACAGTTGCTGCGGTTGATCCTATGATAGGTTCTATGTTCCTATGCGTACATTGTTCATACGTACGGAGCCATCCCTTTACCTCACGATATGAAATCTTGTTATTATTTATGCTTATATATATCTACTATGTTACTATTCACCGCACATGCTCGGTACATGGCTCTACTTGACCCCCTGCTTCGGGGGTTAACGTTTCATCTGCGCGCGAGTACACCCGGATGTTCGGGGGCTATTATCGAAGATGTTCAGGCGGAGTTGGCATCTCCATTTGCTCTCGAGGGTTGCCGGGTCAAGAGTCCTATGCTATGATGCCATGTTCGGAGTTAGGAACTTTGCGGACGGAGGGTATTGGGTTGTCGGTGTAAGCGGCCGCAGGGCCGATATGTCACTATGTTTCGTGTCTCGAGTCTTATATGATGTCGATTTTACTTATGAAAAAAAAAAAAAATTCTATGCATTCATTCCTTACTAATTCATAAGTTTACATATGTGACAAGAGTTAGCGGGTTCGCTCGGCTCCGAAGACGGGGTCGGGTGCCCATCACACCCTAGTAAAGTCGGGGTGTGACAGTTGCCTCTAGTTGCCCCATCTGTGTTGCACTTCAAAGTATCCCCAGGTGGAAACTTCCACATGACCTTTGTCACTTGTAATTTTGGCACAAATTGTTCCAAAATCCTCACAATGTCATGCCATCTATGTGGAACTACTTGAATCCCTGGCTTCCTCAGTCTCACCAACTGCTGTATATCAATAGAAGCTTGGTAAATAACTCACTTAGGTTGACACCTTATCCTTATGCTTATCTCCATTTCTTTTCTTCCAAAGTACCCGGTACTAAGATAGATGGTATAGCATAAAATATGTTCTGAATTCTGGATAGAACATCTGCAGTCCACCATTTCATGATTACCTGATGCAAATGCATACCATCAATCTTAATTCCAGCTACTGCACCAAAATATGTCCATATTGCTTGAGCAGTTGCACATCTCAAGAATATGTGAAGGACAATCTCTCCTTTTGGTTCTACACAACAAGAGCACCTGGAAGGCATATGGTGTCCCCAACTCTTTACTACATCATCAAGAGGGACTTTAAAATGCCATACCCTCCACATCAGAAATGCAATCTTGAATGGCAATCCCTTGATCCAAATTTTCTTGTAAACCTCCTTCTTTTCACCTCTGCTCCTTATATATTCCCATGCAGATTTGACACTGAATTCTCCATTTTTCTCCAACATCCACCAAGGCTTGTCAATCTCTCCAGGTTTAGCAGGTGGCTTTACCTTAGTCAAGATGTATTCAGCCAAGTCCTCTGGTAAATTGTTTCTACTGGCAGGCACATGCCACCTACCATCAGTAACTGCATCAGAAACATTTTGTCTGGCTTCATTACACTGAAATTCAGGAGAAACAATGAAATATAATGGGCCTAGTCCAGACCAATTATCAAACCAGAATAATGAAGAACCCATTCTCAACTGCCACCAAATTTGATGATCAATCAAATCCCTAGCCTGCAACATTTTCCTCCATATATGAGATCCTTGCTTCCAAGGGACTAGTATTGGATTATTTTTCTTTAAATATTTGTTGCTCATGAAAGCACTCCATAAGGATGGTTTAGTCCTGAAATTCCACCACAACTTAGCAAACAAAGCCATTGACATGTCTGCCCAAAGTGATCTAAAGCCCAAACCTCCTTCCTCCAAAGGTAGACAAACCTTTTTCCATTTTTGCCCAATGCCTCGCCACTCTCACCTATATTGTTGCTCCGAAAGAAAAACCGAGCAAAGATCTTATGCAATTTCTCGATAACAAATGATGGAGGATCACGAGTGAAGAAGTGCATAGGCATTGCTGCCGGCAAAAGACATGCTTGAGAGAATCGCCCTTCCTCCAAAGGACAAAAGCTTGCCTTTCCACCTGTTCTTTCTTACCTTTGCCATCGGAGGTAGAATGCCATCTCTTTCGCGTAGTATATAGGGCAACCAAGGTATATTAAGGAACTCCTTCCTAGCAATACCGCTACCCTTTCCACCTTTTGAAATACTTCCTCATCTACCCTATCATGCAAGTACACGAACTCTTTGCTTTGTTAATCAATTGTCCTGAAGTCGTTTCATATTCGACAAGACCTTTCATGATCAAGCCAAGTGAAATATCACATGATGATGAGAAAATGATGGTATCATCTGCATATGCAAGATGATTGATTTTTGGACTCCACTTAGGCAATCCAGAACCAGTGAACCACAAGTTATTATGCAAAGAATTCAAGGCCCTTGACAATACTTCAGCAGCTATGATGAATAAAGTAGGAGACAATGGGTCTCCTGGCTAACACCCAGTTGAATGAAAGAAACCATGAGGTTGACCATTGATAAGCCCGAATACCAATTATTCCCAACTAATTCATAAATGGCCGATGAACATCTCACAAAATCCCATTTTCCTCATCACATTTGTGAGAAATATCCATGACAGCCTATCATAGGCTTTTGTCATATCAAGTTTCATCACTACATTAGGCACAACCTGATTTCTTTTCTTGGTTCTAAGTCTAATATCAGTAATAATCTCCTGTGTCAACAAAATATTCTCTACTCTACTCCTTCCCCTCACAAATCCCCTTTTGGTTCTCGGGAAATCAAGTCGTGCAATAGAACCATCCTTCATGTATAACTCTAGAGAAAATCTTATTAACAAAGTTGCTCAAACTTATTGGTCGTGTCACCAAAGGATCAAAATCCTTCTTCTTAGGCAAAAACACTAGATTTGTGTGAGTAATGTACCTTGGAAGTTCATGACCTCTGAAAAAATCCCACACCATGTTAAATATATCCCCTCCAATAATGTCCCAACATGCCTGAAAGAACATGCACAGCTGAAACCATTGTGCCCTCCGATTTGCATTATTCAAACCAAAAAGCATGCTTGACTTCTTCCACGGTAGGATCATGAGGCGGTCAACTCTTCATTTTGCTCATTTGTGACCGTGCTAGGTACATGCTTCAAGATGTCAAACTGAGTAGGAACCACTGTTTCATGAAATTGAGCTTGATAGAACCTAATAGCCTCCTCAGCAATTTCATGTTCAGTCTCAAGCCATTGACCTTGATAGTTCTGAATTCTTTTCAACTGCAGTATTTTCCTCCTTCCTTTAACATGTGCATGAAAGAACTTGGAATTCTTATCCCCCTCTTGGATCTAGGTCATGCCAGCTTTTTGCTTCCAATATTCCTCTTCTATATGCAATACTCTTGTCATCACCGCTCTTTTTGAAGTTTCTCCTCATTGACATGAGAAGGATCTCATTTCAAACAAAGGCCTCATGAATTTTGATGACTTCCTCAAGATTAATGATGGTCTGGAAAAAGTCACCATAAGTTGCCTTACTTGTTATAGCCCGTACTTTGTACGTTTGAATATTCCAAAGTCGTCGTGGAAAGTTAAAGGCGAGACTATTCTTAAGAATTATTTTAACGGGTGAGTTGTTGTAAATATTATTTGTAACTATTATTAGCACGGAAATATTGTGGAAGGTTGAGGGCGAAAAAGGAAATTCGCAAAATGGGCCGTGAAAATAATGCGGAAGGCTAGGGACGAAATGGTAATATTGAAGAAAGTCGAGGGGCAAAATGGTAATTTCACCAAGGGCTCATGGAAGTTCCAAGAAGGCCATATTGGCCATGTGACAAAAATGGGAATGGAAAAGATGACAAAGTGAGTCATCTTTTATAAAATTCAAGAGAAGAAAAGAAAAATCAAGAAAAAAGAAAGAAAATTCTAGAGAGGAAGAAAGGGACATGAGACCTTACTTGAGGGACTAAATAATAAATATGGAAAGTAGGGGAGACATTTATATATATATATATTAGAGTCATTTTTTTTTTAGTTGAAGAAATAAGAAAGAAAGAAGGGTTGAAGAAACAAAAGAGAGAGGGGTTCGGTACGTGCATTGGTCTGGCCGAACCTCGCCCTTCTAGTTTTGATCATGGAAAATATTTTCTTCCACTTTTCATACTAATTGGAAGGTCCTCTACCATGTGGAGTAGTTGTTGGAAGAAGGAAACCAATTGTTTTGCAAGAACAAAGCCTAGCCGAAGTGAAGAAGTGGAGGAGAGGAGGTAAGATTTCATTCTTGTTTTCATATATTATGGATGGTTAGTGTGTTGTTGTGATATGTAGAAACGGATAAAAATTATGGAAGTATGATGTTGATAGTGAACCCGTGAATGGGCTGTTTTGGTGATAAGGAATAAATGGAATTTTATTAAGTGTTCTTGGTTGTTGTTATGGTAGATTTTGTGATGAAAAATAAAGGTTTCATGACTTATGTTGAAGTTATAAGTTGTGTGGGCTGATTTGGAAGTTAATATGATTTTAATACGCTTTCTTGAATTCATGGAAGTAATGTTATAGATGTGTAGAATTGTTGATATAGTTTATGAGTTGAAAGAAAGAATTGAGTCGCTATTGTTTTTGTTGAAATCGGAAGGTGTTGGATGAAGTAGTATGTAGAATGAGTTGTTGGAACGTTATGTAAATTGAATCGAAATGAATTGAATATGAATTGAATGTTGTTTGTAAGATTGTTGGCGTTGTTGTTGACATTGTGGCCGAGTTCCATTCTCGGGTTGTTGTTGATTGAAATCGGCCAAGTTAAACTTGGTGGCATGGTATATTTGCAGGGGAAATGCTGCCAAAATTTCGGTAGCCAAGTTCATTTGAGAATCCAACTCAAAAGGTTTCTAATCAAGGTTTGGTAAACATGACCAAATTGTGGATTTTGGCGAGTTTGCAACGTGGATTTGGAGTAGCAGAAGGAGCAGAAAGAGGTATGTAAGACTTTATTTCCTTTCTTTGGCATGCGAGACGTGTAGGCTTTCGCGCCTCTGGACTTTCCTAACTCTAGAAATCGTGGTTGAAATTTCCTACTATTCACTCGGTAGAATTGAACCCAAAGCTCACGAATAGTGAAAGAAGGTCTAAACCCCTAGAACTTGCAAGAATAAGACTCGATTACCCTAAGACTCCCTAAGTAAAATCACGGAACGTATTACACGTAAGTTGTGTACGCCGCCTCATTCGACCGAGGCGAGCCCACTATTCCCGGATTCCCTCTTATTGTTTCATTGAGTTTATTTCCGTACTATAGTTAATGAAGGTTTTTGATTATCATTCCGACCACAAAACAACAACTGTCTTAATTAAACCCTTGACCCCAAAAGCATGATTTTCTCTTACTAAAAGTTTATAAGTGTTTTCCAAAATACTTATTTTTCTCCAAAACCAAGTTTTACTATATTGGAAGCCTTAAAGACTAAGACAACGATTATGGTTCTATGAGGATAATGATGATGCTAGAGATGAGAAAAAGTATGATAATTGTTTTCCTAAGACTTCAAAGTACACGAAATACTGTCTTGTGACCCTATTCTACGTTGTTCATGATGTTGCTTTTCATTGATAGTCTCGCCTTAAAATACTCGTTCCTTCAAGGTGAGACAAAGCGATCCCGGTCAATCCATAAGGTAATCGGAGGTTACCGACCTTACGTCACTCCGATGGACACATGACCTTCTTTGAGCTCCCATGCATGCTGTTTAATTGTTTATATTATAATGTATATAATGCCTGATATTGATGAATGTATTTGTATACACTGTATATGTGTGGGGAATGGGGAGGGCAACTGTGTCCACCTGATTCAGCTGGCTTATCATCCCGGACGCGGGATTTATGGGAGAGCCGTACGCGGCGTCCGTTCGTGATATATATATATCCGTGATATATTTGGGACACCGGCTGGGAGGAGGGAGAGCCGATGAATTCGGCGTCTCGTAATCGCACCAAACAAAAAGTACCGTTTCGAAAGGTAACTCGTTTTCTATGTACAAGACTAAGAAATACCGTGTTCAAAAAAAAAAGAGAAGCTAGGGCATGCATGGCATCCGCCCTCGGCGGCACGCACGTGTACGTGTTCCCGTCCCCGTGGTATGCTTTATATTTCTATGTGCGTTCGTCCATGTGTACATGTTATCCACCGATCTCATCATGTATTTCTTAATCCCGTGATATTGTTGTTCATACTTATGTTCCTATTCGTATTATTATTCATGTCTTACATACTCGGACATTGCTCGCCCCCGACCCTTTCTCCGGGCCGCGTTCATGCCACGCAGTAATAATTCCGACGGATAGAAGCCGGGATAAAAGATGTTCCGAAGTTGGCAAGCTCCATTTGGCCCGGAGCAGTAGCCGAGTCAGCCTAGCGCACGTGCCAGGATTTCTGATTACAGTTAGAGACTTTGCAGACAGAGTCGTGGGTTCCGGGAGTCAGATTGTATTATGACACGAGTTATATTCAGTTACATGTTTTATTTGACTTAAAAGCAACAAAAGAGTATTTCATTCATCTGTTTATGTTTACCTGTCTTAAAGGCTTTCAAAAAAATTTTACGTAGTGGGGTGGTCCGGGCCGGGTTCGCTCGGCTCCGGTCACGGGGTCGGGTGCCCATCACACCCTGATCAAGATCGGGGTGTGACATTACTCCACTGAGACAACACCTTCTTTAACTTCTTTAATTTGACATTAAAAGTCATGAAAGAATTAGCCACCACATCTGTCTCCCAATTAGCCTTCACAACCTCTAGAAAATCTGCATGTTTTGTCCAAAAATTTAAGAACTTAAAGGATTTCTTAACTTGCTGAACCTCTTGTTTACATTCTAACATAAGTGGAGAATGATCAGACCCCAGCTTGATCAAATGACTAACTTCCAGTCCTGGAAATAGTTGTTGAAATTCAAAGTTTCCCAAGCATCTATCTAATCTCTTGAACACACATTCATCTGCAGACCTACCATTCCACCAGGTGAAAATGCTTCCTTTATAACCCAAGTCACTAAGGTTACAAGTCTGTATACAATGTCTAAAATCCTCCACTTCATTTAGAGTTACAGGCAGACCACCATATTTTTCTTCCTCATCCATAATGACATTAAAGTCTCCACCAACAAGCCAAGGAAGAGACATGTCTGATGCAAGGTTGTACATGGAATCCCACAATTCAATTCTATCAATTCTGTCACACTTAGCATATACCAAAGTGACAATTATGTCAAAATCAATATATCCCGGCTTGAATAATTTCAAGGTAAGGCTGTTGATCGATGTCCCATTAACATCGTTACTTCATATTCCTCATCAATAAAAGCCCGTATTTTTCCCGATACATTACTTCAAGCAGCAAGTATGAAGTCCAAGCCTTCTCCTATAAGATTCTAACTTGTAAACTCGTTGAAATGGTTCCATCAAGCCTATAAGAAAGAACTTATATTTTGTATGCATTGTTAAAAGCCTTTTAAAAGCTTTTTAGTGTTTATCGATCTTATGTTCCGCATTAATGCATTCATCACTAAAGTTTGGATTTAGATGTAGTTCTCCTTGCGCGCACCCGGGGCGAGATGCATGATTTTCTTTGACCGGTTTTCTCCTTCCTTGCCAATAACTTTCTTACCCTCGCTTGGGAGACAAATCTCCCTCCTTGGCAAGATTCATAAAGTTCTCGAGCGAGCCGACTTCTCATCCAAGTCTATATTTGGCTCCTCCCCTCCAATTATTGCTACTTGTAAGTTTTCATTGTCTACCTTGGCAATTTGATCCTGCTTCCTAGCCTTGGAATTGGATTGTTGTTGCCCATGAGTCTTAAGAGCACCACCTGATAATTGTAATTTTGCGAGTTCGCTTTCCGCCTTTTTTACCACCTGTATTGCCATTGCTTTTTTGTTGACTATGAACTTCAGCATTCTCCTTTTCACCATGATTAGATGCAATTGCATGTCTCTCTGCACTACTCTTAGCTTCATGCACTGCATCTATATTCAAAGTTTGTTGTTGCTTGCTTGGGCCTGTTACATTAGCTTGATCACCTGCTACACTATAAGATTCATCTTCCTCATGACTATACTCCTGCATACTATCTATGAATTGTGTTTTTGCACAGTCTAGTACCTTAGCACCACCTATCAGTTGAGGCTTCTGAGTGCCATTATCTACCTTCACATCCTCATCAACCCTTTCAAACATATTGTTGATTTCTTGTGAAGATGAAATAGAGTCAATAGACTGTCTAGTACCAGTTGTTTTGCCTCCTACAATTTCACCCTCTTCCCCATCTTCCTCAACCTGTTCACTCCACAACTTCCTTTCACTACTAGTCCCTTTATCCTCAGCAAAGTAGTTGAAGGAATATCATGACAGGCCTGGTTAGTAGTAACCTTGTCCACTCCTGGTTTAAAAGCTGTTTCAACCCACTCTTTAGTCTTGGAAGGTGAAGATTTCTTCTTACTAGAAGTAAACACAGGTGCATTGATATTCAAGGCCTTCTCAAAGACTATGAAAACTAGTTGCACCCTCCTTATCCAACGTATGTCACTACTAACCGCTTCGAGAATCCGTCGCGTTCCACACTCCCCGCATTTCCCTTGATGTGCTTGGACGTCGATCATCCAGACTCATCAAAACACCTTCTTGTACACCATTATCATTTTCCAAAGCTACAAATTTATTAAGTATTTGAACAGCACCAAACTTCAGTAATTCTCCTTGCTTACTTGTACCACTATTTTCTCTACCTGCTGGCAAAGCAACCTGTTTTTGAGTATTGTTTTCAATATCCACTTGTTTCTTTCCTTTCTAAGTCTTCCATTTATACAAGTCCTGCACATCTCCAACCACCTTACCACTCTCCAACACCTTGATCACCTGCCTAGGATTTCTATTCTTTGCATGATTTGCCCTCGCTTGTTGTTAGAATGTTTTGCCTTGTTTTACTTTCTGTGCTTCCTTCACATTGTAGGGATCCACTCGCTTCCCTTTATCACCATTATCTCCTTCAACCTCCTCCTCACTCTCCTTATCTGGTAACAAATCAGGATGGAGCTTCCAACACCCTTCCTCATCATGGCCTTGCAAGCAACATTCCTTACAGTACTTAGGCATGAAATCATAATGAATTTTCACCCACCTTGACTTAACATCTCCAGTTTTACTATCCACAATTGCGCTGAACTCTCTTAGGATGCTCAGCTAATAAATCCACTTCAACTTTCACACGTGCATAGCTTGGCCTTATTTTATTTATGGTTTCCACATCCAAGGTCAATGACTTGCCTACTGCTGAGGCCATTGAAAACAACTATGATCACAAAAGTAGTTTGGTGCTAATGTAGGAAACAATATGTCACGACCCAGCCCCGTGGGCCGTGACTGGTGTCCTACCTGGACACCCATACGTACCTACCTAACAGATCCAATATACCAAATAGCTAATGCGTCCAACATATTTAAATCCATACAGATATAAGGTGCACCGCTCGAACATACATACGCATATATACACATACTAAACCCTCGTACGTGGAAAGCGTTAAGGTCGTGAGATAAGAGACAAAGTCACAAACTCGCACAACTTACCGAACAAAGTGACAACCCATATCCCACAAACATGTTCTATGGTACCTCTAACATACGGGGGAACGGAATCAAGACGGGACGGGCCCCGTCGTACCCGGACATCATATATACGTAACAAACGTACAACGATATATACCAAAAGTATCGGCTCCGGGATCGAAGAGGAGTTTCTGTACGACGGACGCGATAACCTAAAACCGCGGCGTAATCGTGTGGCGCGTCTGTACCGTGGGCATGTAACACGGGCCCCCCAGAAGGCGAAGGGGGGAAAACCCGGGGATGTAAAAAAAGGGAAAATACATAATCAAAGTAACCGAATCGGGTATATAAAAACTGGGAAGGGAAAAACGAAATAAAGGGGGGGAAACGGATTCGTAGCGGGGCGGGCTTTCGGAACGTAAAGGACTAGCCCCGGGGGAAATCGGACACGGACATACGGACGGAATCGTGCGAAATTGGGGCGAATCAAAGCGGGGAATTTCCCCCCCTTGGGGCGTACGAAGACTCCGGGGGGGGGGGCGGGCCCCAAAGGTTGGGGCGGACCCCCCTCGAGTTGAATCGGATTTCCAAAAGTACGCCGTCATATTCCAAATCTAAGTTGCCAAGGAAATCATGCATACGGGGCTAATGCAATGGGGAAAGGACAACCCAAATCGGATCCCGGGCCCCATCGGAAAGGATCCCGGCCCAATTAAGGGGCCGGGAGTCGAACCCGGGCCCCCGGAAAACCCCGACCCCGGGGGCAA
>NC_081352.1:25902199-26021817 GCF_029784015.1 Lycium ferocissimum
CATTTTGTTGCTATACGGGGTTTCTTATTGCTCTTTTGTTTGTTGGTGCTTCTGCGAGCTTAAAAGGAATAGATCCTACACTTGACTAAGAATGGTTGTTGTTATGGTATTTGAAAATTTGAATTTTGGTCGATTTGTAGTAAATAGGTTCTTGCATTTTGCTTAAGTTTAGAGCCATAGCGCTACCTTAGTTCAAGCTTTAGGTGTCCATTATGCTACTAAACTAGCGATCGTGCTTGATTGTTGAGCCTCGTTATGCTCAAAGCGCCCTCCGATGATATGCTACTTTATTGTCATTTGTTGTGGCTGTCTTTGGCTATGGTTTGTTGCTATAATATGTGACTTATACCACATATGGGGGCTACTGAATTAAAAAGAACAGATACTAAACCTGATAAGTTTGCTGTATCTATGGTTGAAACTGCTATTATCTTTTGACACATGTTGTTATTTTTTTAAGAAGGCCCCTGAGCTGGTATAATTTGTTCTGCTCACATTTTTGTTGCTATGGTCATGTTGCTACCCTTCTTTGAGTCAACTTGTGACTTCATATGAATGCTACTGCTATATTTGGTTGCTGCTGCACTTTAAGTGTGGTTGGCTGCTACTGCACTTTGAGGAAAATAGTAATGATGCCTCACTTGAAGAATGACCTGTTGCCTCACTTGAACTAAGTGATGGCTGTAAGTTTGAGGAAAAAGATAAAGGTTGTATATTGGATTAAGCTACTGCTGCTTAACATGTGTTGTTGCTGCCCATCCTATGCCATGCCCTTTTAAGACAGTTTGCTGCTATACTTGCTTGATACTTGATGCCTTAAATATGGTTCAGATGTTTCACTTTGAATGGTTCCCTTGAGGAAAATAGATGCAACACTTTGGTATCCAGTTGAGACATTGTGATGAGAGATGTGGAATGAAATTAGTTCCCACCTCTGAGTTTCCTGTTATGTTTCATGACTAAGCTCCTGCTGAGTTTAAAAAAGGAAACATTAACCACACTTGATGAAAGTAAAGCTGCAGCTGCGACTATGTTCTTTAAAAGAACAGATTTCTATACCTGATGGGAATTTTACTGATTTGAACAGAATACTACATTTGGGCCAATGAAAAATTACTTTTTGAGGCCATGCCTAGTCCGGAAAGGTTATCCCTCGGTTTAGGCAAGGATGATCTCACATTGATATCACGAGGTAGGAACCAACATGTGCTTGGCTAGGCAACTAGAATGGCCCTTAGTTTGCAGCCGTGACATGATTTGGGTTCCTTTGCCATATTCGGAACCGTGAGTCTGAGCCTCCGTAATCAAAGCTCTCAAAGTTTGATGCGAGTCCGAGGGATTATTATTTATGTTCCTAAACGTCACCCTACGGGGTGGCGTATCATTTTAACTAACTATTTTCCTTTTTATTGTGCGACGTACCAATAAAACAAGCATGGAAAGCAAAAGCTCGAGGACAAAGTAAAAGGATCGGACGCTTGGAGCTTCGGATGAAGATTAGAGGAGTATAGAAGAATGAGGACAAGACTGCTGAATGATTCAGGCCCAAGGCCATAAAAGCTAAACTTTCTTTCCCTTCCTTTAGTATAGGTTTTAAATTATTTCTATATGATATGCAAATACATTTGTATAGATATTGAAACCCCCACAAGTTAGAACCTAGAATTTGGGTAGACGATGTTTCAAAAATGTTATCCAAACAATAAAAGAGTTGTATTCCATTTGATTAAAATAAATAAAAGTGAACGTATATTTTTCTTGCAAAAAAGTTGATTATTTCTAAATACCTCTTTAAAAGTGTATTTTAATTTGAGAAATCTGAGAAAAGAAAGTAAAATAAACATTTGGGCTAGACCCGACTTAATAAATTCAAATAAGTGATATTTCCTTCAAAGCCCGAGTTTGAGAAAGTAGTTCTGAGGATATGGTTGACTGAAGAGATAAAATATGGATAATGCACAAATTAAACAAAGGCTATATATATATATATATATATATTCTTATATACGAACACATTACATTAGTTTTAGATGGGATATACCCAGTATACTATCCTTATGAGTAAAAAGGACAATATTATTTTTATCCCGGATATTTTATTCCAAACTTAAGCTACCCTTATATAAAGGGAAATTCTTTAATTTTTTTTTTAAAAACCAAAATGATATGCCATGACCATATTTTTTAAACGAGCTATTAAAAAAAACATAAGCTACGTAATCAGATATTGAAGCTCGAAGGTCAATCGTATTCTATGAATCCTTAATACTGGGGTGCCTAACACCTTCCCTAGGGGATCACCAGAACCCTTACTTAGAGCTCTGGATTTTTCACTGTATTTGAATAAACCCTTCACCACTGGTTTTTGTAATTTCCTAAAAATTAGGTTGCGATTCTTTTCCAAAATAAGTCTGAAAGAGCGCCAACAAGTTCGTAGTAGCTTTTACGCACCCGCGTTAATGCAAACCATTACAGTATCGGCTGAGGGGGACTCGTTGTAGCCAGAATGTTGCTGCCATAACAGTGCGGTGGGATTTAGCGTGAGGTGCCACAGCGGGCCCCTGGACGCCGTGGCGAGCTTGCGGCAGCTGGTAACCTTACCGCTACAACGCGTGACGGGCAATGTTTCCATATTTTCCTTAAGTTAAAACCCTTGAACCCTATCATTTCCCTTCATCACCTTCTAAGCACCCTTTGGGAGAATTGAATAACTTTTGGACTGAATCTTCTTGGAGGTAAGATCTTTGATCCTAGACTTCATCATTTACCTTCCTAGATCCTTAATCCATGGTTAGAATCACTAGAATCAAAGGGGAGAAGATGAGTCTTATGATAAATTTCTTGAAATGGGTTTAGACTTCCTAAATGGAAATTGATGGTGAAATTGACTAGTATAACCATAGAATTTGATGAATTCATTGTTGTTAAGCTTATTTCTTCCATTATTAGTGATTAATTTAAGGATTAGGGTTCATACTCAAAATTGGGAGTTTTGCTTTAAATCTGAATTGGGCCTAATCTTGAGTTGTTTTAGCAATTGAATAGTGGGTTTGATCATCTAGGGCATGAATTGCATATTTCACCTTCCAATTTCTCATTTTACCCTTGTGGGTCTGTTTTCCCAATTCTATGAGTTAGAATTTGACCTAACTAGAAGTATAGCAATATAGGTATCGTTCTTGTTGATTTCTACTGTAGAACTCAAATATGTTTAGACTTTGAGTATTTGGAGTTGCAAGAAATGGCAAGTCTAAGGTTTGATGGTTCGTGGCTCTTGTTCTGCTTTCTAGGTAGGTTACGGCTTACCTTTTGGCTTAGATTTCGGTTAGCGAATCATATGTAGAGTTAGTGATTGTTGAAGAAAGCATGTAAACCTTTGGGTATGGAGTTTGGGATGGAATACTTAAGTTGGTATTGTTGTAGACTATGGCTTGTCACCTTATTGTGTTCTATTGAGTTGTTGGCTTGTCGCCATGTGATTGATTCTACAGTTGATGCTTAGTGATTACCTTATGATTCAGAGAGCATATTTATCATGGTTGAGGTTTTTGGAAAGTAAAGTAAGGTTATTATATTGTTGTTGTGATTGAGACATGTGTCCATGTGTGGCTCCATTGATTCATATATTCTTATTGGCATTTGTTATCATGCATTCACTTTATATATATATATATATATATATATATATATATATATATATATATATATATATATATATATATATATATATATATATATATATATATATACATTTCGGATCGGGTTGCGCGTCTTTGCGGCACTAGCGGGATCGGGATGCACGTTCTGCAACATTGACTATTGGATTGGGCTGTGTGCCACAGTAGGTACATGGACTTAGCGGTCCCCTATGGGTCATGACTGTCGAGGGAAAGAGATATTCTGCCCGAAGCGTGTATGTATCATGGCATTTGCATTGCATTCATCTCATTTTGCATATGGCATTGTATTGGACTTGTTGGCTGATCTCGAGTGATGCATGTACTTGATAGTGATTCTTGAGATTGTACTTCGGACTTATAGCGGATTTTAAGGAGATATGCTAGTATTGGTAATTGGTATTGGATGTGTTATTTGTACTGTGTTGAGTTATATCTGATTGTGAGCATGTCTACTTTTTCAGTCTCTTTCTTATACATAAGTTTTCCAGCTGTTGGCGGCCTATGATGCCTACTCAGTAGGGGTGGGCATAAATATCGAAAATCGAAAAACCGAACCGAATGAATTCGATTTTTCAATTTTCGGTGTTTCGGTTCGGTTTTGATTTTTTTAAATAGCAAATTCGGTGTTCGGTTTCGGATTTTCGATTTTTCGGTTTAACCGAATATTTAATATAATATTTTTTTATATCAATATATAATATATATCAATATCATTATATCAGTCATCACTCATCAAATTACTCCAATCCACTCCTATCAGGCCCAAATGGCCAAATTAATTATCCAAGCCCAAATTCATTTCACTAGTAAATCAACCCTAGTCTGAAGTCTCTACTCTCTAACAGTCTAACGTCATTTCCTCTTCAGTTCTTCTTCCACAAATTTATTCTCTTCTCCCACAATGGCACAACCAGTGAACCACTGATCTGAAACCAGCGTTTTTGCTCCCACAAACCAGCGTCTCTGCTTTCACTGCTCCCACATTCTTAAGGTAATTTTATTTCCTTCTTATAATTTCTCATTTTTAGGCTAATAGCGATTGCATGGCCTCTGAAGTGGCTGAGGGAATTCTGAGTGGACCATCGTGGCGATCCGATTGGCTGCCGAGGCGGGACCACCGATGCAGCAGAAGAGGTATTAGCTGAGTCAGAGGCCTTTTAATGTGTTAAAACCCTTAGACATCGTCATTTCCTATACTCGTTCTTGAGGCTTAAGGAGGCGATTTTGGGAGAATTTCACTGATTTCTTCTCTAAGGTAACAACTTGTCTCTAAATCATTCATTAGCTCTTCCTAATCAATAATCCATGCCTAGATTTCTCTTAAATGGTAAGAGCAAGAAGGGGTTTTGTGGGTTTCTTCTCTAATTATCCTACGATGATAAAACTTTGTTTATCTGGTGGATTTAGCATGAGTTAGCATGATATTGATGGTTATTAGCTATTGTAACTTGAATCTTCCTTTTTCTAAGGCTTAATTGGTGAATTTAGGTTAGGGTTTATACCCAAATTTAGGGGTTTTGCCTAGAATATGAAATAGAGTGAATTGTTGATTATTCTAGCTTGCTAATAATGGGAATTGATCACCTAGAGGTTTAATTTCATGTTAGGACCTTTAGATTTCAATTTCACCCTTCTAGTTCATGAACCCTATTTCATAAGTTGGAGATTTAGGTCTTGATAGAAGTAGGGTTTGTTTTGATATTCTCCTTGATTCTAATTCCATGGTTCGAATATGCTTAGACTTCTTGATCTTGAGGCTCAAAGGAAAGGCTAAGGAGTGATTGTTGGTGATATTGTTGTTCAGCCTTCCAGGTAGGTTACGGTTTACCCTATGATGAGACTTCGTTTAGCGAAGCATATATTTAGATGATATTGTGGGAGAAAGCATGTAAACCTTCAGGTATGAAGTTGGGTTGGATACTGTCATAGGTTGGGCCCTGTTGTGTGATTGGGGCTAGCCACCCCATTGTGTTGTGACTTGATTTGTTCTATTGTTGTTGGCTTGATGCCACGTGGCGATAGTAGATATTGGAGACTATTGCTATACCTCTTCATGATATTGAAGTATCTTACTTCTTTACGTTTGATACGAGGATAGTGTTCTTATGACTTGTGTAGCCTTTTCATGATATTGTTGGCGTACCCATGCTTGGTACTTGTGATATTGATCTGACTGTTGATGATGAGATCATGCTTACAATTGAGTTGATTTATGTAAGAGTTGATAGGGCTTGTAGTGTTGTGACTTCCATAGCATATTCGTTGGCATTTATTGCATTGATTTAGCATTTATGCATTCATACGTGATGGAAATGGTTTGGAACTGAATAATGAAAGACTTATGGTATCTATAAGAGAAAATGTTTTAAATGCCCTAGGGGAAATGGTTTCTGGTGATGTGATATTATATGATTTGATAAAGATCCTCCGTGGGCAAAGATCAGTAGACTCGTTATCATTGGGCAAAGATCAGGAACGAGTGGTACATGGACTCCGCGGGTCCCCCATAGGTTGTGCAGATATGATTTGATAATGATCCTCCGTGGGCAAAGATCAGGAGACTCGTTACCATTGGGAAAAGATCCGGAATGAGTGGTACATAGACTCCGTGGGTCCCTCATAGGTTGTGCTACCGAGACGTCGATACTTTTGTCTGGAGTACATGTGTACACAGTATTGCATTCGCATATCACACAAAGATTGCATTGTAACCACATTTCATACATTGTTGCATTGCATTGCATTATGGCTTGTGTTGATGATCTGGTTATTTACTTGTGTTATTTGGATTCGGATTGATTATATCCAGACTTGGCACACTTGGGTTTAGATGCTATAACCTAGGTGACGATGTGTACTTGGTTTCTAATTTGTGTTTGACCTATACTAGTTGATTTATCTGCTTATCTTACCTTATTGTCTAGATTATGTTAGCTAAACTTAGTCGGCCTATGATACCTACCAGTACTGTGGTTTTGTACTGACCTGCACTTGCTACATTTTTGTATGAATGCAGAATTTCAAGTTGGATCTACCTCTATTTCTCGTGGCTGATAGTCGGCCGAGAGTTGCTTAGAGTCTACAGGGTGAGCACGAGACGTCCGCCGCCTTGAAGACTCTTCTTTATTTATGTCTTATTTTCTAGTTCCGAGACATTCTCAGACTTGATGTATTATTGATAATCCAGACTTATAGATTCTAGTTAGATGCTCTTGTATGGATTAGACCAGACACTGGGGTATATTTTCCTTACTTCCGCATACTTTCTATATTATTATCGTCAGAGTTACGTGACTTTATTTCTTCCGCTTATTTAAGTAAATCTTTGTGTTTTTACTATTGTTGAGTTGAGGGTTCGCCTACTGAGGTGGGAAAGATAGGTGCCCGCGTGACTTAGTTGAATTGGGTCGTGACAATTTTTGTCCCTTAAGAGAGACAACGTTTTTGCGGCACATAAATTTATATTTTTGTACGATAAAATTTCACAAATTATGTCCCATACCCTTAAAAAATTTATGCAACGCTATGTATATCGATTTTGAAGGCCAAAAACTAAAGACTAACTCATTTGAAGGACAAACCGTGCAATTTCTCCAGTGAAATATATATAGGCCAAAAGGTAAAGCTAAAAAACAGAAAAATTAACAACTTCGTATGTTACAATTTAGAATGAATGACATAATAGTGCATAAGCTCTTCAGGAGCCTTGAATTTATTCTCCATAATCACATATTATTTGGATACTACTAGTGTCGTGATCTTCTAGATAAATAGTTAGCTCTTATGGAGCGTTTAATTGATTTTGTATTATCAAATATTACCTTGACATCGCTAGTGTCATGACAAAAAAAAAAATTGCAACCAAATGAATATTAAAAGTCTCGAGTCACACGACCCTGTCCCTCACTAAAACAAATGTAGGGCATCCCCTGGGACTGATTTTATCTCCAAAATTTGCTTCTTTTAAAAAGTAATTTTAATAATAATTGCTTTACGAAATGGGCAATTTGTAGGATATCCCTTCGCTGGGGGAGGTCTTTAATTTTTGCCCTTCGCTACAAGCCTCATGGTTCCAGGTTCGAACCCCCACTCAGTCAAAAATTTTAAAAAAAATCGCAAGGCATAAGTTGGGATTCACAGGGCATAAGGGTTTTTTTTTTTTTTTTTTTTTAAAAATAAAGTCCACTAGGCTTGTGAGCCTAGGGCTAATTTTATAAATTTTCTCCAAGTTAAAGAGTCTTTACAAATGAATCCAAAATGGCTAATAAATGCAGAAATAAACTAAGAATCAACTTTGACCAATATGGTTCAAAGCTGATATTACAAATTGCCAGAATTAAAGCTAGACTTAATTTAAAAATTGTATCTAGATAACTAAAGTCACTATTTTGTCAACCAAATTGCTTAAAATGACTCCATCCATGTATATCAGCGGTCTTGTATAATCCATGCACCTTGCATACAGTCTTGAAATACACCAGCAAAGTGTATAACAATAGTATACATGTTCCTTTGTGCTATAACCTTGAACTCCAAATACTATCCTGAAACCTGCATATTGTAACAATATTGCATGCATAGGAATTCCCAAGTCTGAATCGTTTGTGTATTCTTGAATCAGTCCGCATACTATTGCATAGCTGATGCACCAAGAGTCCTTCATGTATCCAAAACAGTCTCCATATGATGGCATTTCCTCTGCAGATTGAGCACAAAGTGCTAATACCACTGCATGAAGAATTGCCACCATGTAGAACCGATTGAAATTGTAGATGATATATGTTATTTCCTTGCTTAGAATCCCAATTTGCAAAGGAACCTGCAAAACCATCTTGTACCATACCATCAAAACCTGCTATACTCTTGTAAGAATTATACCAAGTTCCTACAAGGTAGTCAACTGATACCAATATGCCATCCTCCAAATGTATCTGAAGATACAGTTGGAAGACCATGCAAAAACTCAGTAGAATTGCCATTGAAGCTTTCCAGCTTGTATGCAGAATGTGTGCCTGCAAAAATATTAGTGTATAAAGACTCCTCATGCTCTCTTCCCAAAGGACTTGAGCATGATGAGCGAAAAGTTTTGCAGTCAAAGACACAACAACCACTTCTTTTCCGCACCCCGCCGCACAAAACCAAATCCGCGTAAATGGGCACGAATACCAAACCCCGCATTTTTCCTTTCTCGAGAATAACAATATAGGACTTATAATACTACTTCCATCTTGAGAAACAAAGACCACACTTCTTCCTAATGCCAAAACAATGCAGTGGAATGAGCACAAAGTGCTAATACCACACACCGCAATCCCGCCACTAAAGATTTCATGTATGTACTTGCCTTTGCAAACATCCAATGTCTAAAATCATCATGAATATATCAATAGAGGCCTCAAGTATGAATATCCTATTTATCCCTTGGCCATTTAGATTCCTTGCTAAGCTTAGAATCCCAATTTGCATTAGCCAAATAGTAATGTTGATGCACCGAAAAAAGCGCATTGAATAACTCATCATTTTTTACGTGTAAGAATCAAAGTAGCTTTGCCCTTATTCCTATTGAAACCACATCTACACCATATCATATCCATGATGATGAGATCAATAGTACGGATATGAATAGGAAAATGAGACTTCATGATGCTTTGAAGTTCTTCATAAAATAGATTTTAAGCCTTTTAACCCTTTATTCGAAAAAGAACGCAAGATTAGAATAAAAAATTCTCATCTTCCTCTCCTCCAAGAGGACTTGAGTAAGATGAGGTATGATCCATAATATCTCCACACTAGGCTCCATCCTCAAAATCTTCTTTTTGTCCTGATTCTTAAATATGGACACTGAAGTTTGTCACTATTAAGAATCCTTCTTCCTTTTGAATCCAGTTCTGCAAATGATTTGATATCAACTTCTCCATGATCAAGTGCAAAGTTAGCAAGATGATCAGCCAACAAATGATTTATCACACTCTCTCTCATAATGTGAAAAACCCGCACAAAAGGAACCTTAATCATTACGATCAATGATGTCTAATAATTCCTCAACCACATAGGCAATGTTCCATGGAGGCTTCCATTGTCTATCCGGATATTCTTCAACGATTTAAAGAGTCGGGCCGAATGAAGGAATAAACATGAATGGACAAGCAATATCTAGCAGCTTGGTATGTTTCCAGTGCTTGTGCCTCGGATTCGAAAACATATTTATACATTCTCCCATTGCCTAGCCTTTGTTTAGCTTCGCATGTATCAAATTTCCAGATGAATTTCTCACACAAAATGCAAAGGAACTTTGACCAGGGTTACCTCTAGTTGCCCCATCTGTGTTGCACTTCAAAGTATCCCCAGGTGGAAAATTCCACATGACCTTGGTCACTTGTAATTTTGGCACAAATTGTTCCAAAATCCTCAGAATGTCATGCCATCTATGTGGAACTACTTGAATCCCAGGCTTCCTCATTCTCACCAACTGCTGTATATCAATAGAAGCTTGGTAAATAACTCTACTAGTTGACACCTTATCCCTATGCTTATCTCCATTTCTTTTCTTCCAAAGCTGCCAGACTAAGATAGATGGTATAGCATAAAATATGTTCTGAATTCTGGATGGAACATCAGCAGTCCACCATTGCATGATTACCTGATGCAAATGCATACCATCAATCTTAATTCCAGCTGCTGCACCAAAATATGTCCATATTGCTTGAGCAGTTGCACTTCTCAAGAATATGTGAGGGACAGTCTCTTCTTTTGGTTCTACACAACAAGAGCACCTGGAAGGCATATGGTATCCCCAACTCTTTACTACATCATCAAGGGGGACTTTGAAATGCCATACTCTCCACATCAGAAATGCAATCTTGAATGGCAACCCCTTGATCCAAATTTTCTTATAAACCTCCTTCTTTTCACCTCTGCTCCTTATATATTCCCATGCAGATTTGACACTGAATTCTCCATTTTTCTCCAACATCCACCAAGGCTTGTCAATCTCTCCAGGTTTAGCAGGTGGCTTTACCTCAGTCAAGATGTATTCAGCCAAGTCCTCAGGTAAATTGTTTCTAATGGCAGGCACATGCCACCTACCATCAGTAACTACATCAGAAACATTTTGTATGGCTTCATTACACTGAAATTCAGGAGGAACAATGAAATATAATGGGCCTAGTCCAGACCAATTATCAAACCAGAATAATGAAGTACCCATTCTCAACTGCCACCAGATTTGATGATCAATTAAATCCCTAGCCTGCAACATTTTCCTCCATATATGAGATCGTTGCTCCCAAGGGACTAGTATTGGATTATTTTTCTTTAAATATTTGTTGCTCATGAAAGCACTCCATAAGGATGGTTTAGTCCTGAAATTCCACCACAACTTAGCAAACAAAGCCATTGACATGTCTGCAAGTGATCTAAAGCCCAAACCTCCTTCCTCCAAAGGCAGACAAACCTTTTTCCATTTTGCCCAATGCCTGCCACTCTCACCTATATTGTTGCTCCAGTAAAACTGAGCAAAGATCTTATGCAATTTCTCAATAACAAATGATGGAGGATCAACAGCTGACAGCAAGTGCATAGGCATTGCCTGCAGCACATGCTTGAGGAGAACTGCCCTTCCTCCAAAGGACAAAAGCTTGCCTTTCCAACCCTGTAGTCTGTTTCTTACCTTTGCCATCAGTTCTGAGTAGAATGCCATCTTGCTCTTACTGTAATATATAGGGCAACCAAGGTACATTAAAGGGAACTCCTTCCTAGCAATACCAGTTACCCTTTCCACCTTTTGAAATACTTCCTCATCTACCCTATCATGCAAGTACACAGAACTCTTTGCTTTGTTAATCAATTGTCCTGAAGCTGCTTCATATTCAGACAAGACCTTCATGATCAAGCCAAGTGAAATATCACATGATGATGAGAAAATGATGGTATCATCTGCATATGCAAGATGATTGATTTTTGGACTCCACTTAGGCAATCCAAAACCAGTGAACCACAAGTTATTATGCAAAGAATTCAAGGCCCTTGACAATACTTTAGCAGCCATGATGAATAATATAGGAGACAATGGGTCACCCTGCTTAACACCCCTAGTTGAATGAAAGAAACCATGTGGTTGACCATTGATAAGCACTGAATACCAATTATTCCCAACTAGTTCATAGATGAAGCTGATGAACATCTCACAAAATCCCATTTTCCTCATCACATTTGTGAGAAATATCCATGACAGCCCTATCAGGCTTTTGTCATGTCAAGTTTCATCACTACATTAGGCACAACCTGATTTCTTTTCTTGGTTCTAAGTCTAATATCAGTAATAATCTCCTGTGTCAACAAAATATTCTCTACTATACTCCTTCCCCTCACAAATCCTGCTTGGTTCTGGGAAATCAAGTCAGGCAGTAGGTGAACCATTCTTTCATGTATAACTCTAGAGAAAATCTTATTAACAAAGTTGCTCAAACTTATTGGTCTCATGTCACCAAAGGACTGAAAATCCTTCTTCTTAGGCAAAAGCACCAGATTTGTGTGAGTAATGTACCTTGGAAGTTCATGACCTCTGAAAAAATCCCACACCATGCTAAATATATCCCCTCCAATAATGTCCCAACATGCCTGAAAGAACATGCCTGTGAAACCATCAGGCCCTCCAGCACTTGCATTATTCAAACCAAAAACTGCATGCTTGACTTCTTCCATGGTAGGATCAGCAGTCAACTCTTCATTTTGCTCATTTGTGACCATGCTAGGTACATGCTTCAAGATGTCAAACTGAGTAGGAACCACTGTTTCATGAAATTGAGCTTGATAGAACCTAACAGCCTCCTCAGCAATTTCATGCTCAGTCTCAAGCCATTGACCTTGATAGTTCTGAATTCTTTTCAACTGCAGTATTTTCCTCCTTCCTTTAACATGTGCATGAAAGAACTTGGAATTCTTATCCCCCTCTTGGAACCAGGTCATGCCAGCTTTTTGCTTCCAATATTCCTCCTCTATATGCAATACTCTTGTCATCTCAGCCTGCACTTTTTGAAGTTTCTCCCTATTGACATAAGAAGGATCTGCCTCAAACAGTGCCTCATGAATTTTGATGACTTCCTCAAGATTAGTGATGGTCTGGAAAAAGTCACCATAAGTTGCCTTACTCCACTGAGACAGCACCTTCTTTAACTTCTTTAATTTGACATTAAAGGTCATGAAAGAATTAGCCACCACATCTGTCTCCCAATTAGCCTTCACAACCTCTAGAAAATCTGCATGTTTTGTCCAAAAATTTAAGAACTTAAAGGATTTCTTAACTTGCTGAACCTCTTGTTTACATTCTAACAGAAGTGGAGAATGATCAAATCCCAGCTTGATCAAATGACTAACTTCCAGACCTGGAAATAGTTGTTGGAATTCAAAGTTTCCCAAACATCTATCAAGTCTCTTGAACACACATTCATCTGCAGACCTACCATTCCACCAGGTGAAGATGCTACCTTTATAACCCAAGTCACTAAGGTTACAAGTCTGTATACAATGTCTGAAATCCTCCACTTCATTTAGAGTTACAGGCAGACCACCATATTTTTCTTCCTCATCCACAATGACATTAAAGTCTCCACCAACAAGCCAAGGAAGAGACATGTCTGATGCAAGGTTGTACATGGAATCCCACAATTCAATTCTATCAATTCTGTCACACTTAGCATATACCAAAGTGACAATCATGTCAAGATCAATATCCCAGTTGAATAATTTCAAGGTAAGCTGTTGATCAGTGTCCATTAACACTGTTACTTCATATTCCTCATCAATGAAAGCCCAGATTTTTCCTGATACATTACTCAGTGCAGTATGAAGTCCAAGCCTTCTCCTATAAGATTCTAACTTGTAAGCCTGTTGAAATGGTTCCATCAAGCCTATAAGAAAGAACTTATATTTTGTATGCATTGTTAAAAGCCTTTTAAAAGCTTTTTTAGTGTTTACTGATCTTATGTTCCAGATTAGTGCATTCATCACTAAAGTTGGGATTTAGATGCAGTTCTCCTTGTGTGCACCCCAGTGGTGTGAGATGCATGATTTTCTTTGACTGGTTTTCTCCTTCCTTTGCCAATAACTTTCTCTACCTGCTTGGGAGACAAATCTCCCTCCCTTGCAGCATTCATAAAGTTCTGAGCAGTTGACTCCTCATCCAAGTCTATTTTTGGCTCCTCCCCTCCAATTATTGCTACTTGTAAGTTTTCATTGTCTACCTTGGCAATTTGATCCTGCTTCCTAGCCTTGGAATTGGATTGTTGTTGCACATGAGTCTTAAGAGCACCACCTGATACTTGTACTTTTGCAGAGTTCTGCTTCTGCTGTTTACCACCTGTATTGCCATTGCTTTTTTGTTGACTATGAACTTCAACATTCTCCTTTTCACCATGATTAGATGCAATTGCATGCACTTTGATACATGCAATTGCATGTCTCTCTGCACTACTCTTATCTTCATGCACTGCATCTGTATTCAAAGTTTGTTGTTGCTTGCTTGGGCCTGTCACCTTAGCTTGATCACCTGCTACACTATAAGATTCATCTTCCTCATGGCTATACTCCTGCATACTATCTATGAACTTAGCACCACCTATCAGTTGAGGCTTCTGAGTGCCATTATCTACCTCCACATCCTCATCAACCCTTGCAAACATATTTTTGATTTCTTGTAAAGATGAAATAGAGTCAATAGACTGTCTAGTACCAGTTGTTTTGCCTCCTACAATTTCACCCTCTTCCCCATCTTCCTCAACCTGTTCACTCCACAACTTCCTTTCACTACTAGTGCCTTTATCCTCAGCAAAAGTAGTTGAAGGAATATCATGACAGGCCTGATTAGTAGTAACCTTGTCCACTCCTGGCTTAAAAGCTGATTCAACCCACTCTTTAGTCTTGGAAGGTGAAGATTTCTTCTTACTAGGATTAAACACAGGTGCATTGATATTCAATGCCTTCTCAAAGACTATGAAAACTAGTTGCACCCTCCTTATCAACAGGTGCCACTACCAACTGCTTCTGAGAATCTGCTGCATTCCACACTTCTGCATTCTCTTGATGTGCTTGGACCTGATCATCCAAGACCATCAAAACACCTTCTTGTACACCATTATCATTTTCCAAAGCTGCAAATTTATTAAGTATTTGAACAGCACCAGACTTCAGTAATTCTCCTTGCTTACTTGTACCACCATTTTCTCTACCTGCTGGTAAAGCAACCTGATTTTGAGTATTGTTTTCAATATCCACTTGTTTCTTTCCTTTCTGAGTCTTCCATTTATACAAGTCCTGCACATCTCCAACCACCTTACCACTCTCCAACACCTTGATCACCTGCCTAGGATTTCTATTCTTTGCATGATTTGCCTGCTTATTGTTAGAATGTTTTGCCTTGTTTGTTACTTTGTGTGCTTCCTTCACATTGTTAGGGACTGCAGCCTGCTTCCCTTTATCACCATTATCTCCTTCAACCTCCTCCTCACTCTCCTTATCTAATAACAAATCAGGATGAAGCTTCCAACACCCTTCCTCATCATAGCCTTGCAAGCAACATTCGTCACAATATTTAGGCATGAAATCATAATGAATCTTCACCCACCTTGATTTAACTTCTCCAGTTTTACTATCCACAGCTTGCAGTTGAACTCTCTTAGGATGCTCAGCCAATAAATCCACTTCAACTTTCACACGTGCACAACTTGGCCTTGTTTTATTTATGGTTGCCACATCCAAGGTCAATGGCTTGCCTACTGCTGAGGCCATTGAAAACAACTGCGATTGGCCAAAGTAGTTTGGTGCTAATGTAGGAAACGATATCCAAGCAATGGCAATGGAGGTCTCCTCCTCAAGATTAAACCAAGGATCCCACTTAAGTGTCCTCATGGGATAATACCATCCACTCTCCTTAATCCAAAAAGCAGGTTTTGACAAGAGAGTTACATAATCTTCAAACAATTCACATCTAATCAAGACATGCCTATTGCATAATAGTCCTATGGTGGCAGTACTCTTTAGTTCGCATTGTTTTGGAATCAAAGTACGTAGTGCATGCAAATCTGGCAATCCATAGCTAAATTTCCCCACTACTGCATATTGTAGGTTCTCATGAACTATCATTCTCTCTATTTCTTCCATGGTATATTGTATTGTTGGTTCACCATGGTGATACACGATAGGCTTCATAGGAATAGGTAAAACAGTCGTGGCAGTCGACTGTTTAGCACCACTAGCATTCAAAGTGGAAGGTTTTAATATTTTGGAATAGTCTAGGGTTTGCATGGTATTTGTTTGTGGTAATGTGGGTGGCGCAGCCTCTTGTGGAGGCTGCATGGTGGCCGTAGAGGCCATAAATGGCCTGAAAGTTGTACTCTCTCACTAGGTCGCCAAGTCGCCTAGAGAGAGAAGCTCTCGAGGTAGCCGTAAGTGGCATAAGGGTTTCAAACTCTGCCTTAAGGCGAAAAAAAATTTGCTAGAATTTTGCAAACCTCTGCCTTAAGGCAAAGATTTGCCTTAAGGCCTAATTTTGGGTAAAAGTTTGCCTTAAAGGCATAAGTTGGGGTGTCCAACTTATGCCTTGCGAATCTCAACTTATGCCCTGCGAATACCAACTTATAGCTTGTGATTTTTTTTTTTTTTTTTACTGAGCCTGGGTTCGAACTCAGGACCTCTGAGTGTTAAGAGAAGGACAAATATTAAAGACCATCAATTTGAGTGGCAAAAATTAAAGACCACCCCAAAAGAAGGGCAATCCGCACAAAAAAATGGTCTGAAATAGTGTTTTTGGATAGTAACAAATTTCACTTGATTAATCAATTTGAAAATAATTTTGCTGGTATCAAACCAGCAATTTATACTTGGTCAAGGGTCTAAAATCACTTTTGGAGAAAGCTATTTTTTTAACTTCTGAAAAATTAATTCTATTTTGTTCACAAGCACTTATTTTTTCCTAAATATTTGGCCGATAGGGCCAAAACCTTCAACTATCTAAAATAAGCACTTTTGGCTTTTCGGAATTTCTATATATAATAAGTGCCAAGGAGGGACGAACACAGCAGTCCCTCCTTGTACCCACTGCTTTTCAAATTGTACCCACAATGAATATTTGTACCAAAAGCTATATAACTTGTACATTTTATTCAATTATTTTTATATCCCACGTAGACATATGTCATAATACTTAATATTTATTCCTTCTCATGTATAGACATATGCACTTTAAATTTAATTCTCATAAATGATTTATTTCCTCCGTGCACTTTTACTTGTTCACTTTTGACTTTTCGTGTTCTACTGAATATTTATTCTCTTCTCATGTATAGACATATACGCTTAATTTTAATTCTCCCGCACAAATTTATTTCCTCCATGCACTTTTACTTGTTTACTTTTGGCTTTTTACATTCTTATAGAAAAAGTACCAAAAGTTATATAACTTGTACACTTTATTCAATTATTTTTATATCTCACGTAGACATATGTCATAATACTTAATATTTATTTCCTTCTCATGTATAGACATATGCACTTCAAATTTAATTCTCTGATATATTTATTTTCTCCGTGCACTTTTACTTGTTCACTTTTAACTTTTCATGTTCTACCTGAATATTTATTCTCTTCTCATGTATAGACATATGCAATTCAATTTTAATTCTCCTACACAAATTTATTTCCTCCGTGAACTTTTATTTGTTTACTTTTGACTTTTCACGTTCTTGCTGAATATTTATTCTCTTCTCATGTATACATGTATGCACTTTAATTTTAATTCTCCGACACATATTTATTTCCTCCGTGTACTTTTACTTATTCACTTTTGACTTTTCACGTTCTTTAAGAATTAATAAATAAAGTATTCCCTCCATCCCGTATTACTTGACTTTTCACGTTCTTTAAGAATTAATAAATAGAGTACTCCCTTCGTCCCATGTTACTTGGCCACATTACTATACTTGACTTTTCACGTTCTTTAAGAATTAATAAATGAAGTACTCCTTCCGTCCTATATTACTTAGCTTTGTACTCTTTAACCAACTACTTTTTTATCTCACGTGCATGTATGTCATAATGCTTAATATTTATTCTCTTCTCATGTATACACGTATGCACTTATTTATTTCCTCCGTGCAATTTTACTTGTTCACTTTTGACTTTTCACGTTCTTTCAGAATTAATAAATCTCACGTAGACATATGTTATAGTACTGAATATTTATTCTCTTCTTTACTTGGGAAAATTATTTGACTTTTCACGTTCTTTAAGAATTAATAAATGAAGTACTCCCTTCGTCCCATATTACTTGGTCACATTACTATACTTGTTATTTAAGTATTAATTAATAAATGAAGTACTCCCTTCGTCCCATATTACTTAGCCACATTACTATACTCGACTTTTCACATTCTTTAAGAATTAATAAATGGAGTACTCCTTTCGTCCCATATTGGCTACATTACTAAAAATATATGTCTATTTTTCTATTCTATATTTTTCTTTATTTCTATTATATATATAAGTGTGGTGAGTGGACGAACACATCATAAAATGCTTATACCACAAGCTTTACAAATTGTACACGCAATGAATTATTGTACCAATAGCTATATAAATTGTACACTTCAACTAACTACTTTTAATTCAACGTGGATAATAAATTGGACACTTTAACCAACTACTTTTTAATTTCATGTGGATATATGTCATAGTACTGAATATTTATTGTCTTCTCATGTATACATGTATGCACCGTCCGTGCACTTTTATTGTTCACGTTGATTTTTCTTCTTCTTATTATTAATTTTACCCTTCACATTAATTACTCATTTTTCAAATCATTTTCCAAGGCTATTGACATTATACACCAATAAATATGAATATTATGATAAAATATATACTCCCTCCGTCCCATATTATTTGCCCACTTTCCGTTTTCATGTCCCTTAAGAAATCATAAATAAAAGATATATTTTACTATCATACTTCTATCTCTCTCTAATAAAGGGAGTGATTTTTATCCCCGTTTTCCTTCTTTCTCAATACTTTAAACGTGAAGAGAGGATGAACAATTCTCCGACATATTTATTTCCTCCATCCACTTTTACTTGTTCACTTTTGACTTTTCACGTTCTTTAAGAATAAATAAATGAAGTATATATTTTATCATAACATCCATATTTATTAGTGTAGTATAGTCCCAGTAGCCTTAGAAAATGATTTGAAAATCAGTAATTAATGTGAAGGGTAAAATAATAAGAAGAAAAATTTCTTTCTCTTGATATGTTAACGTGAACAATTACTTTTGACTTTTCACATTAATTAAGAATTAATTTGGTGATTTACGATATAGCATATATCTTTCTAATTTTGATTTATTTGTAACAATTCTTTTTATCTATAATTGTTAATATAAAAAATTATAATGTAACTAATTTACCCCTTATTAACATATTTTTTAATTAATATAATAAAAATATTTTATTAGTTTTGCTTTTAAAAAATCCAATATATACAACACAATGGTTCTTATATTTGGATCTGAACAGTTAATTAATCGAGATGGATATTAACTTGTCGGCATATATATATGAGATGTTAAAGAATTTAAAAGAAAAAAAATCTAGGATCAAAATATTAATTTTCCCTCACCTTCTTATTAATTTTCTTTTTCACATCGATGAACAACTTTCTTTGTCATGACAATGACAAATTTTTAAAAATTATTTACAAAATACAAACCTTAAAAACTGGTTAATTAAAGCGAATAAACACGTTCGGCCCGTGCATCGCACGGGCATATATCGCTAGTCTTTGACTAAACAGGGTATAAGTTCGAACATGGATTTCATTTAACAAAAAACAATTGAAGATTGCCGAGTGAAATCAATTTCGTTTTGGATGTAATTTCAAAATAATATTTCTCTAATATTTTGTTTTTGCCATTAGCTACATATAAATATTTGCAGAAAGTGAAAAAGGTATTTGGTAAGGTGTATTAGGTAGAATAATGTTGGAATAAAATCTTAATACAATGTTTAATTGCAAATTTCACCTATGTACAGCTAAGCTTGTAGGTATTACTTATACACCATATTCAGTACTATTCTTGATAATACAATTCATATTATTTTTAATACAATAATCTAAATAGCTAATAATAAATAATGTCAACATAACTAATCACAACATGCTAATTTCAACGTGACTCATCTCAGAATTATTAATCACAAGCTCACAATGCAACTTGTCTTGGAACCAAACATCCCTTATGTAGGCCCAACCGGTACAGGAAAAAAATGGAAAAGCCGCTAGCCACGTGACCCAGGGGTCCTTTCACGTTTGGTACACATATTAAGTTATTCCGATATTATAAACCTACGATTATAATTTTTGGACTAATTTATTCGAGATGCCATAAAATAATATATTTTCTCCATCTCAATTTATGTGATATAATTTGACATAAAATTTAAGAAATAAAGTAACACTTTTGAATATTATGATCTAAAATAAGTCAAATATATTTATATGGTTATAAAAAAAAAAAAAAATTATCAAATAAAGAAATGTATAATTGTTTTTGAACCATACTAAAAAGGTTTTATACCTTTGTTGCTATAAATTTATCCCACAAACAAGCTCTTGCACAAGGAAGAAGAGAACAACACCATTGAAATTCCAATTTGCAGGGAAAAAGAGTAGCGTGAATGGGGCGAGAAGGAGATTGGGAGTGTAGTAGTTGTGGCAATAGGAACTACGCATTTAGATGTTTCTGCAACAGATGTAAACAACCTCGTCTCCTCGTTGACAACAACACTCCTCTTGATTCCAAATGGCTTCCTCGTATTGGCGATTGGATCTGCTCCGGTAACTACTTCCTATTTCAATTTTTTTAATTATTTGTTTGGTTTTTTGTTGGAAATAATAATTCTAAATTGTAGGAAATCAAAATTAGTTAGGATTTGATATTTTAATCCATGTCCAATTAGAATTTATAGTCAAATTACTATAGGAATAGGTTTTACTGTTTTAAGTTAAAGTAGGTTTTATACTATTATAAATAGGGCTGATGCTATTTATTTTATGTCGTGGAGATTGCAGAGAGCATTCAGAAAATCATAGAATTTATCAATAAAATATTTTCCTTCATTTTTTGGTCTCTTCTTTTCATTCAAACTTCCAGTTCTTATTGACTCTACTAAGTTGCGAATTATATACTACTCCGTCCGTGACGGAGTCCCATAATAAGTGTCACGTAAGCCAAAAAAAAAAAAAAAATCCATAATAAGTGTCACCTTAGGAAACCAAGACATAAATTAGCTATTTTTTTCCAACTCTACCCTTAGACAAAAAATGATAAGTTAAAGTAACATTCCACATAGTAACGTGGTATTGTTGGATTGCCAATGTCAAAAGGTTTACTGCTTATGCAGGCTTTAATCAAGAGGAAAAAATAATTTATTTTTATTATATAGGGGTAGTTTAGTAAACTTGACATTGCATTATTGGTTTATTAATATGCATGTTTTTGACAAAGGTGACAGTTATTATGGGATGGAGGGAGTAGGTTGTATGTGAACTTACTGATAGAGGTGATGTAGGAGCTGAACTTAGGTGTAGTGCTGGAATTTTTTTTAAGTGCAAAGCCTGATTTGATAAATTTTTGGACAGGAAGTGTTAAACTTATAATAAGCAGTAGTTGTTTGATAATGTTTGTTACATAATTTTTCTCCCCTTTTCGGATTATTATTAATATTTGTTTGGTTTCTGGGTCTGTTTTTTCATTCAAACTTGTTCTTATTGCAAGAGTACGGATTTTTTTTTTTTTTTTTTTTTAAAAAACTTTTCGTGTATTTTTTGGGTGTGCTAAGTCGCGAATTAATCTAGTATGTATGTGAACTTACTGACAGAGGTTGATGGAGAGGATTTTTTCCCCCTGTATTTTTGACTGTGCTAAGTCGTGAATTATACTAGTGTATGTATGTGAACTTACCGATAAAGGGCATAATGGAGTTCAGGCTTAGGTGATATGATACAAATACTGAATTTCAGAGGAAGAAGAAGCTAACTAAGACTAACTATAGCTAAGAAGAGAAAATACTAGCGAAAATAAGATAAGAGGTTTTTCCTTGATGACCTTCAAATGAGTACAAAATAAGGTATTTATACACTGTAAAGCAAGAAACCTATTCCTATAGAAATGACAATATTATCATCTACTAAACTAAATTAGGGTGCCAACGAAATAGAATAGAAAGTTAGGACTAAACGGTAAAGGATAGAACTACATAAAAATGCATATCGTATCAGATGTCATTTATGTAGGAATAGGGTTCTTGCTTTACAGTGTATAAATACCTTGTTTTGTACTCATTTGAAGGCTATCAACAAAAAACTCGTCCTTTAATTCTCTTAGAACAACTTTAGCTTAGCTGAGTTTTAGCAAGATTTCTTCCCAAATTCTAACTTGTATAGTGATAGGCATTAAGTGTTGAAAAGTGCTTTCTAAGTGTTGAACTTGATTTATAGCCTGTTTGGCCAAGCTTTTATAATCTACTTATTAAGCTACAACTTTTAGCTCCTGAAAAGCAATTTCTGCTACTACTCGAAAGTACTTATTTTTTCCCTAAAAGATTGGTCAAACAGGATAAATATAATCAATGAAGTATTTGGACAGAAGTGTTAAGCTGATAATAAGTAGTTGTGTGTTTCGTAGTTTTTGTTGAATTATCTAAAACGCCCGTAAAACTATTTACAGTAGATATAAATGAAAAAAGTATCTTTACCAGGGGAATGGAAAAAATGAAATGAAAATTGAGTTAGGGGTTTAGTTTTTGGAAGGATATTTTCTGGATTACAGAAGTTATTAAGATAAAATAGTAAAAGTTCTGCTCAAACCAGAAGTGTTATATAAGCTGAAAAGCCATAAGTTGGCAGTGACCAGCTTATGGTTTTTGATTGATTTTAGCTTATAAACACTTTGGTATTTACCAAATACTTAAATAAATCAAAAAGTGCTTGTAAGCCAGTTCGACTGGTTTATAAGCAACTCAAACAACTTCTAAGTTGGTGGTTATCATACACTCCACTAAAATGGGTGCTAACTTGGCATAAGCATAAAACTTTTTAAATTATATACAAATATTTGCAGAAAGTGAAAACGGTATTTGGTAGGGTGTATTAGGTAGAATAATGCTGGAATAAAATCTTAGTACGATGTTTGATTGCAAATTTCACCTATGTACAACTAACTCCAGTATTGCTTATACACTATATTCAGTACTATTCTTCATAATACAATTCATATTATTTTTAATACAATAAACCAAATGATCAATAATAAATAATGTCAGCATAACTAATTGCAATATGCTAATTTCAACATTACTCATCTCAGAATTATTAATCACAAGCTCACAACATAACTTGTCTTGCAACCAAACATCCCTTGTATAGGCCTAAACGGTACAGGAAAAAAATGGAAAAGCCGCGTACACAAATTAAGTTATCCCGGTATTATAGTCCTGAAATTAATCCCTGGATTATCCCACTTGAGAGATGGGATAAAATAATACCAAGCTTGATGGGATAAGACGGGTTATCCTAGACTAAGTTTGGGATAAGTTTTATATCTTATTTGGTTGAAGGTATAAATTTTATCCCAAATTTTGTCTGGATATCCCAGCTTATCCCGTGTACCAAACGACGAGGGAAACAAACAAGCTCTTGCACAAGGAAGAAGATAACAACACCATTCAAATTTTTGTTCTACTTCATGTACACATTTTTGTTTTCTACTATGAACACTAGATCATCTGTAACCAATCGAGATTTGCATTTCGTTGGCAGTTACGAATTTGAGTTTTCTTCACGGGGTAAGATGGTGTTCACAACATTAATAGTTTTAGTGAGAGATAAGCTGAGCAAAGTGACCAAGTTTATAGGTTTGGTGGTTTACCATTGGCATTGCAAATTTGAGTGTTGTTCGCTTGTCAATCCGGAGATTGCCATCTGCGTTTCCCAAGATCTCAAACTGAAGAAAGTCGTCACAGAGAAGTTGGGCTTTTGAAACCCATTTTTTCCCGATCCAAATTAACACCCCTTATACTGTGCCGAAAATTTCGATCACCTCACCACCAATCTCTGATTTCCTCTACAAACTTCTTCAACACAACAATATTTAATTCTCTAACGATGCATTTTATGATATCAAGTAGGTCTCTAGAGAGAAAATTGGGGCACGTGGATGGAAGGACAAAAAAATTACTTTACTTAGTGTGCTAGTAGGAGTATTTAGGGGAGCTAAAAAATGGACAATAATGCTAATCTACTATAGCCATGTAGTAAGTTAGCAAATCCATACACACACCACATAAGTAAAACACAAGAGAGATGATGAGTATATAAGGAAGCAAGCTTTAGACCTTAGTTGCACGTTCTATAACTATAATGGCATAGGCCCAAAGTGGAGAATGTTGCTGGTTGGTTAGCCAAACTTCAACGAGCACGCTAATTCCTAAAGGAGTGTGTGTAAGACCCTAGACAAATACCATATCGGCAAAATACGAGAGAGATGTTAGGTATATTAGTAACAAGCCTTAGACCTTAACGATGTGTTTTCAGCGTACTTAGGTCCAAAGCGGACAATACCACTAGTGAGAGAGGTTGTTGAAGACTAGTAAATAAAGAGTATGCCTTAGATTTTGGCCTTATGTGTGGAATTCTGCATTTCTCTGCCATCAAATTCCTTGACACAACTAATGTTACCAGTCTCAAAAAACTTCCTTGACACTACTTAATGAGAATTTAGTGGAAATCGATGGTCTTTTTGGAAAAGAAAGTAATTATACAATGTTTTGCCAATCTGACACTTTACGAGAAGTTTTCTTCAAATTGGTCGTATAAAATGTTGAGTTATATGATCTTTTCATTTGAAACATGGCTTTGATGAAATTGGTTTCTAGTTAAGAATAAGGATAAACAATGGTATAGCTGTTTTTCTCTTCTTACTGCTGCCAAACTGACAGTGTATCCTTCTCATCTAGTTAGCTTTTCCACTTATAGCTCTATTAGCTGCTTGCCATTTTGTTTCGTGCAACATATTGCATTATTGGTTTGTTGGCTTTGGTGCGCTATGCACTTTTTGTTTATTTCTCTTTCTTTTTCTTTTTTTTAATTTTTTTTAATACCTTAATTTCTTTACACACCAATTAATTACCTGATAAAGACTAGCCAAGCAGCGAGATTGACCATAGAGTGAATTATGATAAGCGTTATGTTGTCAATAGGCATATCATAAATCCAAATGGACTAAATCGTTTCAGAATAAAAATGATGTTCGTGAACTGATAATAAATCAATAACTACCATTACTTGACTATTTTGAATTATGTTTACTGAATATATTGGAGGTCTTTATGCATTACCATATTATAAGAGAGATTGATTTGTTATGTTAAAGTATATAAGAAACCTGATTTCAGCTAGGTTGAGTTTTTTATGTTTTCTCCTGTCTGTTTTCATCTTGGATGGCTGGGTTGGCGTGCGTATTCTTGGGTTGTTTCCTCTTCCTGGATGCGTTGTGTATTGTGTGTGTGTGGGAATGCTCCATTAGGTTGCACTAACAACAATTATGCATCGCGAGAAAAGTGCAAAAAATGTGGACAACCGAAGGAGGTAGCAGCAATGCCAGCAATTGCAATCCCTGGAGCATCTCTCCCAACTCATCCAAATTATTTTGCCAGGGCACAAGGAGGAGTGGAACAAAGGTTGAACATTGGGTTGTTAGTAAATGGAGCTCTCCAACAGCAACATCCCTCGAGCTGTAACTGGTCTTTAGGGGAGGCTGGTAAATATGAAAACCAGCCTGCTGATCGATATAGACTGCTGCAAACTCCTGGAGTTCCATATGCAAGCCAAACGAGTCAACTGCTACCAGTTCCAAATGGATGGCGTAATGGTGACTGGCTCTGCAGTTGTGGCTTTCACAACTACTCTTCTCGAGCTCAGGTACTTCCAAATAGAACATTAAATACTTCAATGTATGAAAAGGCATTTTTAACTGGCGATTTCATCTGGATGCACATCTGCTCTTGTAGTGCAAAAAATGCAATGCTTCTGCACCTCCAGCTTCATCGTCTGCTCTTGGAAGTACCCCTATTACAGGTTTGCATAGCATAAACCTTCCATTGGTCTTCCATTAAATTCATGAGTATGAAAGAAAAGAAGACTTAAAACTTTATTTTTAAAACCAAATCAGAATGCTTATACAGTCACTGTCCTTTTTTTCTTAAGCCCTCTTCATAGTTAGGATATGATTTTACATATTCTTACTGGACTGCAGGAATATTCAAGTTAAGATATATGGTCATTGTTTGTTTTGTTTTATTAGGATCATGATATCCTGCAATCTGATATTAATAACCCATAAAGGATCCTAATTATCGATCATGATTCTCAAAACATTGGTTGTTTGGAGCTATTAGGCCTCAAATCTTTTAAAACGTATTCGATACTCCTATTTTATTTCGTTCTCCCTTCCCTTTTTTCTTCTTTTCCTTGGCAAAGAAAATTGTGTCTTTCTTTTTGCCTGCACATGTTTCTAAGTGTGTAACTGAACTAGTGTGATCTCTCCTGTCTTCCCTCGCACAATGAAGCCCTTGGAACAAAACGATTAGCATCTGAGGAACTTGTTCATGATTGGGACAACAAGAGGCTGAATGCAGGGCATGTAAGGAACCATCTTCTGGTATTGATATCCAGATAAATTTATGTTATGTATTTTTGGTAGACATTCTTACACCTTCTTATTTGAACTTTTAGACATTTAGGTATCAGCAAGGCTATCCAGGAGCAGAAAGGATGGGTGGTTCAGGGGGAAATCAACTAACTGCTATCTCAACAACATTTCCTAGAGAAAATTCAACGATGCTTCCTTTGCAAGTCAACCTGCAGATTCCTCATATACCAGCAGCCCCTACACTCCTTGGCAAAGGGTAAGATATTTTATTGTGAACTTACTGTATATCCTCACCTTTTCCCGACTCATTCTCAATCCGAAACATGATGTCCAATGCATCTCCGCCTTTTAGCACAACGTAGGCTGAGGACAAAGATGAGAACTGTAACCTCTTCAATACTTGTCAATTGGCCCCAGCATTAAGATCCTTCCCCGTTATTTCCTTCCTTCAAATTAGAGGAGCAATTTTCTCTAGACTTCTGCGAGCAAGTGGAGTGCATTGGCCACTGATCATTAGCCAAATTCTCGTCTGAGGCAACCAACACTAGGTAACTTATGGGAACCAACATTTAGTCATCATTATCAACTAGCGTTCTTGAAGTTCTTCAGTATTTTGCAATTGCAACCAATATGTGCTATGCTTACCATTGAACTTAGTTCCTGAACGCCACAAATTAAGAGGCATGACAACAAGCCATCATTGAGGAGTAGTTGATCGTTCCAATAGGAATAGATACGTATGCTAATTGGAAAAAAAGATGAATAGACTGTAATCCATATTGGACATCTTTACTTGGAATAGGAAAGAGAAAATGGACTCGCCACCACTAGAATGGCGACTGAAGGGCACAAGATAAATATTAAGGTTTGTGCTGGTGGGCTGAGTTACCTAGTGCCTATGTTTTTCCCATCTGCTTAAGTATTGTAGCCTTGTTGGGCAGTGTTATTTGGTACCTAGCATGTACTCGATTTAGTCAATGTGCGAACAAGCTGGCCCCGACACCACTGTCTTAAAAAAAAAGAGAAAGATAAGATTGAAGTTTGATGGATTTGAGGGTATCTTCAGTGTGTTTGTTTCCTTTTCTTTTTTCCTCTTTTTAGCTGAAAGTTCTTTTACTTATCCAATGACTTTATTGAAAGACAACTAATAGAGGGCTTCCAGCTGTTTGACAAACTTAACAGGGCTTGTTGTAAGTTATTATTATGTTGAGGGATCTTAGTGCAATTACACATTAAAAATATATCAATCTTCTGTTTGCACAATTTCATCTATGTTTCAGTATCTGTATTATCACGATGGAACTGGCAAAACCAACTGTAAACTGATAACGCAATTCGAATAGCTCCAGACGAAATAAGTACAGTGCTAGAAATCATTCTTTACACTCATTTTCTGAGAAGTTCTGCTGTTGTATGTTTTTATCAGGGCAAAGCAATGGCGTGATGGGGACTGGATGTGCACAAATTGCAATAATCATAATTACGCATCTCGATCAAATTGTAATCGGTATGCTCCCAACGTGATTAATTCTTTCTCACTCTATTCAGAACTTTTTTGTATAATGGAAAATCTCTGAGGGCCTGTGGCGCATGGTTCGAAACTCGGTGGATAATGGGCCTGCCCCCTACCATTTCTACTTAAATATTAGGCCTTTGTCTGTGGCAAGGTTCGAAACCGTGATGTACGTCTAGCCTCACATCACGTGTTGCGCTTGCTCTTACCACTGGACCAAAACCTTTAGGGCTACTCTATTCATAATTATGTGAACCCCTAGTGAGTAAATGTTGGTAAACCTCAGGAGACTACCTTATATTGACTTCAAATGTTTACTTCAGCTTAAGTTGTAGTGTCTCTTCTTGAAGGACATTCAAGCAAGTATTTAGAAAAAATGCATTTGTGCATTTCATATTGCCTTGTGATCTCACTGTGATGATGGTCTGTTCAGTCACATTTTGTTTCTGAATAAGTAAAAGGTCTTCCAATCACATGTCAAGTATTTAATGCTCAAAAGAGTCGCCTTTCGGAATAGTGGGAGGGAAGCGGTTAAGGGTTGTTGGCTTAACTGCATCAGTTGAGCTATGTAGGCAGAGAGACAAATGGGAACTGAGAATCTAGATAGGAAATATTGATTTAGCTCACAATCTTGATCCCCAACCATCCATTTTCAATATAATATATTTATTCCGTGACATCTAGGTACTTTTGTTTGTACAGGTGCAAAAGTGAGAGAGACGTGCCAGCTCAACCTGTTAGTGTTGCATAGAACTTTAGTTATAACTGGCTTGAATTTGTTGTACCTTCTCAAGATACATTGGTATCTTCCTTTATAACCTTTTTATCATGTTGTGTGTATTTTTGGTAGACATCGAAAGTGGTACATTAATCAATATGGTGTAAATTGGTTGTTTCACCAGTTTTACTGCAGGAGACCGAGGTGCACGAGAGAATAGTATCCATATGTTCTCTATTTTCTCATTGAAGTGTTTCTTCCAAATACACTCAGATTTATGTTGCAATCTGTATCAACTTGAGACTTTTAAGGGACAACCTGATTTGGCAACTTATTCTAAGCTGCTAGCATCATCTGATATATATATTTTTTCTGGTTTGCCACCTGGTGTCCGGTACCCGGATTGGAGCCCGACTAAATCCGGATGCGCGCGTTGCATGGTCCATTTTGGGGGCAGCACTCCCAACAGGGCATCATCTGATATATAATACTGAAGTGTATGTTTTCCTGGCGAAAGCAGATGAAATGCCATAGTTTTCCTGAAAAATTATGTAGGAAAAATGATAAAATTGGTCCTTTTTATTTGGGGATGATTTGAAAAAGTCCTTTAAATATACCCCTAAACAGTTTTGGTCCTTAATGTTTACGAGAAGTGAACACTTTTGGTCTGCATCATATATTTAACAAATTCTGGTTGGTAGACTTAATGGGAATTGTGAAAAGTAAAAGATTTAGTGATAACTAACATTTGGAGGTGCAGTTATTCCAATTTTTTAATATTTATGGTCTATTTTGGTGTATGGAAGCGTTTTTTGAGTAGCAATTTCTTGTATTATCGGTCTAGTTCTGGTGTCTCATGTAGTTTTTGTTATTGTAGTTCGAGATTTGGCGGGACTTTCCTGGTGTTTTGAGTTAAATAATTTTTTGTTTCACAATTCTCGTTAAACCCAACTTCTAGAATTGTTAAATATTTGACAGAGATCAAAAGTGCACACTCCTGGTAAACTTAAAAGACCCAACTGCTCCGAAGTATATTTTAGAAACTATTTTGAACATATCCTCAATCATAAGAGACCATTTTTTAGTAGATTAATTTTTATGTATGGGTGCTCTTCTCTCTCCAGCTGATGATATCTGAAAGTGATAGTTTATTCATGTACTATGCCAGAGTAAATCAACAAATCTAATACGAAACAAATGAACAAGAATATGCTCATAATCTTCTCATTCACATATATACATCTTCCATCTGTAGTATTTTGCATATCTAAAGAATGTCGAACTAATTTGCATGCACTCTCTGGATTAATAAACCAACAAACATTCCCTGGTAAACAGAACTTATTTGAGTAGCAGCCAATTATTCAATGGTAAAAATCCTCTCTTGAGACCTCTACCGTTATCCTTACTCTGAAGGGCCATCAAAATTCAAACTTAACATGACTTTCATGAACATTGGTGTTCTTGAATTCCCTTCTTCTTGGAAAACAATCCACTAATAAAAGGGATTAAAGGCATCATTTTCCTCTTCATTTTCTTCTTAAGTTGCGAAGGACTAATCTCTGATTCTTTCTTTAAATGATCCTTGCTGACAATGATTCTTGTTAGTAAAGGGGTACTAGCAAATTTAACAGACCTATTCGTCTTGAACTCTATCTCGTCATAATCTTGAAATTGTTTTCTCAATTCAACTTTGGACGATGGTTTCTCGATGAATTTGAGCTCTTCAATCTCAGGATTATCCGATAACGATACTTTTTTCTGCTTTAGATCTCTTGTCTTCAACTGTTGTATTTCTCTTTTTGTCAGTTCTAGTTCTTCTTTTAGAGATTGAAGGCAGTGTGCCATGAATGTTCCTTCTTCTTTAGATTTTTGAAGGTTTTGCTTTGTCTCCTCAAGCTCAACTGTCACTGGTGATTCTATTTTAGACTGGTTTTGTTGGTTTTGTTCACCACTTGCCTTGCTTTGCACCTGAGAGAGACGAAATAATTAAGCACGCACACATAAATTAGAGTTGAGGGTAAGCAGTTGGTTTTAGAGATGGCAAAATTAGACTATGAAAAGATGGCAAAATTAGACTATGAAAACATGACCCCCTGACTTGCCCATTTACTAGCTCGGCTCATCTTGACCCGCTCGATTCAACCCATCTAAAATCTAAGTCGATATGTAGCCCAAATAGACCCATGAGAAATCTTGTCAAAATATTTTTAAAAAGAGTTGCTTTATTTGATTTTTATATACAACCATAATAAAGTAAAGAAAGTATCAGGTACCCAAGCAAATTATTAAAAAAAAAAATACAGAAATTAAAACTTAGTAAGAATTGAGAGGGATGGGTTATGACCCGTTTCATAGCTCATTTCGGCCCAAGTAATGACCCACTCATTTAATGAAACATCCATTTTGACCTTCCTAAATTCAGCCTAATCGTCCATTTGACACCGCTGGTTGTTCCTAACCTTACCTTCTTCTTTTTGTTTCAATTTCAATAGCAAATGTTGTTTTCTTCCATGTAGGTTTATGTTGCCTTGCGTAGTATTCTTTATACAATTACTACTGGCCAATCACTAGCAAGTTGAGATCGGCCATATGAATCTTTATTAACTATGTCGCTCCATGCAATATTCCTCATATAACTCTAAAATCATTTTAGTAATCATTTGGTCTCATAGATAATTTTTTCATGTCATGACTCAGTTTGTAATGAAAATGTTTTTGGAGTTAAAGTACAACGACAAAACTGCCTTCTGTTTGTTGCGTTGAATCAATGGTTGCGGACATAGATTCAACTCTTACTTTGTTTAAACAACTAATATGATCCGCACTAATTTGGGATTGGTGAAGACGATTGATTGATGGATAACTTCAAAATCATGTTATTTGATTGGGCACGAGATTTAACAAAGACAAAACATAAACAAAGAGAGAACCTGTTTAAGTTGCTTGGCATAAATTTCTCTGGCCAAAAATTTTTCTCCAAACAACATGACTGCCTCCTTCACTGACCCAAAAGGCTGCCTCGTATCGATCTCTACTCGTCCCCGTACCACCACTCCTTCTCTTTCCATTTTTTCTTACTCAGAAAGAAGATTTTAATCAATTAAGTTGATGATGAAATCTTGTCTTATCATTTAATGGTATGTTTTTTGGACCTATATATGACATGAAAAATATGATGTTTGTTAGTAATTGATAGTATAATTATTTGCAGTACCTAAAAGAGCACTAGAAATTGATCATTTGGTAATTCATATCTTGGCGTTCACTTCACTAGAATTTTATCATATGTTTGTTAATTGATGTTGATATTTGCTTCTTGTTAGTTGCTCCATCCCATTCCAATTGCCTACTAATTAAACATTCGAGTCATACTTTATTTTACAAAAACGAAATATTCAAATATATTTGTATGTATACGTATTATTTTAGAGAAAAGAGTCTTACATGCAAATTAGTTTTTTTTTTTTTTTTTAAGGGCAAAACTTTATTGTGAAAATGGTGTCTTTACTAGTATATAGGAATTCAAGAACCCAAAGAGTTTAGAAAAACGAGTTATTCATTACTCAAAATAATAAAGGAGATGATATTTGTTGAGAAAGGCAAAATTCTCATTTTTCTTGAGAATTTTTATTTATTTAGTAGAGAAGGGTAGATTAATTTAGATTGTCCACGGTTTTTCTAACTTCTACCTATAAAATAAAATTAATCATTAGAGAGTAAACCACCATTTATTATTCCAGCCACAGTAGCAAATATAACTTGTAGGTGATGCGCACTCATTGCCTTCACTATAATAGTTTATTTTATCGATCAACTAATTATGTTTTAATTTCTAACTAACTGGGCCAAATAGATCCTTTGTATTCATGTTCGATCATTTCAATCTAATACAAAATAATATTTCTTTCATCAAGACAAGTACAGGAATTGTCTAACATTAAAGATTCTTTATATATCATATATGCTTTGAGAACAATTTAAATATTACTATATACTAGTGTCATTTGGCCCGTGCTAAGTCCGGGCCCAAACCGATGTTAAAAATTAATTTTTTAGATATATTTTAAACTTTTTTTTAGCTCTTACTTCTTGTTTATGTAATATCAATTTGACACTTTCTAAAGAATTCTAAAATATTATAGTACAAAAAGGTATCCGAAAGTTAAAGTAAAATATTTTTCTTGGTTTATATATTAAATTTTAAAAATAAAAAATCAAACAAATGAATTTTTTTTTCTAATTTCCTTTTTACTTGAATTTTTGAGTTTTTCATATGTTAAATTAAATTTCCTTATATCTCTGAATTGAACGCATATTAGCTGATTCAATTTTTGCAAAAAAAACATTACAATATTCAATTAATGTAAAAAGTATTTAATGCATATTGTTGTACGATAATTATTAAAGTTAACTTATAAAAATATAAATAATTAAAAGCCTTGGTATTACAAGATATTTTTGTAGGTGTTCTTTCAAACTAAACCACACAAAAAGTACTGAAAAGTGAATGAAATTAAATTGTTCTCACTTCAAGCTTTCTTTCTTTTCAAGAAATGCATGTTTAAAAATACTTAATGTTTTTTCCTTATTTTTTTTAATTTAATGAACTCTTTTTATGGAATGTACATTGTAATAACATTTTCATGTTAAACTTAAATATTTAATCCTAAATAATATAAAATATTGACTATCCCGTATTGTTCAAAATATTTTAATACTAAAATATGTGTGAAAAATATTTTTTGTTTTACAATTTTTTAGTGTTATTACTATTTGGAGATCAAATTATATTTTCTTTAACTAAAGTTTGTTCCAAATATTTTCAATATATATATATATATATATATATATATATATATATATATATATATATATATATATGAAAACGAAATGTTTATAGTTCCTCTTTTAATATAGTCATTTATTAGGTGAATTTAATCTTAAAAGTGTGTGCATGTAAAATTAGATGAGTTAAGCCATACTTTGGAATTCAGTTTTTGATAGAGATGGAAGGACTATAATATACATTTTTCATACGTTTTTAAAATATTTAACAATGATATAAGTTATTTGTGTTTATTTTTTTTTTTTGATACAAAATTTAATCCTATCCTAAGTGAAAACTTTTTTATTACTTATGTTTGCAAGCACGCGCTACATAAAATTACCGGAGAAAATAAAACAAACAAAACTTTACGTTCAATCGGACGAATAATAACTTACAATAGCAAATGATATGCGGACTACAAAAAAGGGGTATTCTCCCTTATATAGTAGTAATTTTTTATTATCTTTGTGCATAGGTGTTTATGTTATATGACATCATCACTATTCATAACTTTTTAAACATTTTAAAGAGGCTCAAAGTTTACTGTATTTACCAAATTAAATGTGACAACTTTAAGTAATAAAGGAATAAAGTAGGGATAAAAATAAAACATACAAAAAAGTATAGTCCTACTTAACCTGCAAAAAGTTGATCTAAAGGGCTATGTAAAAAGGGTTTGGAAGTATTTCAATTTACTGGAAAGACACTTTGGTCTGCAAAGTAAGAAATAGCAAATGTAAGGGCATATGTGGAAAAACAAATCATTTTGGTTAGCAAACTTCACAACCAAATAGTTAGAATTTGACTAAGGACGACAAAATCATTACTTTGGCACTTATATATAATAGTAATTTATTATTACTTCGTTTTTATCGTTGCAGAAAATTTATGTTATGCAATTCACCAAAGTCGGAAGTGAACATTGTCGTATTTTTTGTATAAGAAGATACTCTTGTGATACGTCATTACATTCTCTGTATATATAAGTAGTGTTTCGCCATGAAAACCAAATATTTTAACTTTCTTTTGAATTTTGAAGTTGGAGCTGAAGATGGAGTTGTGTTTGGTGATAGTTTTTGTAAAAATTATTTAGTTGTTTGAATGTATGTAGTGAATTTTTTTTTTTTTAAATCAAAATTTTGGAATTTTATTAATAATTCAAAAGAGGAGTATTGAAAGTGGAAAAAGTGAAAAAAAAATTTAGGTATTTTTCAAATTTCAAATATAACTTGAAATTGTATTTGAAATTTTCATGATCAAAGATTGTTTTTCTAATAAACTGAAAAATAAAATTACGGAAAAAAGTGAGAAGTTCTCATGGCCGGGAATAGGGGTCCCTCTAGAAGGCAAGGAGCCCTAAAAATTAGCTATTTGTGCACTTCTCCCATATGATTTTCCTACTTTTTTGTCTGGATGATTAGCCTACTTTGCCCCAAGAATATGCAACAGATTTCCATCAAAACATTTTTCCATCAAAAGGTACACAAACAATATAAATTTCATGAGTTCAACTTTTAAAGTTTTTAACACACGAATTCATTATACTTTTGAAACTATCAGGTCAAAATACAATAAAATATAATAATCGTTATATTTTATAAATTTTCAATTATATATTTATGTTTCATGTCAAAAATATTGCGTACAATTGAACGCGGAGCTCAAAAGCTCCATCAGCCACTAAACACATTCAATACAAAGAATAATTGATTTAGCAATTTAATTTAATTCATTATTACTGTATACGGGTAAAACCGAGGACACAGGCACGCTCGGTTTCCCGTTGTCATGGTTATGCTCGGTCACAATACGACCGTCTCACCGGGAACGAGGCCTCGAGCTCGGGCTAGGAAAAGGCGATAAAGGAAGGGCGATGGACTGCCATTAGTGGGAGACCGAAATATCCGTCCTCACCCGGATATTTTGGCGTCGATCTTGGCAATACAAATTGGTGACCAGAGATTTACTTGCTTTATTTAGAATTGTACTAGGGTTGAAACTCCTCTACTATATAAAGAGGAGGTTATCATTCATGAAAGGGGTTGGCAATAGCAAGGAGAGAAATAGTTTACATCAACAATCATACGAATCTTATTAAATCAGTTTCCATCTGTTCTTAAGTTCATTTTTATTATACCTCGTGAGGCTTGTAACATAGGGGTATCGACCTCGGTTTCTATACGAGGCCATACGTATTTAACATTTAGTTGAGATACGCTTCTCTTGTTCATTTTATTGACATATCACGCTATTTAATCTTAAATTGAATTTAGCCACATATCTTTGGCATCACGTACAAATCTAATTGTTCTCCGTTTTAAGGTTAAACAGTTTGGCGCCCACCGTGGGGCCTTAGATAGTAGTGGCGGTTCAATACAACATTCTGGTCACACTCAATATTTTACACTTATTCTTTAGGGTTTGATTTCAGGTATACCGAAAATGTCGGATTCCCATTCTCGTCTTCCCGAAGTGGAACCAAGCCATCGCTGAGCATGACGACGGACGTACCAAACAACAATCGCGCCCTAGTTAATCTATTCAAGTCGGATCATCGGTGGGAAACGTCTGCGTGGCAGGTGAGAATAACGGGGTCATGCTGCAACAGCTCCAAAACCAGTTAGACATGGCCATGGCTCAGTTACAGGCTCAGCAAGAGATCATAACGCAATTGCAAAATCAGGGTCAGACACCCGATGTTGCCCATCAGAACAGACCCAGGATACGGAGGAGAGACATGCCTCACGGGGTAACGAGAACCACCCCGGACAAAGTACTGAATTGATAAGAATGCTCGAAGAATTGACCAAACGGGTCGAATCCGGTCAAAGGAAGATAGAGGCGAACGATAAAAAGGTAGAGAACTACAATTTGAGGATCGATCGGATCCCGGGGGCTCCGCCAATGTTGAAGGGACCGGATTCGAAAAAGTTTGTACAAATGTTGTTTCCACCTAGTGCGGCACCGATGAAAATCCCCAAGTGACTTCGCATGCCCGATATCCCGAAGTATAATGGGACAACGAAAATGAGTATGTATTTACGTATACGTACGCGCTATTATGGCAACGACCTCGCCGATGACGAAAGGAAATCGGTGCTACTTAACAAATTCGGGGAAACTCTGTCGAAGGAGGCTATGATTTGGTATCATAACTTGCCCGAACACTCAATTGATTCATTTGCCATGCTCGCTGATGCTTTCGTTAAGGCCCATGCCGGGGCCATCAAGGTCAAAACTCGAAAATCGGACTTGTTCAACGTTAAGCAGTGAGATGACGAGACCTCGCGCGTGAGTTTGTGGCTCGATTTCAAATGGAGTGCATGGACTTACCCCCCATCGATGATTGGGCCGTTCGAGGCTTTCACCCAAGGGCTCGGCTCGAGAAGCTCGATCACATCTATGAAACTAAAACAAAACTTGATAGAATACCCGGCAATCGCCTGGGCTGATGTCCACAACAGGTATCAGTCGAAGATCAAGGTCGAAGATGATAAGATTCTGAGGGCCGCTTCAGTATCATGGCATTCCAGTAAAGGAGGTGATCGATCAAGAAGAGTGATAGATCGAGATTCCAGATCGTCACATGATAGATACCAGCCTTACCCGCTCGATCGAAGGGGGAACGGGCGTAATAGCGAATCGGGCAAAAATGATAGGAGAAACGATCGGAGGAATGATCGAGGCCAAAATAACTGTGGTTTGGTAAATAGAAATGTTGTCAATAGAGCTCCAGGAAACAGAGAAACTCCCGAGATTATCCGAGTACAACTTTTGCGATGTAGCAACCTTAGCGAGCGGTAGTTATCGAAACAAAGAAACAAGGCATCCGAGGCCAATCTAATCCGACCCGGAGAAGCGGGATAAAAGTCTTATTTGTAAGTATCATCATACGCACGGCCATCGAATCGAGGATTGTCGACAGCTGAGAGGGGAGGTCGCCCTTCTGTTTAATTTGGGGCATCTTCGAGAATTCCTAAGTGAACGAGTGAAAATCCATTTTAAAAACCTGGATTCCAACAAGCAGGATAGGCCGGAAGAGCCCCAGCAGGTGATACACATGATCATGGGAGGAACCGACATTCCCATCGTTGGACCTTATGAAGCGCACGAAAATTTTCATAACGAGGGAAAAGCGTATCCGAAACGGTGACCCCGATGGCCCCATCACGTTCGATGACGAGGACATGGAAGGCATCACCCAACCGCATAATGACGCACTGGTAATATCTGTCCTTGTCAATAAGTTTAGAATTAAACGTGTGCTAATTGATCTAGGTAGCTCGGCTAATATCATCCGATGGAGAGTCATCGAACAACTGGGACTACTAGATCAGATCATGCCGGCTATACGGGTCCTCAATGAATTCAACATGGCATGCGAAACGACAAAGGGTGAGATCACTATACCGATCAGTATGGCAGGAACAACGCAGCAGACGAAATTTTATGTGACCGAAGGCGATATGGGATACAATGCATTGCTGGGCAGACCGTGGATTCACCTCGTAAGAGCGGTTCCCTCGACTATGCATCAGGTATTGAAATTCCCGACTCCAGAAGGTATTAAAACCGTCTGTGGTGAACAGCAGGCCGTAAAAGAAATGTTCGCGGTTGAAGAATCTGTTAAGAATATAAAGGCGCCAGATCGGAGTGGAGGGAAGAATGCCAAATAGCAATCACAGATCCTGATCCCGAAATCTTCGGAAGATCGGAACGGCGACACGCTAGACGAAGAGTTAAAATTCGGAATACCGAGAACCTTTGTGGTGCCCGATGATTCTGACGCCACTAATTCCACCGTTAAAGAACTCAAGCAAGTCACACTGTTCGTCCATCTATCAGAAAGGAAGGTATACCTGGGCACGGGGTTAACCCTCGAGGGTTCAAAGAATTTATTGAGTTTCTTAAAATTAACTCGCATTGCTTTGCTTTGGTCCCATTTAGACATGATAAGTATTCCACCGGACGTGACAACACACAAGTTGAGCTTGGATCCAAGTTTTCCCTCGGTCAAACAAAAGCGAAGGCCACAACCCGAGGTGAAACATACATTCGTCAAGGACGAGGTAACCAAGCTCCTTAATATAGGGTCCATTCGAGAGGTAAAATACCCAGATTGGTTAGCTAATGTTGTAGTAGTACCTAAAAAGGGGAATAAGTTTAGAATATGCGTAGATTATAAAGATTTAAACAAAGCATGCCCGAAGGATTCCCATCGATCGCATGATCGACGCTACCGTGGGTCACGACACGCTGAGTTTCCTCGATGCGTATTCCGAGTACAACCAAATACAAATAGACCCGGAAGATCGAGAAAAAACCTCCTTTATAACTAGGTTTGGCACATATTGTTATAATGTAATGCCTTTCGGCTTAAAAAATGCCGGTGCACCACACATCGGCGTTTAGTTAACCGAATGTTTGAACACCAAATAGGAGATCCATGGAAGTTTATATAGATGACATAGTCGTTAAGTCCTCGCGAGCGAGAGGACCAATTGAAATTTTGCGAAAACTTTCGAGATATTGAGAAAGTACAACATGAAGCTGAACCCGAAAAAATGTGCCTTCGGGGTCGGATCGGGCAAGTTTCTCGGATTCATGGTATCAAATCGGGGAATCGAAATCAACCCGGATAAGATAAAAGCAATCGAAGATATCACCGTGATAAACGACATTAAAGGGGTACAGAGATTAACGGGACGGATAGCTGCCCTGAGCCGATTCATCTCCAGATCCTCGGATAAGAGTCACCGTTTCTTCTCGTTGCTCAAGAAAAAGACCGACTTTGCATGGACCCCCGAATGTCAGACGGCCTTGGCAGAACTCAAAAGATACTTGTCAAGTCCACCTCTACTCCACACACCAAAAGCGAACGAGCAGTTATATCTATACCTGGCGGTGTTCGAGATAGCGATGAGCGGTGTCCTGGTTCGAGAGGAGAAAGGTACGCAATACCCAATTTACTATGTAAGTAGAACCTTCGGTGATGCCGAAACCAGGTACCCACATCTGGAAAAACTCGCTTTGGCTTTATTAAGTGCATCTAGAAAATTAAAACCTTACTTTCAGTGTCACCCCATATGCGTTGTAACGTCGTACCCCTGCTTATGAACGTCTACGCATAAACCCGAACTCTCGGCCGACTAGCAAAGTGGGCTGTGGAGATTAGCGGGTATGATATTGAATACAAACCCCGAACTGCCATCAAATCCCAAATATTGGCGGATTTCGTGGCCGATTTTGCACCGGCCATGATCCCCGAGGTCGACAAAGAGATGCTTCTTACCTCGGGGACTAGCACGGGAGTTTGGACCTTTTACACGGATGGTGCGTCTAATGTGAAAGGGTCCGGGTTAGGGATCGTTCTCAAACCTCCCTCAGGTGACATAATATGACAATCTATTAGGTCTGCTGATTTAACTAACAACGAAGCCGAATATGAGGCTATGATTGCAGGTTTAGAACTGGCTAAAAGCTTGGGAGCCGAGATCATCGAGGCTAAATGCGATTCTCTCCTGATAGTCAACCAAACGAACGGAACCTTCGAAATCAAGGATGATCGAATGCGGAGATATCAGGAAAAATTGCAGGTTATCCTTCGCCGGTTCAAGGAGTGGACGTTGGAACACGTACCCCGGGATCATAATAATGAGGCGGATGCCCTGACAAATCTGGGATCCTCGGTAGAATCAGATGGATTCAATTCGAGAGCTCTGGTCCAGTTGACAAAATCAGTCATAGAGACCGGCCACGCCGAAATAAACTCGACCAGCCTCACTTGGGATTGAAGAAACAAACACATAGACTATCTCCAAACAGGAAAGCTACCATCCGATGCCAAGGAATCAAGGGCCTTCCGAACCAAGGCAGCTAGATTTTGTTTGGTCGATAGCCAGTTATACCAAAGGTCATTCCACGGCCCCTTAGCGAGATGTCTAGGACCAGGAGATACCGACTATGTTCTGAGGGAAGTTCACGAGGGCACTTGTGGAAACCATTCAGGAGCTGATTCATTGGTCCATAAACTGATCAGAGCAGGATACTACTGGAACGAGATGGAGGAAGACGCCAAAACCTTCGTTCGAAAATGTAACGAATGCCAAAGGCACGCCCCGTCAATACATCAACCCGGGGAAGAGCTCCATCCGGTCCTCTCCCCATGGTCATTCATGAAATGGGGCACGGATATAGTGGGACCTTTGCCATGGGCCCCAGGTAAGACGCAATTTATTTTACTTATGACTAATTATTTCTCTAAATGGGTTGAAGCACAGGCACTCGAGAAAGTCAGGGAAAAAGAGGTCATGGATTTCATTTACGACCATATAATCTGTCGATTCGGGGTACTAGCGGAGATCGCGTGTGACAACGGGAAGCAGTTCATAGGTAGCAAGGTTAGCAAATTTTTTGAAGAATACAAAATCAAGAAAATCTTATCAACCCCGTATCATCCGAGCCCGAATGGTCAGGCCGAGTCTACCAATAAAACCATATTGTAGAATTTAAAGAAGAGACTGGCTGGTTCTAAGCACCGATGGAAGGAGGTTCTGCCCGAGGTTTTATGGGCCTACCGCACAACGGTAAGATCAAGTACCGGAGAGACCTCATTTTCCCTTGTATACGGAGCCGAGGCCCTGATACCCGTCGAGGTTGGTGAGCCAAGCTTAAGATTCCGTTATACCACTGAAAACTCAAACCACGAAGCAATGTCCGTCAATCTGGATCTCGTGGACGAAAGAAGGGAAGTTGCTCACATCCGGATAGCCGCACAAAAACAGAGGATGCAAAGGTATTATAATCGGAGGACCAACCTCAGACATTTTCAAATTGGGGACTTGGTACTAAGGAAGGTCATACTTCATACGAAGAACCCTCATGAAGGGAAACTAGCCCCGAATTGGGAAGGACCGTATCGAGTCATTGGAATAACCGGAAAGGGTTCTTATCAGCTTGAGAATAAAGACGCACAACAGCTGAAAAACGACTGGAATGTGGCACACCTAAAACGATATTACTGTTAAAGGTACGAATAACTTTTCTTTTGCGTTCTTCTCTCTCGATCTAACCATGCAGGGATACATCCCGAGGGACAACGAAACAGCACAGCGGATACTCAAAAGTCATGGACTTAGGACTGAAGCACTCTTTTTCCCTTCGACCGTTTTGTCCCGAAGTGGGTTTTCGGTAAGGTTTTTAATGAGGCAGCGCCGAACAGCGTGCTACACATGTAGAGCATATCGATCAAAGACCAGAGACCGGGGACTGCACATACCGAGCTAATAGTACCCGAGCCCTCATACATCGGACTCGAATACTAGGGGATTATTATACCATGGGTTAAGTGATAACTATGTAAAAGCCAAGGCCTGAACGATAGGATCAGATGTAAGGACCAAACGATGGATTGAATCGTGTCCACTTAGTTTGTTCTTGCCGTGGCAACAATTGCGAATGCATCTCTGGCCGGTTTTTTCAATAAAAAATTTACTTCGATCAAAAGGATCCGATGTTGCTAATTACCGAAAAACTATGGCATAACAGTTAAAGACTACGGTCTAAACTATGGCGTAAACAGTTAAAAGACTACGGTCTAAAAAAATATATGCAAGCTCGAAAGTTGCGACCTAAAACGGTTAAAGACCACGGTCTAAAAACACAAAATTGTCATGATCGGGTCTTTCTTGCAAATTATGAATAAAGCAACGACTAACGACAACACGGACTAAAACCCAATCATGGGCCGTTACCATTTGAATTTTATCCTGGCCGAAATAATATGGCAAATTATAATGAAGGCATAAACCGAACAAAACACTGAACCGAGGGGTACTTTGCAAATATCAAATACAAGTTTTGATTCATACATACATAAAGTAGATTTACAAAGGCTCGGAATGATAGCCTCAAAACAAAGGTATAAAAACAAAAGAATGGACACAAGGTCCCGAACCTAATCTTCATCTGACCCCTCGGCCTCTTCATCGGCTGACTCGAGGACGATATACAAATCCTCAGGGTCGAACGCAGCCTTTGCTTCCGCTTCAAGTTTCTTGGCATCCTCGATCAGATCTGATAAATCTGCACCAGTGGCTTGAACTTCTTCAAGGGTCTTCCTTCGAGACAAGCACCGCTCGTACTCAGCTCTAAGATTACTGGCCTTTTCGGCAGCAGTCACATCGGCCTTGTACTGCTCTAACATGTCGTCGTAACCCGAGATCTGGTCAAGAGCCTGTCCATGCTCAGTTTGCAGATCGGTGATAACCCATTTCAATCGATCCCGTTCCACTTCGGCCGCAACAAGTGATGAGCTAAGGCCATTCATTTGTTCCACCGATGCCCGAAGTTGCTCCCGGAGGACATCACGTTCGGCCACAGCACCGATGGTCATTTCGTGGAGGGCATCAAACTCAGGCTTGATCCCATCAAGCTCTGCCCGGAGTTGATCAATCTGGCTAACATAAGATCAAGCCTGAGAAGCAAGGGCATTAGCATCGACTATTAAAGATTTATTGTAAACTTCGAAAGCCTTTACCTTCTCTGCCAACTGGTCACGTTCCCGTTTGGCCTCGGCAGCTTCGTTTCGAGCCGCTGCTAAATCCGATTTAAGGATAGAAAGATCAGGGAGAGACGAGATATATTGCAACTTCTTCTCATATAGATTCATGAGCTCGTCCACCTCCTGACTCTTATTTTTGAGCTCCTCCTTGAGTCGGCCCACTTCGTGCCTAAGCCGGTCGAAGCTTGCATGGTGAAGCACGGAGGCCTATAAGGAGAAAAACAAACGGTTATTAAAATGAGGCATGAAATTAAAAGCTAAGTAAAAAGAACATAAGGACGAGACTTACCCGATTCAATGCATGCTGAGCCTCGTTGAAAAGGCACGATTCGCTGACTTCGGCCATTTTCTTACGGTCCTCTTGGGACACCAGAGGGTACAAATAGCTGGACACCCCAACAGGACCCGATAACATGTTCATATCGGCCGGCACCTTAAAAGTGATTAGCCTCTTCCGATTCGGGTCGATACTAGGGGCAGGAAACGATTTCTCCAAACTGGAATCGGAATTAACCCCGAAACGGTCGGCTATCGGGATGGGCAAATGCTCGAAACCCGACATACCCGGAGCGGGTATTTCATAAACCCCATGACCGGCCGCCCTTTGCTCGGTCACCTTGCCTTTGGCTTTTTCATCATCGGCAGGAATATCCACCAATGGCGGCGGAGAATCCTGTATGCAAATTATCGTTTCAAATGAGGTCACGCGACTTGTATCGGAAGGACGGAACCAATACCGTACAAAGGCGAAATAATAGGTACCTTAGAGCCTGATACCGATGAAGTTGCCTTCGATCCAGCGGCTGCGGCTGGCAGTTTTCCGATTCGAGTAGAAGTGTGATCGGAGGCCTCGACTTTCAACCCGACGATCCCTGCGTCCGTCAACCTCGAGATGCCACTCGACCCAACCGAAATTCGACTTGAGCTTTCCACCAATAGTGGAGTGATTGCAACAGAATCGGTCAAATCATGCTCGAGGGGCTCGTCAATAAGACGATGCCCACCCAACGCCTGGTCATCGTCGTCAGAATGGTCCAATAATTGGCCAACAACCTCAGCGTCCAAAGCATGGGACGAGATATCCTCCGATGAGGTTTCTCGAATAATGACCTTCGATCTTTTCCTAGACTGGGAAGGAGCTCGAGATGATTCGGAGGATTTTCTTTTTCTCGTATCAACTAGGTCTCCCAGACCGGGAGCTTCGACATCCTGCTCGTCAGTTGAGGTCTCGGCAGTTTCCTGGCCCCGAATTCTGGTGGCCTTTGACAAACCTGTGAAGCAAAGAGAAGACTAATCATTACCTAACTAACGTGGCATATTACACAGAGTAGAAAGGACGACACTCTAAGGCGAAGACTTACTATGGGCCCCGACCTCCCAACAGGACCGGGATAAACGCCTCCAGGTACGTTCGGCATAAGTAAGCTGGAAACATATTTTCCCAATCCACTGGTCGAGGTTAGAAACCACACCAAGGGTTCGGATAAGCGTTGTATACACACGAACAAATAAAAAGTTCAGTATCGGTGCAGGCATGCGGCCGAATCGTATCGACATAAAGTTACTTACGTTTTGGGTTCCATTTCTCGGGAAACGGTAATTTGTCAACGGGGATCAGATCCGCTGTTCTGATTCGGACAAACACCGCCTTGCCCGGCCTCGGTCTCTATCTTCGTCCAGACCAGAGAAGGGCGCTTTTGCAGCTCGTTTTGAAAGTTTTATCATTCCCTCTCTGAAGACACGGGGGCTATATAGTCAAAGTAGGTGGTGCACCGTGAATGGAATGTTCACGTTTGCAGCAAAATAACGAAGGAGCACAACGATCCTCCAAAATAACTGGTGAATTTAGTTGAGGGTGATCTCGTACCGCTTGCAGAAATCGACCACCACAGAGTCGAGTGTGGTGAAGGTGAAAGGGTAAGTATAAACACTTAAGTACCCTTCCACGTAGGTCGATATGGCTTCATCTTGGTCGGGAATAATGACCTCTTTACCTTTCCACCCACAATTTTCCTTGACTTGTTCGAGTTTATTCGGGGGTATCGTGCACAGATAGGCTGATATTTCGACACCTCGATCCCCCTGTTGAGAAGGTTTCTCGACTTTGAAGTCCCGAATGGTCGAACTATCTTGAGGAACAAAGTCAGTCAACAGTGGCTCTGGTTTAGAAGCCGAAGACGTCTCACCGACCTTAGCCTTTGAAGATTTGCTCGTCATTTTGAAAGGATGAAGATAAGAAGGTTTAAAATGAAGGTTTGAAGATTGAACAGGAAATTAAGAAGAAGATATGAAGATATGGAGGTTTGAAGGTATGAAGATCAAAGTATTCAGAGCACACGAAGGTAAAAATTCCCTTTGGTAAAATTCGGAAAGTGAAAAAAGAAAGGGAAAACTTGCTTTTATAGAGTGGGACCGAGACGCTTTACCTTCCGCAACCGTTTTCAGGGCCAACGGGGCTTCGACACGTGTCGATGTCAGACGGATGTGACGGATGTGACCTTGATCCTATCTAATCATGAGAAGCGTCGCGAAAAGGAACCGGGGCGCTTGCTCGACTAACAGATCGTGCTAAAATTGGTCGACCTTCCGAAGAGACCTAGATCGGGACCTCGTACGAACACTTCCATGAACGAGTAAAGCTTCCGAATATTTCGCAAAGGATGTTGTTTCGAACCGGCCGTGGCCGAGTTTAATAACAAGATGCTCGATTATAGTGGCCGATAGCAAAGCATGTCGGGTTCTTTCGGATTATGGAATAAATGATTACTGATCGGATGCAACAAGAGCATATACGAAGGTTTGGGTACAAACAATACACATGGAATGCTCAATAAAGTCCAATAACAACCAATTTGCAAAACTCCATTAAAGATTTTTCCATTTCATAAAATTTCGACTATGCCGGATACATCAGTACATCAGAAAAAGCAGAAGAAACCCTACTCTACGACCAGTAATGGGAAAACAAAAGTAAGGCAATCATACCCTTACTCAACCTAACAAGTCGGAGGATGAAATCTCCGAGTCTATCCACAGGATGCGGCAATGACGGGTGATACAGATTAGAAGTCCCCGTGACTTGCACCAGAGGTGGACGACCCGGGGATATCCAATCCCGGTAAATCTTCTTCATCGAGCACAATCGCTGGTGTAGTTACACCCGAAGGCATTTCCCGACGGGTCCCCATAATATGGCGAGTTCGAACTCGAGATCCAACCCCCGAATGCACAATGGGAAAACTTCTAGCCTCCCTGCGTCTAGGTGGCCTCGATGGAGCGGGTGTTCTTCTTCCTCGAACTACGTCCTCGACTACCGACTTTCCTTTGGAAGCCCTCCTCGTCCGAAGTCCTGAAAACCAAAGGTATTGAGTTAAGATAATAATACAGGGAAAAAGGGGTCGAAACGATCAGATTAAGGAGTTACCATGGTCGTTGCCTTTCCACCCTTCAGGTGCCATTCTTCTCCAAGAACGGCCTAAGCTAGGAGAAGCTTGGGAGAAGCGGCCCCACCATTCAAAAATAGCGCTTTCGAGCGTAGGCTCAACTGGATCCGGTGAAGGGTTCCACACTTCAGGAAAATCGACAGACGATGGACGGTGAAGTTGAACCGTACGTATCATCACAAACCGATGAAGCCATCCTCGATCATAATCGTCTTCAGGGTCGATTAGGCTTCAACTTCCCTTGGGAAGCAACTGAACAATTCCCCCTCGGATCACCCGAGGTATATATAAATGAAGCAAATAATCGAGGGTAAAAGCAACTTCGGCCACATTGGCCAATTTCTCAATACAGAACACGAGCCTCCAACTTTGCGGGGCGATCTGCTCGATACATATTTGATATCGACGGCAGAAGTCCTCGATTATTCTATGAACATGGAGGGTGAACCCTATGGCGAAGGGATAAGTGTATAATAGCGAATAACCGGCAACATGATGATTTATTTTCACACCCTCCCCAACGGGGAGAAGATCGATGTCTGCGCCTAGATGGCAATCTTCTCTGACCATAGTAATGGCGTTATCACCGATGCAAGATTCAAAATCTTCCACCGGGTCAAGATGGTGAAGGACTTTACAGTCGTACGTATAAATAAAACCCGACGGAACAATACCAGCAGCAATAGATTCTAACTCCCTATTAGAGCCGGCGACTCGAAATAGATGGCATGAATGAAGGCCGATCTTCACCCCGAGTCAAGAATAAAGACATAAGCCATGATCGTGGAAGGTCCTCCTTAACAAAAGGTATTCTCACCCTGGAACAAGAAGAATGAAGATCCGAAGAGTATTATGGGCTCAATGCAAGAATATCAGTAGGTTTTGAGGCGGAATAAAGTGAGATTTGAAGAGGTGCAGATGCATGGAAAAGAAAGAAGACATGGGCTTTATATAGAAAGAGATTTAAGAGATCTTGTAGCATATCAAGAATTCTGATACAAGGAGGATTCCCCAAAAAGAATTAGCGGCTGAGTAATAATGACCCAAAAGATCGGGCAGAGTGAGATTTGACTTGAAGGTCCCGTCCTAGGTAATTGGAGGCGGCCGCCGCCCAATTCGGGGTCCGTTCCCCCCGCCGTCAATCGTACCTCGGGAAATGGGGGGACTATTTTTATACGGGTAAAACCGAGGACACAGGACCGCTCGGTTTCCCGTTGTCATGGTTATGCTCAGTCACAATACGACCGTCTCACCGGGAACGAGGCCTCGAGCTCGGGCCAGGATAAGGCGATGGACTGCCATTAGCGGGAGATCGAAATATCCGTCCTCACCCGGATATTTCGGCGTCGATCTCGGCAATACAGCTGTCACCAGATTTACTTGCTTTATTTAGAATTGTACTAGGGTTGAAACTCCTCTACTATATAAAGAGGAGGTTATCATTCATGAAAGGGGTTGGCAATAGCAAGGAGAGAAATAGTTTACATCAACAATCATAAGAATCTTATTAAATCAGTTTCCATCTGTTCTTAAGTTCATTTTTATTATACCTCGTGAGAGCTTGTAACATAGGGGTATCGACCTCGGTTTCTATACCCGAGGCCATACGTATTTAACATTTGGTTATATCTGCTTCTCTGTTCATTTTATTGACATATCACGCTATTTAATCTTAAATTGAATTTAACCACATATCTTTGGCATCACGTACAAATCTAATTGTTCTCCGTTTTAAGTTTAAACAATTACGTATTATTATTCTATTCTCCGGATTACTGTATTTGGAAACATAAACCATCAAAGGATGTGGTGCAGTGGATGGGGTTGCTCCTCCCTTAATCAGAGGTCTTGGGTTCGAGCCCTAGTTATGAAAAAATCCTTGGTAGAGAGCGCTTCCCCATAAATGGGTTACGCGGGGCGAATCTGAATATAATCATGCTCCAATGTGGATATCAAACACCGGATGGAAAATCAAAAAAAATATTTGAAAACATCACGCTCTAATCACACAAAAGACTCGTGGCTGCACTAACCCACACTTCTAACATTGCTTCTATTTTATATTGGTACGAGCCGTAAAAGTTGTGGTGCATAATAACCCAAGCTTAAAGTGGGAAGGAAAAAAAACAAAAAAGTTGATGAGAAGATGACCGTGATATTACCCCTTTTTCTTGTTAAGAGAAATGCAAGTAGGAGATTTCTATTTCTAGAGTTGACCCCGTCTTTTATATTAGCCAGTGGGAGAGTACTTAGTACCACGAATTATGCAACTGACAAATTATTTGTTAGTTCATCATAATCCTTGGACTAGCACTGCTAAAAATAGAAGTTTTTTCCGATATTCAGTGGGAAATTTGTGTTATAAAACATGATTTTTCACTTCATTCCCACCAAACTGGCTCACTCGGAAAACGCATGGTGGGAAACAGGTTCCCATTGAAACGCTGGGAAACTTCCTAATTTTTCCGTGTGAAAACACTACCATTTAGATTTTTCCCACTAACATTCAGTAGGAATAGCCACTGAACATTTTTGAGTGGAAAATTTCAGTGGGAAAATAATGATTTTTTAGTAATGCAGGCTTCTATGGAAACGGATTCAGAATTTAAATTAATGGATTAAACTTTTAAGGTCCTTAACAGTAAATTCATTCAAGAAATTACACTCAATAATCTTGGAAATGGTTGGTCGTAAATTTTTATCCTCACTAGCTTGCACCATGGGCATACCTTCAACGTCAAAAGACAAAATTTGTTGACCTTGAAATTTTTTGTATAGGATAAGTGGAGTGAAAAGTTCAAGACCACCCACCTCCAATGTCATTCTTGTAAATTACCACAGTTCATTGTACTTTAACAATTAATGGGTTTAGATATAATATTCATTGATATTGATATTTTAGTGGGTTTTCACAAATACACACATGCATATTTACGTAAAACATATTGGGTTCGGATGAACTCGTTTCTAAAGAGCTACATGCGCCACGATAAAATCTTACCAGCACTCTGTGTTAAAATAAATATATTTCACCATGATTAAGTATTAAATGACATGAATATGCACATCAACCAATCAAAACACACACACACACACAGATATATATTATGTAACTGTTTTTTTTTTTTTTTTTTACCCTGCCGAGGATCTTCCCTTTTTGTTCTCTTGGTGTCTCGAACCTACAACTTAAAGTTGAATGTGGAAAATGCTTTTCATCTGAAAGAACTCCCTTTTTCTATGAAATTATTGTTTGATGCGAACATCGGTTCGATAAGTTGTGACCCATCCGCCACCGGTCCTTTGGGCTGCTTTAGGGACTTCGTGGTCTCGTATGCGCTCTTACATGATGGTATTTGAGTAGAATTAGAGTTTTAAAGTTACTAGTTTTAAATTTGTACATTATATTAATAGTAATGTGGTAGTTAAGCAAATCACAAAGTTATAGTTGGAAAGTTGGTGTGCTGATAAAGAAAACGTTTCATCAAATACAAGATTTGGATAATTAAATACTTTGAATTCCAAAAAGTTGTATAATATAATTAACGGAAAAGGGCCAAAATTACCCCTGAACTTTGAAAAATAGTTCATTCAATATTTATCTTTATATTAATTATCACTTCACAGAGTTATCTTGGGGTCAATTATACCTTCTTAATCATGTTGCCACGTGACATCATCCCGTTTCTTCAAAATTATTTTACTCTCAAATAATTTTTACTCACTAAAATAACTAATCCGACCCAAATTTTTTTTTCCAAAGAAAAATAATACGGATAATTTTTCCAAAAAAAATATAAAAATAATTCCGTATTATTTTTGTTTAAAAAAAAATTCGGGTCGGATTGAGTTATTTTAGTGAGTAAAAAATTATTTGAGGGTAAAATAATTTTGAAGCCGGGGATGACGCCACGTGCAAATGATTAGACAGTATAATCGAATTTACAAGATAACCGTAAGAAGGTATAATTGGCCCTAAAGTATAACGAAGGGTATGAATGAACTATTTTTCAAAGTTCAAGGGTAATTTGGCCCTTTTCCGTATAATTAATATTATTAGTAGAATTGTGATTTCTTAAAAAGGTAACGAAAATCCAAAAACTTTTGAAAATGAGTATCTTATATGTTGTGAGCAGTGGAAGTACTTGTTACTTCAACAAAGAGCACATGCATTAAAACAAAAAAGGGAACGAGATGGAAAAGAAATGGGTGATTTTTTATTTTTTTTTAAAAAAAATCGCAAATAAAGCATTGAAATATATGTGTGTTGTGTGTGTGCACTTTTTCTTTTCTTTTTTCCATGTGAATCATAAACGCCCTTCGTATTTACCCCATTTATTAATTTTTGTTTTCTAAAAGTCATGGTGATTTTCTGTCTCTTTTAATTCAATTTCTTGAAGGACACTCTAACATTAGTCTACATAGATATATAATACTTAATTAACTATCTAGTTCCTATAATCGTTTGTATTATGCTTGGATTAGTGATAAGGTCTTAATTCTCATTTAAAAGATCAACGTAAATAAGGGTTTACCTCGTCATCTAACAAGTAAATTTTTGCATTTGATAAAGTATTCAAAAATCCCCAGGTCTCTACAAAAGAGAAAGCGAATACTTTCCACATTGGGAAATTAACACTTTTAGTCCCTTATATATCGATAAATTCTGATTTTGGTCATTACAATTTTTAGTGAAGTATATTTACTTTTTAATTAATTGATATATGTACTTTGGAACGCTTTGACTATAAATCAAATTTGATGAAGTATTTTTTTTAATTATTACTTCATATTTGAGTGTAAAAAAAATAGCATAAATATCACATGCTTCTTTTGAAAAGAGACCAAAAATAAACATTTTTATCAATTGAAGGTAAAATGTCTATAAATGAATAGAACTTTTATTATTCATTTGTTAAAGAACTTAAAGGTCAACAATGCTCAAAATTTGACGCATGATTTTGGTAGAAATTGTTGAGCGAGTCTCTAACATTGAGCGTTAGCGTGTTTAGGAAGCACAGTCTGCCGCTTGGGACGTAATATAGGCCTCGCAGAACTATAAACTCCACATGTGAGTCTCAGGGTGTTTTACAAGTGCTCCGCCCAGGGATGAGGCTCGAGCCAAGTCCCAAAAAAAAAAAAACTTTTAAAACAGAACTCAATACCATCATAGGATATGCATCCCAAAAAAAAAAAAAAAAAAAAAAAAAAAAAAAAAAAAACATAAATTTCAAACTCCGAATTCTTTGTCACACTGTTACATAAATTGAAACTGGGGTGTATTCATTTTCTTAAATTAATTATTCTTCTGATCTGTTGGATCTTAACCAGTTGCTAGATGACTTGTTTTGTCTATTTCAGTCCCTGTGACCAAGTCAAAAAGACTCTCCCCTATTTAATTAATTACTATTCCGTAATTTCACTCACATGCTAAGACTACTACTCTTCTAGGCAGTGGAAATTTGTCTCTAATTTTTAACACCGACAACGGTACAGCACCATAATCGAAAGACAATTAATTTCGGTCCACCTGTAATAGTTCACGTTTTTTTATTTATAGCAGCCATTTTATGTTCATATTTGAGTATATTTTTTTCACAAAAAATAACTTATTAGAATATTAATCATCTAATGAGTAAGCAGTATGAGTTTCTTCATAACATGTCATATGAATTATTTGTTTTTGTCTCACCATACACACTTTGCCAAACGAAGGTGACCCGAACTAGTACGAATGCTTTTGAACAAATTCTTAAAATACCGTAAAAAAGTAAATACATATATGCTCATATTCCAAAGTGAAACATGATACATGATTTACATCCGGTGTGTTCAAAATGAGTATAACGTTATATGTGTCCAGATATTTTAATTTTTTGTTCATGTTGAAAGTTCGTAGTATAGTAGATTTAACTGAATTCCAAACCCTCAAATTCAATTTGGTCTCTATTAAAACACAATTTACATACAATACTAATAGTTGAATACATAATTAAATAAATAAAATTGTGCTATTTCTAACAAATTTAACCTTTTAGATGAGTTGCATCACAAACTTTAACATAATATCAGAGCAGACAATTTGTTCATGCTGAAAGTTCATAGTATAGTATATTTAACTGAATTCCAAACCCTTCTTCAATTCAATTTGGTCTCTATGAAAACACAATTTACATACAATACTAATAGTTGAAAACATAATTAAATAAATAAAATTGTGCTTTTTCTAACAAATTTAATCTTTTAGATGAGTTGCATCACACACTTTAACATAATATCATAGAGACAGTGATCGTGAGTTATGTTCAATTCTCACTGCGGCTCATTATTAAAAGAAGGGTAAAGGTGCAAATGTACCCCTTAACTTTGTGATTTAGAGTAGATATACCCCTCGTTAAAAAAGTGGCGCCTATATACCACTGTCGTTACACAAATGGTGCAAATATACCCCTGCCGTTACATAAATGGTGCAAAAATACCCTTTTCGCTGACAATTTTAAAAAAAAAAATCATTTAGCTTTTTTTTTTTTAAAATTAAGAAAATATCACGTGACTTTAAAAATAATAAGTCTACCTATTTCTTTTGAGTAGACTTATTTTTTAAAAGCCTGAGGCAATTTTTTTTCCTAGTGTGTTGTCTGGTTTGTTTAAAAAAAAACATATATCCTTAGCTTTAAAAAAAAAAGTTTACCCATTTTTTAAAACAAACCAGACCTGACCCACCAGAAAAAAAAATTACCACGTGGTTTTAAAAAAATAAGTCTACTAAAAAAATAAGTAGACTTATTTTTTTAAAGATACGTGACATTTTTTTTTTAATCAAAAAACAAGCTAAATGATTTTTTTTTTAAATCTATTAGCGAAAAGGGTATATTTGCACCATTTGTGTAACGACGGGGATATATATGCACCACTTTTTTAAAGAGAAGTATATCTGCTCTAAATGGCAAAGTTAGAGGTATATTTGCACATTTTCCCTTAAAAGAATTGTCACATGCATGGTCATTAAAAAAAGAATCAGACCAGCATCATGGGTGTGTTGAAGACTGACGAAGAGTCTCCAAATGGCATCCAAAAATGTTCACACTTTCTTCTTTGTTTCCTGCAGCGTTTTGATCAATGGTATTGACATAATTATGCATTTTCAGTACCAAAGAGTAAAAAGTTTCTTCAGTCAAGTCTACTATTTGTGTTTTCGTTCAAAGTATTCTTTGGTAAACCTTGATTTTGAATTTATAATATAGTTAAATAACCAAAAGGTTAAGAATATTCTGGTATTAGTGTTTTTCTCTGACACGCACTTTTTTACTTTGTAAATAAAGTTTGCTTAAACAAATACCCCATTGTAGTGTGAATGCTTTTTGTGTCAAGTACTTAAGTAAGATCCCATTGCATGGAGCTTTACAATATCGAAAAGATACTGCGCTAAAAAAAAAAAAAAAAAAAACTGACTATAATTTAGTAATTAATTTCTCAGTTCATTTTCACAGTAGTTTTCTATAATTTGTTATGTTTATTTGTTGCTTTTCTAAATCAGTGAGCTACATTGGGTTTATTTGGTATTGTTTTCCTATTCTTCCTTTATTTGCTTTTAAGTTACATAAAAAGTCAGTGTACTGATATTTTACATGTCACGCTTCAAATTAGCAGCGTGGAACGTGCTAGACACCTGACACCAACTGTCAGTCAAGCGAACCCTAAACTAACTACCATCAGTGGCATATCTAGCATTATTATAAGTAGAGGTTCAATTGAACCCTAACTTTTAACGTGGAACAAAAATGAATGTGTAAAAAATTATTAAAATTATAATAAATAGTAGATATGAATCGATAATTTTAAAAATATAATGCATTCAATACTAAAAATCTTATGATTGAACTCATAGAATTTAAATCGTTGATCCGCCTGTGACTAATATGCATGATAGAAAACGTCATTGAACTAGCTAATTAAACTGAATAGGCTTGCGTAAACAACATTAATACTGATCAATTATATTGTTCAATTTTGAAATTGAATATTGAAACTAAATCTGAAAAATCTATAAGCACCCACTAGAATTAGAGCCCGTTTGGATTGGCTTATAAAATAAAGTTGCATAGCTTATAAATAAGAAAAAATAAGTTGGGGTGGTCCAACTTATTTTTTTTGGCTTATAAGCGTTTTTGACTTAAAGTAAGTCGCTTTTTAGATAAAACCAAGTTAAATGGGTCCAATTATTTTTTTGAGCTTATTTTAAGCACAAAATGATTTTAAGTTTCTGGCCAAACACTCAAAAAAAATTAAACAAATTTATAAGCCAACTTATAAGCTCAATCCAAACGGCTCTTAGTCATGAGCCTGAATATTAAAAATTAACCATATGAAAACGCATCCTCTGGGCATACCCCAAAAGACTAAAACTTTCTAATAAAACATGTTAAAGACTAGGCTCCCACCGAGCTGCAAGGTACCTAATAAGTCTCATAGACTAACTCCTCAAATAGAAGGGAACAAGATTTTCTGGTATAGAGAAACAAAATAACAAGATCATAAAAAATCATATAGGCTAAAAACTGAAGTATACAAATAACTGAATTTGAAATCTGAAAAATGTATGCCGACAATTGTAACTAGATTGTAAGTTGAATTGTAAGCTTAGTAGCTTGCATACACAGGAATGCTGAGATAATTTTGCAAGAGCAAATGATTTTCTATGAAAAAGGATTCATGTTGTGGCCCTGCATACGTGAGATCTGAAAACACGCACATGAGGTGTTGGCCTATCCTCCTACAATCATGCAATAGCTCCTATATGAGCGTTGAGTCTAAACCCTTGCCCTCGTAGCACTCATGACGCAAGGGGATGTGGGCTAGCTCTCCTGTCTGAGTCTAGATGTGATCACACTAGTAGCTTAATCTGAACTAGGTATAAATATGACAATGCAATGCACATGATATATAATGGTTCATGATTCATGCAAGGATGTATTGTTTTGAAACCTGAAACAATTTAATCATAGAAGTCAAGAAAGACGGCTAATGACACAAATACAATTCATACGTTCTTACTTAAAAAGTACTGACTGACGATACGGTGGACTGAGAGATCACAAGAACTATATTTAAGACATTTTATATGATATGTGGGGTACATAGGTTGCTTGAATCCCTTATAGTAAGTAGTAAATTTTAACTTATCTCTGAGTGACTATTCAACTTCTCTTTCAATGAAACCATGTACCTAACCGCCTGAATTCTATGATGAAGTAATTCGTAGTGTTAATTTAACCCATGACATCAATTCCTCTATCAAGTCCTTACGTAACTATTAATGGCTTCATATCGCCTATGTTCATAAACTCCATTAATCTTACAGTCTAATTTGTTACTCCCTCCGTTTTAATTTATGTGAAGCCATTGGACTAGGCACGAAATTTAAGAAAGCAAAGAAGACTTTTAAACTTGTGGTGTTAAATGAGTCACATATACTTTGTGTAGCTATAAATCATTGCATAAGTTAAATTGTTTCCAAATATAGAAAGAGGTCATTCTTTTTAACACGGATTAATAAGGAAATAGGCTCACATAAACTGAAACAGAGAGAGTATATGTTATAAAATTACTAACTTTAGTGGTAGGAAGTAATAAATATTACCCTGAGCCTTTGGGTTCTTGAGGGGTCCCTTGAGAGTCCGCGACTTTTTTAGTATTGGAAAAAAAAATTACATAAGTAGGTTTCACGCACGAATTCTATGCGTGAAAGGACCAAACTGTAAAGTTAAAACTTTGATCCTTTCACGCACAGAATTCGTGCGTGAAAGAGGTAACGAACTGCCCCTTTTGTTCTTTGGCCAATTTTTTTAAAATTGACGTTTTTTCCGTACTTTGACTGAAGATTAGTCATGTTTCAAAACGCCGGAATATTAAATTTTATATAGAACTTAACATCTTTTTTTGTGTACAATAATGTCGGTTCATTACATTAAGTACACCTAAACGTTTGGATCGTCGTTTTAGGGGTTCTAAAGTGCCCCGAAGTAAGTTTTGTTTGTTTGGAAACTCGTTAGTGTTATTTTGGTTCAACTTATATAGAAACAAAGATTCTAATTAATCATCATTGGGCGAAGGAGGGAAGAAGAAATCGGAGGACCTAGAGCCAGTTTGCCAATAGGTATTGGCTTTGTCAAGCTAGATGCATCGTTCCTCGGAGGAGAGAAAACAACCGGAAGATATTCATCTGTGTCACATAGAAAATTCAAGCACGAGTTAACAAAGCCATTAATATTAATTAAACCTTTGATACCATACAACACCCTTTCATCTATCTTGTAAAAGTTCGTTATATTCTATTTCTTTTTCTCTTGTTGTTCTTATTTTAGCAATGACAACAACAATTTCAGCTAAAAAACACTTAACCTAGAGGCTGAAGAGTTCAAACCAACTTCCATGTAGAAAAATGGAGTGCCTTCTCTTCCCTACTTAGCCATTTTTCAGCAAACTCTTCTCCTTCATTTCCTCCATTTTCACTCCTTCAACACATTTTTGCACCCCTAAAAACATGTCTCAGAGCTCCCAAACCTCAAACTTTGCTATAGAACCCGATGTTTGTGAATGCGGTTATTATTGTTGAATTTTTTATGGATTATTAACTCTAGAAATTAATAATAGACTTAAACAATCAAAGCAAATTAAAAACTTACTAATTTTTTTCTTATTGATGACTTCATCATAAACTAACAATACAAATTAACCGCATGAGTCAGAAATTTAAAAGAACTTAAATAACCCCTAATCTTCATCAGAATAGAAGTCCTCGATATCGTCCTCAGAAAATTATTGGCGGTTTCTTAAGACACATCTTTTTTCAGTAGATGTTTGTTCTCTACCGGTTGATGATGCTTGTTCTTCGGCCAACTTTAGCATGTAAAATCTACAACGTCTTGCCAGCATTCTGTTGTTTTCTTTTCTAATCCTTTGTACTGCAAGCTCGCAAGTTTCTGGACCTACTCGAGGCATGGTTATTGAGTACCTTATTGGGATTGGAGCGTTGCGATTTTCCAAGTCACGAACAAGACGTTCTGATTCGGCAAGCCGATGTGACAATTCTCGGCGTAAACCGCAATAATATTCTCGCGGATCTGAATATTTCACACTGCATAAATCATCATTACACTCTATAAGAAGGTGGGGATTTAGCTCGTCTAGTTTGAAATCACTGTTATCACTCAAAAAACTGCTATGATTTGAACTCTCATCATCATTGCTATATGGTTCTTTTGGAAGGAGTAAAGACCAAGCTGCGTTTCCACTACTCGACATTGAATACGTTGTAGTCTAATAACAAAAGAAAGGGCTACTTATATAGTTGCAAACCCCCATGTACCCCTAGTTGGGAGGGGGGTGGTCCTTATGACCCTACCTACTTACTTTATATAAAAAAATATTAATCTTCATCGGATATCTCTGTAGCACCTCGTATCTTAGAACTCATGCTAAGCTTGTAACGTTAGAGTTTTAGAGAAAAATTCGAAAGTTTGTACGTATTACGAAAGTGGTTGACCAGCCTAATTGGGGCACCCGTAACTCGTTGATTAGTTGCGAATTTGAGAAAACTTAAAACATAAAAGTTGTAGCCCTTTGGAATAGCTTTCCAACGGTATCTTATGGAGCTCAAACAGAGCCCTGTGCTAAGAGTTGTGTCTGTTTTACTATCACTGGTTAGAGCAGAATTTTCAGATTTTGGGTCACGTTTTTAGCCTTTTCCTACTCGAATTGGGACTCCTTATTTTATTATTGTATGAAGTAAAAACGTCCCTAACACTATTCTAAACCCTACAAGACTATTCTTTTTCTATCTAACTCCATCCCTAAAGAACCTAGACACTTCAATCTTGCAAGAAACTCATTCTCGCAATCAAGAAAAATCAAGAAACTTTCAAGAATTTAGTTTGGCAATCTAGTTTCCTAAGGTTTCCTCCAAGGTAAATATTTTAATCAAGAACCTTTGTATTCTACAAGATTTATCATTTATAAAGACTAGAATAAATCCATCCATCCCGCTACCCTATAAAAATCAAGAGTTGTAAAAAGTTGAAGAAAACTCTAGTATTTTTCTGTTGAGTTTCATTCCGACCAGCCATATTAATTTGGTGTTTCCCGATAATCTAACCGTTGGATCAAGCCCAAATTTTAACTGAGTGTTCATAACACATGATTCTAAAATATGAACAGTGAAGATTGGATTTGGAGGTCCATAGCAGTACCCTTTGAGCCACGAACAGTAGCTACAAAAATCAGTGAAAATCCTCTCAAAGTTTCCAAATTAGAAGCTTTTGGAATTCTTCTTCAAAGATTCTGACTTTTCTTCAAGTTTTGGAGCGATTAAGGTATGTATAGTTACTATCTACGTGTGGGAACATCATTGTTCTTCCCCACGCCTCATAATCCATAAATTATGATTCTTTACGAAAACTAGGGTTTCCATACCATGTTCATGATAACCCTAGGTCCATGCCCATGATTATATTATGTATGAATTGTTATAATTCTTTCATTGAGTTCTTAATATTTCTTTATGATTATTAAGAATCTGTCCGTAATCCATGAAAGCCCATATATCTCATTCCATGGATTCATGCATGCTAGTTTATGATATATTATGCTATTTTCAAGAAAATACTATACATGTTTTACAAGTTCATGCAAGCAAGCTATAATTCATGATATCCATGTACAAGCAAGTTATATTCATGAAAATCATGGGCGACAAGTGCCACTTATTTTAGATGTTCAAGTTTTTGGGAGTTGCTTTAATTACCGAGGAAGGCTTCGATAGCCCGAAACTACGTAGCCACCGTAGGATGAGGATTGCTCCACCCATGTCCCGGACGATCTCTCATAATGACTGGATCCTTTTATATTTTATTAAATCTCATGTTCCCTGGCAAGGACTGAGTGTTCTACTGGCGGGACGCAAGCGCCAGACCATGGATCGGTTATAAGTTATTGCTCTCCCTACTTATGATATTTTTACTCATGCTTTATATTATATATGTATTCATGTTCATGCTTATGCTCATACAACTTTCGCTTTCACGTTCGAGCTTCTTATCTTTATTACTTTATGTCCCATGTTATTTCATTCGGTTGCTTTACATACCAAAGACATTCAATGTGCCGACGTCCCCTTCCTATTGCCCGGGGCCCGCATTTCACGATGCGGGTACCGATTTACGTGACGACACATTTGCTCAGTAGGACAAAGATTCGTATCGACTTATTGGTGAGCCCCATCTCATTCGGGGTTTGGTCAACTTTTTGTTTTATGGTTAGTTATGCATCTAAGGTATCTTTGAGGGCCTTGTCCCGCAAGTATGTTTTCCACGTACTCATGGTAGAGGTTTCATAGACTAGACAAGTCAGTTATGTTATGTCAGACTTTCGGAGTCGTATAGCCATTTTGGCTCATTCATGTTATTTTCGTACTCATGTTTAAACAAGTATTTTTATTAAGTATTATGACTTATTACGTTTTATAAAGGCTCATCATGCATTCACATTATATTCCGCTCATGTTATGCCTCATGATGATTCGATAAGCAACCATGTAGTTCGCTCGGTCACATGCAAGAAGGCACCGAGTGCCGTGTTACGCCCAGGCCATGGTTCGGGGCGTGACAATCTCACAGTCCGAATCCCACTTGGATCTAAATCTTGTGCTACCATGTACACCACATTCTACCCTAGGGTAACGTATTTGCATCCGATTGTTCTCTTCGCGAAAACGGTTAAGAGCAAAATTAAACTCTTGTGGAGTTCCACGAGGCATTGACATAGCACATTTTTTTGGGCATTTAAGACCTACTGACGCTAACTTTTTCTCCAGTGTTGCAGCCTCCCTAACACACCAATCCCACTCCACTCTCATTTTATTATTGTATTCTCGATTGAATCTGTTTTTAGGGTTATTTGAGTATTAAAAATCATCATCTAGTTCCCATGTCCTACCCATTACTTCGAATATGTTTCCTGGGGTAAAACAAGTAATAGAATCAAGATTACAAAATTGGGTGTAGAATGACATGATAACTCGTTTTAATGTGAATGCTTCTAGAGATTGTCAATCATGTTATATATAGTACTTCATTATTTGACCGCTTTAATATGACTCTCACTTGTATTGCGCACCATTTTAATGCGTAATGTAAGTGTTGATTTGACAATACACAACGCATGACAATTTCAGGAATTTATGACACATAAAGACTTGATTTGACAATACAATGCTGCATTATTTGACCGTTTTAATATGACTCTCACTTGTATTGCGCACCATTTTAATGCGCAATGTAAGTGTTGATTTGACAACACACCACGCATGACAATTTCAGAAATCTATGACACATAAAGACTTGATTTGACAATACAATGCTGCATTATTTGACCGTTTTAATATGACTCTCACTTGTATTGCGCACCATTTTAATGCGCAATGTAAGTGTTGATTTGACAACACACCACACATGACAATTTCAGGAATCTATGACACATAAAGACTTGATTTGACAATACAATACTGCATTATTTGACCGTTTTAATATGACTCTCACTTGTATTGCGCACCATTTTAATGCGCAATGTAAGTGTTGATTTGACAACACACCACGCATGACAATTTCAGGAATATATTTAACATGAATGTTGGACGAGTGAAAAACTCATCAATTTCACAAGTCTAAGTCTTACAAGTCATTGAAAAAAAAAATCAAAGTTCGTAGAAAAAATGTCTCAAAATGCTTCAACTGTTAGGGTTTCACTATTTTGGGATGGAGATATCGTTGAGGACAATTACTCCGTTCGTTATAGTATCAAACCAAAAGCCCATGTTAAATTTTCAACAACTTTAAATTATGAAACACTAGTTAGTTAGATGCACAAAAGAATGAAAACTACACCCACTGAGTCAGGAATCTCAATAACAGGCAGATATCCACAAATAATATCAAACGGTGTAGTGCGTTACGACATGCACAATATCAACGATGATGAATCTTTGAGTGATTATTTGGGATCGCCGGAAGAATATAGTGATTTAGTATCCATTAAAGTTCTTGAGATGTATGTTGAAAAGATACCTCGACAAGAAGTCCCTCAAGTCCAGCCTATTCACGGTAACACTTATGGGGACTTCAGTTCTTATGGAGACATTTTGAGTGGTCAAGTGTCGCTGGAAAATCTAAGCCAGCAATTTAATCAAGCTTACAATGAAAATTGGTAAATATGCATTTTTATCTAATTATTGTGTGTAGTGGCACGTGTTTGTTGTATGAATTGGTAAATAACCATTTTTCAAATCTTTATAGGAACTATTCTCAAAACTCGCTAGTGGTACCAAATATGGATGTTGGTCAATCCTCTCAGTTCGGTGGAGTTGATCATTCTCACACCATGACAATGCTTATGAACAACAGTAAGTTCATCACCTTTATATTAAATAATCTGTATATATATATATATATATATATATATATGATGTTGGTATTTAAAATATGTTACTTTTCGTGTAGGAGGAGGAATGCACTTGATAATGAAGATTTTCCAAATTATTATGAGTCATCATCAAATGATGACGATGAAATAGCTAATAATGCAGAGGTAACCGATGATGAAGATGATGATGATGTTCAAGTTTGTATGACCAACAATATTTCTCAAAGCCAAAACCAACAAGAACCAATACACCACCACGTACCACCACCGATGGCGGAAAACCCAACTTCTGAAAGCCCAATTCAGTGGCATTCTAAACCCTATAAAATATGACACTTAAACTTAAAGAAGACAAGTTTCCAAACAAACAAAACTTACTTCGGGGCACTTTAGAACCCCTAAAACGACGATTCAAACGTTTAGTTATACTTGATGTAATGAGCCGACATTATTGTACGCAAAAAAAGATACTAAATCCTATAAAATATTGATATTTCGGGGTTTTGAAACATGACTAATCTTTGCCCAAACTATGAAAAAAAACGTGATTTTGATAGCTTAAAAAAAAAAAAAAGTAGCCTCTTTCACGCACAAAATCTGTGCGTGAAAGGACCAAACTCAAAAAATTATAGTTTAGTCCTTTCACGCACAGATTCTGTGCGTGAAACCTACTTTTGTAACTTTTTTTTTTTTTTTTTTGTGTTATTTTGGTTCCAAATTTTTTTTTTTTTTTGACTCACTTAAGTCGCGTACTCGTCCCTTGAAGATTATTCTTCAATCTAACAAAATCCCATGATGTCCAGGTTTACGGACGCCGAACAGCATAAATGATCATTTTCAAAAATTATAACTCAGTGGTTGGTAGTGATTCTTGGTGTACAATTTCCCTAAAGTATCAAGTCGTATGCTCCCTCTTGTCTTGTTTTAAACTAAAGATTCCAATTTGGCAACCTTTTATACAACTGGCTGTGACATTGTCTCGACGTCATAGCGCCTGGAAAGCGCCAGACATTCCGACACCTAGCGCTATCTCGGCACCATAGCGGCTGGGTGGTGCCAGAACTCCTACAACTAGCATTATCTCTGAGCCATAATGGTTGGATCACTACTAGAAACAGAGGTCTTTTCTACTGATATTCAGTGAGAAATTTATACTATAAAATATGATTTTCTCACCTTATTTCCACCGAACAAGTTCACTGAAAAATGCATGGCGGGAAACAGATTTCTATTGAAACGCCGGGAAACTTTTTAATTTTTTCGTCTGAAAACACTACTATTTAGGTTTTTTTCCACCGATATTCAGTGGGAAATAACCACTAAATATTTTTCAGTAAGAAAGTAGATATTTTTTAGTAGTGGATGACGCCAATACTCCTGTGCTATATTCAGGGGCGGAGCCACATTGGCTCCAGGGATCCGAACCCCCTGGGCGAAAAATTACAGTGTATTTTTAAAGTTAAAATTATTTTATTATGTATATATAGTAGATGTTGAACCCCCTGACTTCTTCGTGTATTTACCTTTTAGAATTTTTGAACCCCCTAGATGAAAATTCTGGCTCCGCCACTGGCTATATTCATGATCCGAGCATACAACCTTCATCATGTGCACTGTTAATACCTTTGGGATGCTTTATCTATGTCATTAGGCTCTTAACTAGTGTAGCTGAGGTTTAAGAATCTACAAGATTTTACCTACAGTGAAATTTAACTTGCTAAAGCAGGTTATTACCATTTTTGATAAGCCTACCAATTAAAATATTAAATAGAGTTACATATGATTATCATAATCGAAGGAGATCAAAAGTGCTCGCTCTTGACAAACTTAACAGATCAAACTGCTTAGGAATAGTAAGTGATCCCTTTGAACCTGCCCTCAAATATAAAAGACCCTTTTTATCATTTCTCTAGAATGGTCATTCAATTATATGAAGAAGAAAAACCATACTAGGTTGCAATTTTCAACTTTAAAAGGTCTTAGGAGATGACTTGGACTTGCCAAAAGATGTAGAAAGTTGAACTTGTCCAAAGGACCAGGTCAATACTCTGTGGCAAGGACAAGGATTGGATCATTAATCAATTCATGCAATCTATTTATAGACAGAAAACAAGTGTACGGTTGAAAATTGTTTTGGAAGGTGGATTATTGGATATTATTCTCATTAGTGACTGGAGTGTGAATACTTGAATATGGCATTTTGTGAGTTGTATGTGTGAGAGTGTGTTTTGCGTGTGTGTGTTTGGGGCGGGGGGGGGGGGGGGGGGGTGTTTGGATGGACCCATTACTTAAATGTTGCTTGGACTTGTCTCTTTAATTAAATAGTGTTTGTATTGAATAAGGCTAAAACCACTACTAGCCTAGTGCTCCAATTTTTTTACCAAACTTAAGTTAAAAATGTTTACTTTTGAAAAAGAAAAAAAAAGAAAAAAAAACGTTATCCTCAATTTGCATGTATTAATGTATTCTTCTGTCCCAATTTATGTAATATACTTTTTCTGTTAAATTTATTCTAAAAAAGATAATCATACTTTCACGATTTGAAAAAATTTAACTTTAAACATATTATCTTACTCTTAATGATGATCTATAACTACACAAATTTCTATGACTTATGTTATATCATAAATTTTAAAATATTTTTTTTTCTTTCTTAAACTTCGTGTTCGTTTAAATATCATCACATAAATTGGGATTGAGGGACTAGTATTAAATTATGTTAGACATTGCTTAATTATTTAGATTAGCGCGTTTTTTATAAGGGTAGTATATGGTCAGCTTATAGCTTTCACACACTTCAACAACTCGAGATATCTGCGATCTTCCGTCAACAAAAGTATATCAAGTAATTTTATCTACTAAAGTTCAAGCACATGTTGAATTATATGAGTGATATCGAATAAAAGCCTAGAGTGTTAAAATTGTGACAATTTAGTTATTCAAAATAGTTTTTACGACATAACTTGTGACAGTGGAACATTATCTATGTTTTGTGCTATTTCGTTTGAATTTTTTCTTTATTCTTTTTGCCCGTCAACATATCATTATGTTGTATATCGAGTAATTTTATCTACTAAAGTTCAAGCACATGTTGAATTATATGAATAATATTGAATAGAAGCTTAGAATGTTAAAATTATGAAATTTAGTTACTTAAATTAGTTTTACAACATAACTTGTGACTGTGGGACATTATCTATGTTTTGTGCTATTTCGTTTGAATTTTTAATTTCCTTATTCTTTTTGCCCGTCAACATATACTACAAATATATCCTTCTAAAAGTAAAATCTTGGAAATTGCTAGCAAATGATTTAGTCGTCGTATAAATAATAAATTCAAGTTTGAATATGGACTTTCTAAAACTCTATAATTGAGCTATGTATAGTATGACCTATGATGACTTTACATTTAAAGTTTGAACGTCCCGATTACCAATCACAAGGGGTTGGTTTGTAAAAAAAATAATTAGTTGACAAAATGATATTTATATTTAATTATTATAAGGCAACAGCTGGACAGTTTGAAGTAGCACATTGTAGATTTCTCTTTTTCTTCTTTAATAAATTTTTCTAATGTAACACGATGACTACGTCCAAATACCAACCAAAACAATCATTTAAAAATGTGTATGGGAGATTCATAGAAGGAACTATGTTCTTAACTTATATGTCTTTCAACATATTCTTTTGGGAGTGGGCTTTGGGGGTTGGGTGGTGACCGGTGAGTGAGTAAACCTTCTAACTATATACACTATAATAATACAATGTGATTGTCCTTAAACTCTTTAATATCGATAAGAACTTCTGTTAAATTGTAATGCATTAAATTAAAGCAATTGTTTTCAGAAATTGATGAAGAAAAACAAGAAGCTTGCACCCAATTTTTTAATCGAGAAATTTGTGAGAGTTAGTGCCGTATGATTCGGAATTCGGTGGATAATGGGATTATCCTTCTACCTTTTATCACTTAAATATCGAGTTAACTATATTCTAGGATTCGAACTAGTAGTACACGCCTAATCCACACATTACATATTGTGCTCTAATCAATAGACCAAAATCTAAGAGTCCGGAGCCAAAAGGGTATAAAAATACACGGTATAAACCAAAAGGGGGCGGCCAAAAATTTACATACCAAAAGGGGTATAACGTGGATCAGCCCACGTTATACCCCAATTTTTTTTTTAATTGTCGACCATTGAAGCCGTAAAAAAAAAACAATTTTTTTAATAAAACGTGAATCCCTCCACGTTTTACAAATTATATTTGTAAAACGTGGAGGGATCCACGTTTTGCAAACATAATTTGTAAAACGTGGAGTCCCGCACGGTTTAGGGTTTAATTTGTAAGACGTTGCCTCTATTTAAATCATATTCGGCTATGTTTTTAATAAAAAAAATTTATTGATTTTTTTAATTTTTAAAGCATATAGTTAATTTTAATGAATAACTCAAATAAATATTTTAATACATGCAATAATTAAATATGTGTTATATATGCGAACAGAAATAAAAAATAAAATATAAGTTAAATAAACGTCACACATTAACTTATTAATAAATGTTAAATTACATGATAACTATTAAACGGCACAAGACATGTTTTATTTTTTAAGATTTTGATTTAAACGTGTTATTTTTTAATCAAGACATAACTTTATTTTGAATATAAATCTAAGTCTAAAAAATTTTGAATATAAATCTAAGTCTAAAAAATATAAGGTGAAAAACTAGTTGTAAAGTGGTCAAACTTTAGATGGTCATAACTTTGCGCTCGGACATCCGTTTTACGCGTTTTTTTTTTTAATAAAAAAAAATTATTGATTTTTTCCATTTTTAAAGCATATAGTTAATTTCAATAATTAAATTTGTTTGAAAAAACTTAGTGTTTGACTGTAAGGTTATTTTAGTCAACTTTATATGTCGAGAAAATTAGTCAGCTTTATTTTCAAAAATTAAAATCGCAGAAGTGAAATTGACATTCACAGCTACATTACCCCGGATTTTTACATTGAAATCTATTGCATATCATCATCTTATAAGTAACTAAAACGAAAATTTCGAGGCCAATTTGGGGGAAAATTGAAATTGAATGGGATAAAAGGTGTTTTTTTAAAAATCGGCTCGGCCAAACCGCCTTGTGGCGGTTTGTCCGCATAGATCTCGAAAAAATACGCAAGTTCAAAAAAAAAAAACGCGTAAAACGGATGTCCGAGCGCAAAGTTATGACCATCTAAAGTTTGACCACTTTACAACTAGTTTTTCACCTTATATTTTTTAGACTTAGATTTATATTCAAAATAAAGTTATGTCTTGATTAAAAAATAACACGTTTAAATCAAAATCTTAAAAAATAAAACATGTCTTGTGCCGTTTAATAGTTATCATGTAATTTAACATTTATTAATAAGTTAATGTGTGACGTTTATTTAACTTATATTTTATTTTTTATTTCTGTTCGCATATATAACACATATTTAATTATTGCATGTATTAAAATATTTATTTGAGTTATTCACTAAAATTAACTATATGCTTTAAAAATTAAAAAAATCAATAAATTTTTTTATTAAAAACATAGCCGAATATGATTTAAATAGAGGCAACGTCTTACAAATTAAACCCTAAACCGTGCGGGAAAAAAGTTATGTTTGTAAAACGTGGAGGGATCCACGTTTTACAAATTATGTTTGTAAAACGTGGAGGGATTCACGTTTTATTAAAAAAATTGTTTTTTTTTTTTTACGGCTTCAATGGTCTGACAATTAAAAAAAAAAATTGGGGTATAACGTGGGCTGATCCACGTTATACCCCTTTTGGTATGTAAATTTTTGGCCGCCCCCTTTTGGTTTATACCGTGTATTTTTATACCCTTTTGGCTCCGGACCCGTCTTGAATGCAACCAATGACAGAGTGGAAAGGGGTTCAATTGGATCTCTAGAATATTTACTACACAGAAGTATGGTAAAAATAAATAGTGTTGGTTATATATGAATTATTGAATTCCCTATTCCAGTAAAATGCAAATCTTGTTCAAAAGTTGCCTTGTCGCTAGTTTAAATTTTAAGTGTATCACTCAAGTAATTTTTTAAAATTTTAATTTCGCCACTGAACAATACACACCATTTAATTTCACTTTTTATTTTTATCCGTGGGCAATGTACATTGCTATTGTTTTATGATGAAATGTGATTATTTATTTCGGAACCAGTCATATGCGCAAAACTCAATATCATTTGAAGCAACGTATAGTTAGGATTTTGTTGTTTATACAGGTAAATTACATTTAGATATTATGTGAGAGAGGAAAGTTCCTAAAAATAATGGTCAGGTCTAAAATTACATTACTAATTATAGTTAAATGATATATTGAAATGATCAAAATAGTATTACTTAATTATAGTTAAATTATAAATTGCATGTCAAAGAATCTTGACAATAAATATTTGCTGATTTGATATATCGTATTAAGTACAATTTTTTCTTGTTTAGAATTGCAGAGGTCGATTTTCCTCTAATTTTGACGTAAGAAAGAAAGGAATTTTGACTCATTCTTGTCAGTTTATGCAAAATAAACAATTCTGCAGATACAATTTCCATTTGAAATTGGTTTTGACTAAAAATGGGAGACTACGGTCATAAGCTTAATTTCTGTTTTCTATTATTCTCTTTAAGTGTGTTTAATACGACGGGGGTTATTTTTATGAAAAATATTATTTGGTTGGTAAAGAAATATATATTTTAAAAATTATATACTAAAGATTAACAAATATATCAAATCATTGAGTATCTTGATTGAATATTTAGTTGAAGGAAAAAAATGTAAAGTTAAAAGTTGAGATAGTCATAAGGAAAGCTGACCTCTACTCATAAATGAGAGAGGTCATTTCCATTTTTTTTTTGGGTAACTAACCGAATTGTATTAATCACCGAGTGAGGATATTTATAGCTCCATACCAGACTACATCTCAGTCTAGTATGTAAAGAAATACTCAGCTAAGACAAGCTATCCTAGAACTAGTAACTATGCAGTAAATTTTGAATTCTAGCAGATGGTCTAACTTTACAAACTATAGCTCTCTCTAGCTATACTCTCCCAACTTCTACTATGTTTCTCTAAAATACGATTTTTCCTCTCTATCCACAAGTCATGTACAAATTCAAATAAAATAATTTTGTAGATCGGGGAAGTCTGTCCCTTTTGGCATTGACAATAGTACTATGTATAAACTAGTCTCAGTCAGTGTCCATCTGAGCCTGTCTTTGTATCTATGCCATCGATCTACTCCATACTCTTTGAGAAAACTCACATTACCTAAATATATGGTCAGTTGAACATCACACACTTGGTGTCAACCAGCAATCCCTAGTTGGCAAGCCTATCTGCAGTTATCAATCTCTGTTGTAGCTGGAGCCAGACAGTTACAATAGCCTTTGGTCTAGCATCATTTTTAAACATTAGGCACTTCCAAGATACTCTAGGCAGATCACTTAACAATTGCTTATAAAACTGACTAATAATACTTCTCCCATTTTCAAGAGAAATGTGTAGTCGTTCCAATGTAACTCTGGCTTCAAATATCTTCCTTAGCATCCGGCAAACCTGTTTAGACACTGACATATCCATGTATTGCTTTTTTTTTTTGGTTAAACAAATACTACTGATCTATTAAATATCTACATACTAGTTACATCAACGTTTATGGCGTGACAGCCATTTAGTTGTTCAAAAGAACCACCCCCATGGGTGGTACAAAAAGCTACAGACCGTTCAAAAATAGTTCCACATTTGTCTGCCAAAAAAACATTTTTTACAAAATTAGGAGGTACTTCTAATATTTTCATTTCTTCAAAAAGTTGTTGCTTCCCTCCTTCCTTGGCTAAGAGGTCTACCACTTTGTTTTGCTCCCTGAAGCTATGCCTTAGCTCCGGATGTCCCAGCCTGCTCATTAAACACCAAAGATTCAGAAATGATAGAATTGTAACGCAAGTGTCCTTGTTTGATCATTTTGATTACCTCTGTTGAGTCTGAGTTTATTTCTAAAGGAACTAGATTGTGTTGCGCTGCTATTTTGAGACCCTGCATGATAGCTGTCAGTTCTGCAAAGGTGTTAGTAGTATGGGGCCAACCTTTCATATACCCTATTACCCAATTTCCCCTATTGTCTCTAACTACTCCCCCTATTCGTCTTATGCTAGGATTACCAGTGCATGCCCCATCAGTATTGAGTTTGGAAGCATTGTTATTAGGAGGTTCCCATTTTATGGAAATGGTGATTTTGGTGATAGGAGGGGTGGTAATACAACATATCATAGAGTATTCTATGGCTTGACTATAAATGTGGGTGAAGGAAGGATATTCATGCTTATGGTTAAAGAGGTTTTAGTTCCTGTTAAGCCATATTCCCCAAAAGCAGAAGGGCATTAATTGGGTCCAATAGATTAAGTGGTCAAACTTCTGCTTTTTCAAAATGTTCCAGGTGTTGATCCAATGAATAGTGCTAGTAAAGGATGAATTGCTAATGGTAAGGTTACATTTTTGCTTTAGGCAATTCCAGAATTGTTTGCTAATATAGCACTCAAAGAAAATGTGGTTGATGTCCTTCTGGTGGTGACCACAGGTTGCACAGCTGGGGCTAACGTTATTATCTATTGAGTGGAGGTAGGAGGCTGTTGGCAATCTATTATAGTTCAGAAGCCAAAAGAAGAATTTAATCTTATTAGGGGCCTTGAGTTTCCATATCCAGGTAAAGTCCATAAAATAGCCCTGAGCAATATCAGTTCTATGATCAAGCATTGCATAGGTAGAGCTAGAGCTAAACTTGCCATTACTAGTAAGCTTCCAATGGTTATAGTCCTCTTCAGTACTGTAAGGGTTAATATGAGTATTGACAATAATGTTTCTAACAGATTCAGGGAGTTCAAAGGAAAGGTTATTCAAATGCCAAGTCCCATTATGGTTGATGTCGGAAACCTTTTTTAATTCCTCATCTCTGTTTAAGGGTCCCTCTATTATTTCCCTTATGCTAGGACTGTGGGGAATCCAATTATCATGCCAAAAGTTTATCATAGTACCTTTATTGACAACCCATTGGGTGGCTTTCCTACAATGTTTATACCCTTCTAAGATGTTTTTCCATATCTTGGTTGGGTGTCTGATGGGGTTTGGTCTATAGTTCTTAGCAATGAGAGTGGAAGCCCAAAGTGAATCAAACTTCTTCAGGAGTCTCCAAGCTAGGCTAGTCAGATTGGTTTTATTGTTCGCTTCAGCTTTTTGAATACCTAGACCCCCCTCCCTTTTTGGCCTGGTAATAGTTTCCCAACCTAACAGGTGGATTTTTTCCTTCTCAGCAGTAGTACCCCAGATAAAGTTTCTTTGGTCCTATTGATTTGCTTAGTGATTTTGGTGGAGAGCTTGATATATTGCATAAGATGGTTAGGGATACTGCTTAAGCAAGCCTCACCAGAACCAGAAGTTAAAGGGCCTGAGACTACCACTTGGATCTGGAACCTACATGTCGATGCTCACGATTTCGATAGCCATACCAGTGATTTGGAGGAGATCCTAGGGATACTACTTAAGCAAGCCTTAGTAAGGATAGTTCTGCCAGGCATATTAAGAAATTTGGCTTTCCAGCCAGCTAGTCTTACTCTAAGATTATCTAGGATGAATTGGAAATCAGCATTGGTGGGTCTTTTTTTGAAGTATTGGAAAACCAAGGTATCTCCTAAAGTGGTCATTGGCCTTATAGAAAGGTAGTTTGAGAAGTTGGCTTTATCAGTGCTGCTACAGTTCCCATAGAAGACAACCTTAGACTTGGTAAAGTTGATTTTTTAGCCAGACACAACACTAAATTTGTTAAGGGTGTTCATAATAGTATGGCAGTTTTTGTAATTTGCTCTAGCAAATAAGGTAAGGTCATCAAAGAAAGACCAGATGAGAAAGTTTTGGGCTAGTGTTGCAAACAGAGATAGGGTGCCAGTTGAGGATATCTACTTGATGGTTAATGCTTCTAGCGAGTCTTTCCATACACATAATGAACCAGTAAAGGGATAGGGGATCACCTTGTCCAATGCCTCTGGTAGGTTTGAAGAATTCTATTCTCCCCCCATTTACAAGAACTGATATTGAAGAGGTAGAAATGCATGAAAGGATTAGATTGGTAAGCTTAGGAGGGAATTTAAAGAAGGCCAGGGTATCTTTTATGATTTTGGTAATGATTTTATACTGGATATTACAAAGGCCAATGGGTCTAAAGTTCTTGAGAATGGTAGCATTGGCACATTAAGGGATTAAGCAGAGATAGGTAGTGTTGACATCTTCCTCCATTGTGGCAGTAGTAAAAACCCTCTTGCAAAATTTATCTAGGGGTCTGTTAATGTTGTCCCAAAACTTTTGGTAGAAGAAAGGATGTATGCCATCAGGTCCTGGAGCCTTAAAGGGTTTAAAGGATGAGACTGCTTGCTTAATCTCTTCAGTTGTAAGAGGTCTGCTAAGAAGGTTTCTATCCTCTTTTGTGAGGCTACCTCTGATTGAAGGGTTGGAGCTCAGCTGTCTAGTCGTTTGTTATTATTCAGTGGTATAAAGGTTTTAGTAAAATAGAGAGATGGTATCCTTAATGGTTCTAGTGTCATATATCCAGTGACCCACATCGTCCTTAAGGACAAGGATTCTGTTCTTTCTTCTTCTATTAAGGGTAGAGATGTGGAAGAATTTGGTGTTGGAATCCCCCTCTGCTAACCAAGAGATTCTAGATTTGAGTTTCCAAAATTCAGCCTCTTGTCTTAAAATGTCATTATACTCAACTTGAAGGGTATTCTCAAGGTTATGCAGGAGGGAGCTCTAAAGATAGTGAACAGATTTCTGGATGCCTTCTAGTCTGGCTAGGAGATGGTTTTTTTATGGAAGATATTTCCAAAGGTTTCTTTATTCTAGTGAGTTAGTCTATGCTTGAAGGATTTGGTAGCTCTGGTGAGGTCTTGAGAGTCTTCAAAGCGTTCTCTAATAATATGTTTAAAATCAGGATGGCTGCACCACATGGTTTCCAGTCTAAAGGGTTTGTCATTAGGATTCAGTTGAGGGTTTGTGAGTTTTATAAGAAGAGGAAAATGGTCAGAGTGGGTTCTTGGGAGATGAGTAACTGTAGCATCAGGGTAAAGTTGAAGCCATGCATCATTTGCAAGGCATCTATCAAGTCTTTCAAGGACGAGGTCATGTCTGTTCCTATATCTTTTATCAGTCCAAGTATATTTACTACCTTTGAATCCTCGATCAACTACCTTGCATTGATTGATGCATTTCCATAGACAGTCAGCCCTACTATTATTAATATTATTCCCACCAAATTTATCAGAGGCTCTCAAAACCTCATTAAAATCCCTTCCTACTAGCCAGCTACCATTGATAGTATTAGAGAGTGCACAGAGATGATCCCATAAAAGTTTTCTTCACCAAAAGTATTGCTAGCATATATAGCAGTAAAGTACCATTGATAGTTAGAGTTATGTACCTTGATAATAGCATAGATACCCTGGTTAGTGATGGTAAGGTCTTCAATTTTTAGAAAGTCATCTTTCTACATTATTACCAAACCACCAGAATTCCCAACTGCAGGACTTTGGATAATAGAGCTGAAACTTAATTGCTGAGCTATGTGTTTATGCTCAGTCATTTTGGTTTCAAGTAAAACAAGCATGTCAGGTTTGTGTAAACCCATCATAGCAGTGCAATGCCTTCTACACTCAAGGCTGTTGGCCCTTTTAGCATTCTAAATGATGAAATTCATAAGATTTAGTCTTATTGGTTTTGGGGTTTCCTTTCTCACACCCTTCCCCTTCCCTTTGGGAGCTGGGTTGTTCCATAGTGTTTCCTTGGTCAAGTTGGCCAGAGTTGGATTCAGTACCATAACAAAGTTCCCTGTTAGTGGTTCTATTAGGTATTTTATCCCTATTCCAACCTTTACCAATAGCCTGGGACACATGACTATCAGGAGTTTGCTCCGAAGGCCATTGAATTCCACCATATGTAGCTCCTCTAGAGTTATTGCCGAGGATTTTGGCACATGCATGGAGGTTAACATTGCCTCTAGGTACTGGTTTTGAGCTCTCTGAGCTTGCAAGGTTGGGGTTTGGGAAGCAAATGGCTTCGAGGTCTGGGGGGTCTCTGCAGTCTGAGGGGTGGTGGTTACTATAGTTGAATCCATTTACATATTTTCCTGGGTTAGTGGAGGAGTCCATGGCACAAAGGTTGGGGGCATGGGTGGTAGTAATTGGTCCACAGGGGGAAAGAAAGGTAAAGATTGAGTTACATCTTTCATAATGTTTGACAGAAGGTTCGGGTGCATAGTATTTGGGGTTGCTAGATGTATGGTTTGTAACAGAGTTTGTAACCATACACTGTGACCATAATTGGCCATTCCATTATTTAGACCCTGAGTTACAATGTGGGCTAGAAATCCTGTATCTTTCACTATTATTAGTACCTCTCGACCCTCCACTAGAACACTGAGAGCTACTGGGTGTCCCTGCAGACCCATCTCTAGCCAGGAGGCTGGTAGATGATCTGGAGGTAGTGGTGAAGTGATGAATACAAGTGGTAGTAGGTTGTTGGAGTTGTTCTCTGTTATTTTTTTTCTCGGAGGATATTTTAGAGGAAAAGAGTATTTCAGAGAACTGTGTAGTATTAGTGAAGGAAGAGTTGTGGTTTGGCATAGTAGTACTGTTAATCTCTTTATTAATATTTGGAGGAGGTCTTGAAGTACACATGGCATTAATGTCAACTCCTCATTTCTGGAGTTTTTATTCACGTCTGCCTCAGTGTAATGATTAATCTGGGGTGGATGTGTGATATTCCTTATTAGATTTGGGAAATCCATTAAGTTTGCTTTCAAATAAGTGGTTTTAGGGAATGGGGAAAATATTTTAGATGGAGGGAAGGAATATTTTATCTCGTTATCATTGAGGTTTGCGTCTGATTGGTTGGACGATTGAGCTTTCTTAAACGAATTGTCCAAGTTTCTCTTTTTTTGCTGTGGCCTATCATTGTTGTGGAAAGTGGTTTTGGAGAATACTGGTATTGTGCTTTGGGCCCGCAGCTTTTGCTCCTTGTTTTGCTGGTTCCTTGGTTGTTTCCTTGGGCCTAGTTTTAACTGACCCTAGTGGGTTTTTGATACTTGGACCCGTTCAACCTGCATTTCCTGCCCAAATTTGAAAATGGAGTTAGTAAATTGGGCTTTGGAAAAAAGTTTTGTTTCCCTCTTGGGCCATACCAGTTGGCCTAATTTCATTCAGAGTCTGAGTCCTTGATCCATTTCCATCTGAGGCGGTGAGCTGACCTTTAGGGTTTGCCGCCGCCTCTTTTTCTTTGCCAGAATTTTACCGGTCAATGTAATGAAATTTATTTGAATTTTGGAACTTACCAGTGACGCCATCATAGGAATTTACTTGGACCTTCTTACCTTTCAGTTGGTGACTTACCGACCTCTGATGTGCTTCTGTTCGCTTTTATGGACTCTTCCTTCTTCTTCCAAAATTGACTGTCTTCCATTCACTCTCTTCTGTCTTCACTGGTTCAGATGGTTCTTCACCTGGCTAACTGGGTGGAACTAATGGTTCTTTGTAGGTACAAGAGTGTATGGTATGACCAATCCTACCACAACCTAAGCATATGATCCCTTCTCCTTTATAGACCAAAACTTGTTTATGCTTTCAAATCATGATGGACGTCCCGACAGGGACGTCTAAGCTAACCTCCACACAAATTCAAGCATACCTTCCTCTCAAGATCGCCGAGGTGCATGCATCAACCTTTACAAGTTGACCGATTTTCCTTCCTACTTTTTTTATCATAGAATTCTATTGCTAGTTGCGGTAAACGCACCCATATAGCTGCAATATCAATTTTCGACTCTGCTAGTACGAAATTGGGTTCCCATCTTCTAATCGACAGGAATTGACCCGCTACGAACTAGGGTCCATCATAGAGAACAGTAGATAGACTTGTTTTTTCTTTGAATTTAGCCACATAGAAGTCCGATCCCAGATCTATTAGGACTAATGGTTCATCAATATTCCAAAGATCATCTAATTTCCCTTTCTAGTATTGATGACTCAAGCTTTTTCTGAACACTTTAACGATGACAGAGTAACGCTAGGGTAGATATAACCGATCTTCCTCCTCTGATGTGAGTGTTATAGCACCTAGATCTGAGGGGGGATCCAATGGGTCTTCCATGTCTAGATTTTTGGACTGATTTGTTTCATGGATGTAGGAAGTTTCAAGCTGAGAGTCCCTTTCTAGGACGATGCTCTTGTAGGATATGGGTTGAGAGGGTGGGGGAAGGGCAGGGTTGTCCTCTTCCATATCAGAGCGATGTGGATCTGGTGGTTTTAGTGGTATTTAGGGGAAGGGATCAGTGGATGGGTCTGTAGGTGCGGGCATATTGTTGGCGTTAGGTTTTTTCCGGTGGGGTAGTGGATGGGTTTTTAAGAAAAGTCTAGAGAGAAGGCAGAGCCTCTCTCTCTAAAATATTTATTTGTTACTATATCCATGTATTGCTGATCCTTGATATAACATGAATGAACCCATCTAATTGATAATTTGTGTGTTTTGTGTGTAACATCGTAACAAGTTTTGAAAATAGTAGCTTGATTCTATACTTGAAAGTTGATAAGATTAATGCGCCCAACTGAGAGGGAAGTCATTTCCTCATTTTGATAAGAATATCAAACATTAAAAATTGACTTTCTCATAAAAAAATATTTTTCTGAGATTTATTTCCTCGTACCAAATAACCTTGGGTTTTCTTCCATTGGCCCTCCGAATAGATCTATGAGCGTCTGGTTTATTATTACAACTACTTTAAGAAAATTTTATAGTAGATCTCTTCAAGTGATTTTTACTTATCGTCGAGCAAACCCTTATGTCTAATTGATTGTGAGACAATTTGATTGAACTATTTGATTTAATATGAAAGGCCAACGTAATAATTAGTTGAATCATTCAATCTATAAATGATATTGAAAACTGAGATTGAAATAAATAAATTCACTAGGTTAATTCATAAGCCTCTAAAAAATACAAAACACATTACTGCCTCAAGGGCATTCTCCGAAATAGTGCAAAGTCTCGAACAAAACTAATTGTAACATTCTCTCGTCCGAAAGTAAATGACATAAATAAGTTGACTTGGGATTCAAAATCTAACCGTTTATGCCGGGAATGTAGTCGGCTATATCTGCATCTAAGAAAAAAAAAAAGGGTCCCTCAAGGGCTAAGTACCATCAGTAGGATACCCAGTTAGTCTCTACCTCGTTAGAAGGTAGAGCAAGATTTTCAATGATGTAATTATAATAAACAAGAAGGTATAATTTGCAAGTAAGCATGTAACACTTAAGGTTTGAAAATTGAGGTCAACTGAAAACTGAGACTATGAGCTGATAATTGAAGCTTAGAGTGAAAACAAAATTATCTTAAGTAACATGACTCTGAAAACAAGTTTTACATTGTGGCACTGCCTACGTGATATTAGATAACACGCACGAAGGAGTGTTAACCTATCTCTCCATCATACAATGGGCAGGCCGTACTAGTGTGGGTAGCTAACCTTACCCCTCGTGGGACTCACACAAGAAGAGATTGGCTAGCTCTCTTATCTGAGTCTGGATGTAATCACACCCATAACTGAATATAAACAGAGCATAAATATTGTAAGCGACACATAGCAAGTAGTGCTGCACCTAAATGTACATATATTTCTACAAAGAATGAGCCAAATAACACATAAGTCACATAAGACAGCATATATCACATGTTTTTTTTTCTATATTGAATATAAAAACGTTGTTAACTAAGCACTCACTTGCTTCCGCAAGCACTTACAAAAATCTTTTCTTAGGCATTTGTTAGCTTTAAGAATGTTTATTCTATATGTTTTAATGATGACAAGCTTACGTGTTAAGTGTAGGAAATTCAAAAAGGAAAATGATGGAAGCAAATAATAGATCCTCGACATCAAAGGAAGGGAGCCAACTATACAAGGAAACTATGTGGACGCTCCTTACATCTAAATGGAAGCTAGCCAGGATCGTGTCTATAAGGAAGGAAGATCAATCAAGCTAATTCACAAAAGGAAGGCATACAAATCAATCTCAGTACTAGTACATGACAACTCATCGGATCTTTCACAAGGAAAGAAGCCACATCCCAGAAGATTTTTACACCTGCCTCCAGAAAGAAAAGAAAACGTTGAACCGTCCACAAGAAAGCAAGGATCAGAATCAAGATCAATCAGTGGACAGCCTCAAGATCCCTGATTGATACAAATTCCCTTGGGTTACCTTAGAGCAAACAAATAAGAATCAATCAAATGGAACGATTGATTCTTCATAATCTGCTGAAGATCACGGTATGAGACTGCACTCCAATATAAATACAACCCTCGAGAATCAGAGACACTTACAACTTCACTTGAGCAAAATAGCTATTTACTCTTCATCTTGTAAAAAGCATTATAGTGTTAAGAAAAGAAGAGAGAGAATAGTTAGCTATACAGGTCGAGGCTGTCAAATTGACAAAGAGTCAAAATCAGAGTCACGGTTCACTCCGAACCAGATTTGTAATCAAGTTACTCGAAGAGCTCTAAGGAAACCCTTATAACCCAAGGGGACTGGATTAGGCACCACACCGGTGATCCGAACCAAAGATAAAATTCTCTGTGTCCATTTACTTTCTGCTTTACATTTACTTAAGATTAATTATCTGCTAACTTGGCTTTTGAGAATTGCAGGGGAGTCGACTAAGTACACTAACAGTCGACTCATAAGCTTAAAATTTACAATTCACCCCCCCCCCCCTCTCGTGTTTCAAAGATTTATCGTATACAAAGGGAATATGAGTTTTATTAAAAATCCCCTTTAGTAAGTAAGCTTTCACTTACCTTATCTATATCACAAATTTCACTCCTAAAATGCCCGCGTGTGTTGGGTTACTACCATCTCCCTAATCATTAGTATCACACTCTGTGAAGTGTCTCTCTGGTATTGGGATAACTTCAAGCCCCTTCAACAATCAAAGCCCACAATTGATAGAGTGCAAACAACTTTGTGACTAAAAAGTTTTTAAACAAAAAAATCCAAACAGTTCTGATGATCAATAATGTTATTACTTCAATTTGAAGTTTGCAGTTACATCGTCTCATCCTCGTTGCTCGTTGCGAGGAATAATTAAGTCACAATCCATCGGTTGATTATGTCATTAACCATTTTTTTGTAAGAGGAATTTATTATGAATCTAGTGGTTTCCACTGCTTCCGTTATTATTACTGGATCGACGGTAGGGTTGCTTTTATTGGATCTGGAGTTGATCAAGGGACAACTGCGGGTCCAATTGTAGAGCGTATTGCCAGACAACCTGAGACAGAAAAAATACGAGTATGCTACCACGCAACATGCGCATCACAATACCATCGCGCTGGAAGGGGTCTCTGATCCTACTACGCTACCAATACAAAGGCGACACCTCAGCACTCGTGCATGCAACCTGTTTCCCTTTATTTTTTCTTGTCTGCATCACTTCTACATGGTCTATGCTCAATTTAATCTTAGTTTAAAGGTTATAGGGTGTTACATATTACTTTGACCCTTTAAAGATTACTTCTATTGGAGTCTATCGATGCTTATTTGACCACATTTTTTTGTGTGAATATTACTTGTAATAAGTTCTTTTTTTCATGTAAATACTGCTTATAATTTTAATTACGCGGATTATAATATGAGTTTAAGTTCTATGTATTGAAGTTGTAAAATTATTTATACAATCATGTAGCTTATAAGGTACGTGATCATAAATAAATATCTATGTTAAACACCAAATGATATCCTGACAAAAATAGTACTCCCTCCGTTTCATAATAAGTGGTTTTATAGGCTTTTCAATTTTTTTCAAAATAAGCGGTGCTTTAGGATTTCAAGAAAACTTTGGGCAGATTCTTTCAAGACTACCCTTATTTAAATAGTGAAGATTCATTAAATAGCTTTTCTTTTTCTAGAAAGTATTAAAATTTGATTAGGGGTAAGTTAGTCAAAACACTTCTAATTTTCCAGAAGCAATTTCTTAAGGGGTATACATGAGCCTAAAACCACTTATCATGGAATGGAGGGAGTAACTACTTGCTGTCACAAGTTAAACTTTATTTTTCAACACGATAGGTTATAGATAGTGTAGAATTCTTATATTGTTTGCTCCATTTTGTGTTGATTATGAGTAAGATGTACGAATTTGAATACTTGTTTGATTATTAGTTTTTTGTTCCGAATCTGTATCCTGAATAAATAAAAGTTAGTAGTTGTTTCTATAGCATCTGCATGTGTATAATTATTATTTTTAAAATTAGTAAACATAGAATTAAAAACTAATAACTATACCAACAAAAAATAAGAAAAAGATCGTAAGTTATATGAATAATAATAATAAAAATTGATAAAGAAACAACAACATACCCACTGTAATTCTATAAGTGGGCTCTAGGGAGGATAGAGTGTACGCAAACTTTATCCCTACCTTGGCAGGTAGAGAGGTTGCAGAAGCACAAAAATTATGAAAAATTCATAAGCAGTAATAATAGCATGATAGTACGCAGGAGAGACATCGAGTAGTAATACGAATAAGAAACGTGAGAATAATAAAATCATAAAAAGACGAAGATAATACTAAACCTACTAGTAAGGAAAAACAAACTTGTATCTACTTACTTCTAGCTTTCCGCCTTATCCCCGACCTTCACGCCCTCCTATCTAGGGTCATGTCCTCGGTGAGCTGAAGACTTGCCATGTCCTTTCTGATCACCTCTCTCCAATACTTCTTCGGCATACCTCTACCTCTCCTCCAGCCCTCCATCGCCAGCCTCTCACACCTTTTCATGAAAACGTCTGTCTCTCTCCTCTGGGCATGTCCTGTCACGCTTAGAACCATGGACTGCGCCTAACACGACACTCGATGCCTGAATGCAGGTGAGCGAGCGAACCACATGGCTTGCTGAATCAACAAGGGACATGTATCGATGCGGAATATAAGTTACATCATAATAATCTGAATATAGCATGAATTAAGTTATCATAATCCTGAAAATACTGTTTATATCATGAACGCGAAAATAGTCTGAAAACATAGTAAGGTAGCCAACAAGGCTAACCCAATTGAATATCTGACATGACATAACTGAACTAGTCTATGAAACCTCTGACATAAGTCTGACTGCTAGTTGTTTACCGAGACAAGGCCCCCGATATACCTTAACTGCATAAAATGATATAAACATGAAATAAAGCTAACACCCCGAATGAAGTGGGGCTCACCAATAGCTGATATGTGTGAACCTAACGAGCAGATCCGTCGTCCTGTAAATCAATACTTGTATTATGAAATGCAGGCCCCGGGCAATAGGGACGTCAGTACATTTGAATTGCACTGGTAAGTAGAACAACTGAATGAATAAACATGGCACATGAAATAATAGAATTGAAACTGAAACTTTAAGCTGAACATGAACATGAACATAATCTAACTTGAATATAAAATAACATGAGTAAAACATTATTAAATGGGAGAGCCTTAGTATAACCGATATGTAACCACCACGTGAGCACATGGCGTCTGATCTCTGCCCGATCACCTAAGCCATCTCATACCTTGCCGGGATACGAGACATGAACATAACATGAATGGATCCATAGAATAACCCACAATGGGTAAACATGAATGAATCGTCCTAACTGGACGGAGCGATCCTTGTCCTACATTGGCATACGTAGTTTCAAGTATTAAACCCTCTCGGTAATTTGTGCAATTCCCAAATTATGAACATGGCTTAGAAGCCCATGAATTTCATAAACATGACTTGTAGACATAATTTTTAAGTATAATATAACATGAATATAGTTTTCATAAGACATGGAAAATCATGAAGGATTCATGAAGTAATTCTATAGTAGTTTATAAATACTTGCGTGACATGCTTGAAACTCACAGAATCGATATTATGAGCATTCATAGATTACGTGAAGGGTTCATGGCACTCGGGGTGATATATCATAAACACAAACAAAGAGATTATAACTTAACTATAATGTGGTTTGGTGTTTTCATGAACTAGGGAAATTATAGGAAATCATGGAACAACCGTGGCTTGGGGAAGAACAATGTTGTTCCCACACGTGGATAGAAGCCCTACATACCTTAATCGCTCTAAAAACTCGAGAAAAGTCTGAATCTTTGAAGAAGAATTCCAATAGCTTGAATCTTGAACCTTGAGATGAGTTTTCTTGAAAATCCTAGGTTAGGAACAATGGATTTTCATAGAATTCATGTGTTGATGTTAGAAATACTTGAAATCACTTGGAAAAGGCTTACCTTGGTGTAGGAGGATGATGAGAAGAGAGAATGGTCGTTCTAGGGCTTGAAGATGTGGAGAATGAAGTGAAAAAGCAAAAAAAAAAATGAAGTTTTAAAGTTGCTGTCGAACCCTTTTTACGCCGTAAATCATACTGTGTAACCATAACAGTGTGCTGGATCTTTTAGCATTTTATGGCCCCTTTTTACTGACTGTAAATTCCGCAGAGGCGGCAGAATATTGTTTAGTAAATCGTACATAACTTTTTGTACAGATGTCCATTTGACCTCCACCATATACCGTTGGAAAGATATTTTAAAGGGCTATAACTTTCATGCTGGAAGTGTTCCAAAATTCCTTATATATTTTTCCGTATTCTTGATTAAAGTAAGGCTTTGTGCAAACTCACTTGGAAACATGCTCCGTGGGGTAGCTTCCGTGTTTACTTCGTCCTAAGACTCTCCTTATGACTTGATTAGGTTTCAAACCCTCTTTCTACACTACGCATATTGGTTTCATTATATCCCCGTCTTATGAGTCAAATCTTAGCCCAAATGCACGAGATGCTACATGTCCTAACTATCTCAGCCTTGCCTCGGACATTTTGTCTGCCACAGAGGCCACACTCACCTTGTCCCGAATATCTTCATTCTTGACCATATCTCTCCTAGTAAGCCTGCACATCAACCTCAACATCCTCATTTCCGCAGCTTTCATCTTTTAGACATGAGAAATTTTGACTGGCTAACATTCTGCCCCATACAACAACGTCGGTCGTAGAACTTGCCTTTAAGTTTTGGTGGCACCTTATTATCACACAGGATATCAAATATGAGCCTCCATCTAAACCCTCTTGCTCATTATTGTGAGATGGTAATTGTGATCAATGGAGGCCGATAATGGCCGAGGACGGTGATGGAGGATTAGGCTGGCTGGTTGGTGCGAGGTAAGTTGGGGAGCTGGTATTAGTAGGGGACGTGGTAATTGTACGTTGGAGATCGGTCGTCGTACGGGCATGACATATACTAACAAATAGAGTTGTAGTCACCTTCACACAAATTTTTAATTGAACAATATATTCGTGATTTTTCAGACTTTGTATGATTTTGAGTTATTCAAATTCAAGACTTTTATTAAATAAATAAAAACAAACAGAACCTTATTTATATATATATATATATAATAACTTAAATCATTTTAATAATGGTCAATCATCATAATTTTGAATTTTTCAAACATGAAAATGATTTAGCTCAAAATATATTTTCATTAAAAATTGTCCATACAAACATTTATTTCCTAGGACGTGTGAAATACGCTTGCAAGGAGTGGACTTGGCTTCTACTCCCTTAGCAAAACACACAAACAAAAAATCTTCACGCTGCAAAAAATGCCAAGAACAACCAAAGAGAAATTAAATAAAACTTAAAAGCAAACAAAAATCCTCTTAAAATCATAATGTGAAAAAAAGAAAAAAGTTTCAACTTTCACCATCCCAAACTGCAAAAAATTGACGGGGAGTTCCTAGCAAACCCCCCACCTCTCCCAGCCCCACCTCTTTCCTTCTCCTCTCTTCTTCCAAAAATTCTTAAAAATTAATTTTAAAACACACAAAAAATTAGAGATAAAATAGAGGAAACTTAAAAGTAAACAAAAAATCATAATGTGAAAAGTTTCAATTTTTCCAAACTGGAAAAATTTAGGGGGAGTTCTTTAGCAACCCCCCACCCCACCTCTTTCCTTCTCATCTCTTCTTCCAAAAACAAAAATTCTCTTTAAAAATTAATTTAAAAAACACAAAAAAATAGAGATAAAATAGAGGGAACTCAATAGGAAACAAAAAATCAAACTTTTCACCAAAATCCAAATTTGGAAAAATTTAGGGGGAGTTCTTTAGCAACCCCCCCACCCACGCCCCCACCCCACCACCCTACCCCACCGCCACCTCTTTCCTCCTCCTCTCCTCTTCCCAAAAAAAGTCTCTTTGACCACCACCATCTTTCTTCCCTTCTTCCTCCTATCTGCTTCAAACTTTCCTCTTAAATCTCATTATTGTTTTCACATTTCTCCAAACATATATAAACATTTTTTAGCCCTTCTCTTTGCTATTTAATTATATGTACACAATATACCACCGTTCTTGAATCTTTGTTCTTCATTTTGTCTAATGATCTAAACAAGATTGCATTTTTTTTTTTTCATCATTTTGCAAATATGGGTAGTTGTTTTTCAAGCTCAAAAGTTACTGGTTCAAATAGCCAAACCCCTTCAACATCCAACAACACAACAACAAACAATACAATAAATGTTCATCAAAATAGAAGGGAAACATCAAAGGCAACAACTTCTTCTTCAACAACAACAACAGGTGTTAATAATAATAATAATTATAATAGAGATAAAGGTAATATAAATAAAAAACAACAACAACAACCTAGGAATTCTAATGTTGTTGTTAAGCCAAGTTCAAGAAGACAAAGTGGGATTATTCCATGTGGTAAAAGAACAGATTTTGGTTATGATAAAGATTTTGATAAGAGGTATACTATTGGGAGATTGTTGGGTCATGGACAATTTGGATATACATATGTTGCTACAGATAAATCTTCAGGAGATCGTGTTGCTGTCAAAAGAATTGAGAAAAACAAGGTAAAGAATTGATTTTTTTTGTTAAATCTTCATTTTACATGTATTGTTTGTATTCTTATATTGTGGACAGTTTTTTTTTGTTATTTTTTAGAGGATTGTTTGTATTCTTATTTTGTATCTTTTATGTGTTTCTGAAATGTTAAGATTCTTAAGTAGGTGTTTGGGCATAGATTCCAATTTTTTTTTATTTTTTTTTTACTATATTTGGAATTTTATGAAGTTGGAGTTGTGTTTAGTTAGACTTTTGCAAAAGGAGACAAGAGATAACTTTATGTGGAATTTATGAAGATGGAGTTGGAAAACAGGATTGGAGCAGTTTTCCAGATTTGGAATCCAACTCCAAGTTGGATTTGGAAATCTTATAACCAAACACTGATTTTGAAATAAAGTGAAATTGTTTTCCGGAAAACAGTGAATAATTCTAATGGCCAAACACTGATTTTGAATCTTTTATGTGTTTTTTGAAATGTTAGATTCTTATTCTGTAGGCTCATATTGTGGTTGTTGTTGACTGGGATCTTTAGGTTCTTAGAAAAGAATATTATTCAGCAACTGCAAATGTTGGCTTTTCTAGTAGATGCCTATGTTTATTTAGTGCAAACAGATGCTATTTTTCTAGTTTTTTCTGCCTGAAAGGGAGTATCTTTAGTGAAATCTTGGATTATCCTGCTTATGCAGTTCGGCGACGGATCCAGGATTTGAAATTTATGGGTTCCTACTGCAAATTCAAGTTAATATATACAATAATAACTGGGTCCACAGTCAAAGATTTATAGATATTTAGAGAATCTCTAAATATATATATACTGACTTTGGATGACCGATACTGTGGATCCGCCCCTGATGCAGTTCTTGTAGATGGTCTAAAGAGTGAATCTGGCCTTGTAAATAGACGTTATATTTGAAAAAACATAGCTGGACTTGGTGTTTGATTGTCTTTTGGGGTTTGTAGACTCGTCTTTATCTGAAGTCAACAGGCTTCAGAGACTCATAAACTGAATTCGATGTTGAACTTTTGGCTTTCATGAGCAATTCTGCTGTTATTATCATGTGTAATTTGCTGGAAAATGCCTTAGCTTTACCCGGTTCTCTTAAAAGTTGCTTTTTAGTCTATAGAGCACTTGCAGAATCTCTTGTTTCTTATCGGCAAATGACTTCTCAAAGTCTTTATTATCCATTGATCTACATTCTACAGTGCAGCAAGTTTTGGCTGTTGGCCTCTTGATTTTTCTGTGTAAAATGTCCTGCCAGCTTTATCTCCTATAATCTCCTCTCGTCAGATCTGGAGTTGTCACCAACACTATAGGATAACAGGCCTATGAATTTTGCAAAATCCGAGTAAATTCATAGTGTTTTGCTTTATTGTTCTTTTGGCCAAGCTTGTTAATTTTTACCTTATATGCTGATGGGCCTATGAATTTTGCAAAAACGAGTAATTTCACAGTGTTTTTTTCCTTTCTTCTTTTGTCCAAGCTTTTTAATTTTTATCTTAAATATATGATTATCTAGTCTTCCTTTACAAGTCTTGTCACACAATCTCAGTTAATCGTACCAATTCCTTTTTGCTGCAGATGGTTCTTCCCATTGCGGTTGAGGATGTGAAAAGAGAAGTCAAGATATTGAAGGCCTTAGCTGGTCACGAGAATGTGGTTCAATTCTATAATTCATTCGAGGACGATAATTATGTCTACATCGTAATGGAGTAAGTTTTGTTGTTTTTGGATCTCTGAGGCTACTGATTCTTCCACTTGAATGGCAAGGTAATGTTTTTCAGATTTTGTTTTCTTTTAGGTTATGTGAAGGTGGAGAATTATTGGACCGAATTTTGTCCAAGTAAGTATTTTGAAATTACCAGTTTCAGTTGATTATTTGTGAGTTCTATATTCAAAGTGCTGATTATGAAGTTTTACTGATAAGGGTTGACACAATTTGTCTAATCAGAAAAGACAGTCGGTATACTGAAAAAGATGCAGCAATAGTTGTCCGCCAGATGCTAAAAGTTGCAGCTGAGTGTCATTTACATGGTTTGGTGCATCGTGATATGAAACCAGAGGTATGCAAGCAGTTCATTGCTACTTTTGTCTTGGTAATGCTGCTTGATATTGCTTATCTTAAACATTTTTTTTATCTTGTAGAATTTTCTCTTTAAGTCTTCAAAGGAGGATTCACCATTAAAAGCCACAGATTTTGGTCTTTCAGACTTCATCAGACCAGGTGATTGGAGACTCTAGAAATCTAATGTGTCGAGAATTTTATATAAACTCATCTTTCTGAAGTACGGTTAGACCTCTCTATAACAATTATCTTCTATAACTGCATTTCACAATAACGGCCAAGTTTTCTTGGAACCGATTTTCATGTTATTTTATATTATATGTTTTCTATAACAACATTTCGCTAGAATTGCTAAAAATATCCGGACAAATGACGCCGTTATAGAGAGTTTGATTGTATTGATAATCTTCATGCATCTGCCAAGTGCTTCAATGATCTAGGGGCTGTTATTATTGTTTTCTCTTCTAAATTTAAGATCTCATCATAGGAAAATTATATATGCAGGGAAGAAGTTCCAAGACATTGTCGGCAGTGCATATTATGTAGCTCCAGAGGTATTAAAGCGTAGATCAGGACCTGAATCAGATGTCTGGAGTATTGGCGTAATTACATACATTTTGCTATGTGGCCGTCGGCCTTTCTGGGACAAAACTGAGGATGGTATATTCAAGGAGGTGAGGTGCTAATATATTATCTGTAATTTAGCAACATTTCAATTTTTGTTTTAACTTGGGAAACCTAAAGAAAGGATATCACAATTTTAGGGCTGTAATAGGTAATGAACTTGCAAATTTTGTATAAGTTACATGCTTACCTTTGAAGTTTTCACTCCCTTAATAAACTTCATCTCGTTTGGAATCTCAGAATTTCCATTCACTTTTTTGGTATCTTCTCGTAACATCCTAAGTATGGTACTGTGGTATTTTTTTCTTTGTGGAGATTTTACTTTATTTCATTTTATTCTCGAGTGATTTTGGTCTTCAGCTTTTCATCGTTTCTCTTTTGAGTCCAATGAAGTTACTTCTATTTACTTTGTTAACACCTCTCTTTTGGCTGATGCTCCCTTGTAGTGGCTCTTATCCAAACTGTTTTTCTTCCTAAAAGACATTTAACAACTATTCTTTGTGATTTGCCTGCTTTTAAATAGTTTATTCTAACTTTGCTTCCATAATGCTTAGGTCCTACGGAACAAGCCTGATTTTCGTCGCAAGCCATGGTCAAGCATAAGCAACAGTGCTAAAGATTTTGTAAAGAAATTACTGGTGAAGGATCCTCGCGCTAGACTTACTGCTGCTCAGGCCCTTTGTAAGTAATATTATTCTGAATTTGTACTGTTAAGTTGTATAAAGTTTCTCATATTAGCTATACAAGGGCATTCAAAGGGTGCATATAAATCTTGGACCACTTCATCCATTGCCTTACGGTTTTGGATTGGATTCTCAGATTCTTTCACATTGTATCGGCGCCAACTTTGTCAACCCTCATTCTACATTAAAGTTCACGTATGAAACCTAGAATCGGGTTACATAGTGGGATGGCGTTAAACTTAAAAAGCACTATATCGGCTATGCAAGAGCATCTGAAAGTGTATAAAAATCTTGGACCCTTTCATGCATTATAGCGCAACTTTCAGATATGCAGCATATGCTTACTTAGTGCTTTATTGAAAAGAAGAACCTTATGTTGTAGTATTCGAATCAATTAGCAAAAAATGTTACTGATGTCATTCCTTTAAATTTGTTAATACAATGAACACTTGTTCTGAAAATTATCTACTTAAATATCTTCAGCACATCCATGGGTCCGAGAAGGAGGTGATGCATCTGAGATTCCACTAGACATTTCTGTTTTATCCAACATGCGGCAATTTGTCAGATACAGTCGTCTAAAACAGTTTGCCTTACGGGTAAGTTCATTGCTTTCTTATTTCTTAGACCTTTCTGTGGGTAGAGTATCTTCAGATATGCAAACGTAAATTTCTGGATGCTGTTCTGTTATCTGGCAGGCATTAGCTAGCACACTTGATGAAGAGGAGCTCGCCGATTTGCGGGATCAATTTTCTGCAATCGATGTGGATAAGAATGGTGTCATCAGTCTTGAAGAAATGAGAACGGTATTTGCTCATCTTTCATGTTGGAGGTTGTTTTTGTCCTTACAACTCTAACAGCCTGTTTGGCCAAGCTTCTCCTAAGCCAAAAGTGCTTTCTTTGAATGTTTTTTTTCGAAGTTGAGGTGTTTGGCCAAGCTTTTACGAGAAGAAAAAGTGTTTTTTGAGTAGAAGCAGAAGCTGTTTTTGAGAAGCTGAGAAAAGTAGCTTCTCCCCAAAAGTACTTTTTAGAAAAGCAGGTTTGAAAAAATACACTTAGAAGCACTTTTAAAAGCTTGTCAAACACTAATTGCTGCTCAAAAAGTTTTCAAATTGATTAGCCAATCACAAATTGCTTCTCGCCAAAAGTACTTTTTCGAAAAACACTTTTGGAAAAAACACTTTTCAAAATAAACTGATTTTAGAAGCTTGGCCAAACAGGCTATAAATGGCTAGTGGCAAACATATGAGGCACCTCTGTTTTGCGTGTCTTGATGCAAAACATTGTATAACTTATATACTCGGTCATCTATTTTGGTGGCTTATCGTATTCATTTTTAATGCAGGCCCTCGCCAAGGATCTCCCATGGAAAATGAAAGAGTCGCGAGTTATTGAGATTCTTCAAGCGGTAAACTTATTTATATTGAAATGAAGTATCAGGAGCAAAGCATGACATCTAATAAATAATTAGATAATTACTCTGAAGTATAAGGACCTTTTGTCGCCTTAAGTTGTTGCATGTTTTTGCACTACTTTAATATTCACACACAACTCGCTCTCCCCCACACCCCCTAAAAAAGAGAAATAAGAAGATAGCAGCTAGGAATAGGAGCAAGTTCTTTAAAAGTAATCGGTTGCTAAATGCACCCAGGGCTGCTGCATAGCAGTCATTGAATTGGGACGAAATTCAAGGTAGACCAGGGTCCAAATCCCGGTAGTGACAAAACACATTACTCCCTCCATCCAATTTATGTGAAGGTGTTTGATTGAGCACGGAGATTCAGAGAAAAACGATTACTTTTGAAGCTTGTAGTCTAAAATAACCCATAGAAATTTCTGTGGCTATAAATCATCTCATTAAGGGTAAAATGGGAAGTTTGAAGTAAAATTGTTACTAAATATGGAAATATGTCATCCTTCTTGGGATTGAGTAAAAAGGAAAGAGTGTCGCATAAATTGGGAGGGAGGAGAATTTGATTCCTTTCCATTTTTCTGAGCCTTGGTGGTGCGGAGTTAGGTACTTGTACCGGTGGGAGGTAGGGAATAGTCGAGGTGGTGCAAGTTGGTATTGACACCATTCCTAAATCCGTGACCAAATACTTGGGGTTCTTTGTGTCAATTGTATATTCCAAATAGTTCCTGCACCATAATCCTTATGGTGATATGAAATTACTCAATTGTCAATGCTAATAATGCTGCCAAGTAATATAATAGTCTCTGTAGCTTTCATCATATACAACTTCGTCACTTTCTACTATATGGTCTCTTCTGCAGTTCAGAGTCCTGAAGTATTTTATTCATTGCTTGGCAGATTGATAGTAACACAGATGGGCTTGTTGATTTCCCGGAGTTTGTGGCGGCCACTCTACATGTCCATCAGTTGGAGGAGCATAATTCTACAAAATGGCAACAAAGATCACAAGCTGCTTTTGAGAAATTTGATGTTGATAGAGATGGATTCATTACTCCCGAAGAACTTAAAATGGTTAGTATCTGATGTTTTCTGCTCAAGTGAAATTAGTGTTATTTGCAGGCTTCTTCCGAGAGCAAGGGGTCATAGCATCTTAGATGTCAGTTATTACTATTCCTACAATAGTAGAATTCAGTTACTCCCTCCGTCCCAATTTATGTGAAGGTGTTTGACTGACACGAAATTTAAGAATAAAAATAAGACTCTTGAAACTTGTGGGCTAAAATAAGTCATAATATTTGTGTGGCTATAAATCATCTCATTAAGGGTAAAATGAGAAGTTTATAGTCAAATTGTTATTTATTGTAGAGAGAGGTCATTCTTCTTGGGACTGAAAGGAAAGAGTGTAACATAAATTACATGCTTCATCACTCTTAAGAGTGTGTATCATACTTGTAGACTCAGTTCTCCATTCCGCACGAAAGATGTGATCCCAGATAACATAATGACGTTATTTTTGGCTTTTACTTACATAATACTGTTTCTTTTTTGCAGCACACGGGCTTGAAAGGCTCCGTAGATCCACTTCTAGAGGAAGCGGATATTGACAAAGACGGAAAGATAAGCCTGTCAGAATTTCGTAGGCTTTTAAGGACTGCTAGTATAAGTTCACCAACGGTGAGAGATTCACGGAGAATGTAGCTTTGTAAAGATGTATTACAAACGGAGAGGTGAACTTCATCAAGAATTTTTGTGGGAATACAATGCTCGTATACACGTCCTCTTGTGAATGGCTTCGGATATGATGGTACTTAGAGACGTGTAACCGCCACGTGGCACTTTGTAGCTAGTGGTCGTCGTGCCAAATGTGTTTGTTGAGTTTCATTTGCCCTTCATATAAAAGAATTTGGCATGAAGTTTCTTTTTTCCTTGAACAACCAGTTGCAATGTCTGTAATCTGGTAGTTTTAAGTGTATATTCTGTCACTTTTTGTGAGTCTCCAGGTTAAGTACTCCCCTTCGAAATTCTACTATAATGTCATTATAAATATGCCATCACTGTAAATTGGCTTGTATCAAAGAGGTTTGTTCTGTATGATTTAAGGCACAAATTCAGAAACTCGAACTTCAGAACTCTGCCCATCTTCAAGTACTCTGCCAATTGCTTCCTCAATCCCAATTTACGGGGCATCTTTTGCTTTCTCGCTTTTCAAGAGTCGATGCGATTAATTTTAAAGTTTCGATCAACTTAATGTCTTAAAAATAAAATTTAGATATTCAAAAAATATCTGAAAAGTGAGATAAGTTGTACTTTTTCCCTTGTAAATTTTTTCAATGCTAGTTGTTAACAAATACTTTCTTCGTTTCAATTTATATGATACTCTTTTCTTTTTAGTTAAGTTAAAAAAATGTGTCCATATGTATTAATAAATTAATTTCTATTTTACTCTTAACAAAATAATTTCTAGTCACATTTTTTTTTTTTTGGCTTGTTTTAAATTATAAGATTCAAAAGTACTTTGTATTGGGTGAGTCATAAAAGGGTCTTAGTTGTTAACAAATACTCTTTTGTTAACAAATACTCTTTCCATCCCAATTTGTATGATGCTTAATCAAAAAAAGAATGGCATCTTTTTATGTGTAGTAATAATTTAATTCCAAAATTCTTATTTTATCTTTAATGAAAAATTTCTAACCACAAAAATTTCTTTGACTTATTTTAAATTACAAAATTTAAAAATCTTCCTTTCCTTTCTTTCTTAAGACTTCATGTCCAACCAAACAGAGGTAATAGATTTCATCCAACATGACAAAAAATGCAACCACTTTTAGAAACTACAAGGGTTGTTAATGCTCTAGTATATACTTTAGGGATTATTTTAAGGACTCGTTTGGCCATAAGAATTATTCACTTTTTTTCAGATTTTTTTTTTCACTTTTTCCAAAAATTAGTGTTTGGTCATAAAAATTTCAAATACAACTTAAAGTTGTATTTAGAATTTAAAAAATAAGAAAAACTTATTTTTCAAGTTTTACACACCAAAGCAAATATATTTCAATAAAAAACATACCATTCACAAAAATTATAGCTAAACACAACTCCGTATCTGCGGCGAAACGCCTACTAAGCCTAAACCCAAACATAAGGTACTATTTTTTTTTTTTTTGCCCCATACATATCAAAACGACATGTTTTGTTTCCCTTCCTCTGTACAAAGAAGAAGAATGAGGGAAACCGTTGTTTGCAGCATTGTACAATAATGAAGATCGTGACGTACAACGTAAACGGATTAAGGCCACGTATACAACAATACGGTTCACTTAAGAAGCTTCTAGATTCACTTGATGCTGATATTATCTGTTTTCAAGAAACTAAGTTATCCAAACACGATCTTAGAGCTGATTTGGTTCGTGCTGAGGGTTATGAGTCTTTCTTCTCTTGTACTCGTACTCATGATCGTGGTCGCTCTGCTGGATATTCTGGTCAGTTTACTAATTTACCCCCTGTTTGGATGGTTGTTTCTTGTGGTTCATTAATGTATAATATGGCATGTTACAGTATGGTGTTGTATTGTATTGTATTGTATTATACTGTATTAATGAACATAATATTTGGATAGATTGTATCGTTTGTTGTGGTTTAATATCATTTGTATTGTTTGGTACTTTGTAGTAACTTGTAAGTAGGGTAAGTGTGAGGTTTGAGTAGCCTTTAAGCGTGTGTTTGGTATGAAGAAAAATGTTTTCTACGGAAATAATTTTTTTGGAAAATGTTTTCCTGGAAAATAAGTGATTTTGTTACTTATTTTAGAAATTACTGTCCAAAAGCATTTGTATATAATTTAGACAAATAGTATGGTGGTTGGGTGCAGTGGTGGAGTCAGGATTTCCGTCGAGGGGGTTCAAAATATAAAAAAGTAAACATACGAAGAAGCCTAAGGGGGTTCAACATCTACTATATATACATAAAAAATAATTTTAACCTTGTAAAAACAGTGTTTTTTTCTGCCGAGGGGTTCGGATGAACACCCTCAGCATAGTGTGGCTCCGCCACTGGTTGGGTGGAGGGTAGGGATATTCCAGTTAGTTTACTAAGTTAGCTCTCTTTTTCGCATTTGCGTTAGGTGTTAGTGTTTGTAATTGGAAAGACTCGTTTTTGTCAAGAGTTTGTTTAATTGTTTAGATATTTGTATGTTGCTGTTAGGGTAAGTTTGAGTTTCGAATAACCTTTAAGGGCGTGTTTGGTATGAAGGAAAATGTTTCACATAAAATAAGTGATTTTTTCCCGTATTTTCTAGTGTTCGGTATGAAGGAAAATGTTTTCACGCAAAAAAGTGATTTTTTTTGTATTTTCTAGTGTTCGGTATGAAGAAAAATGTTTTCACACAAAATACGTGAGTTTTTCGTATTTTCTATGTTGGGTAAGAAGGAAAATGTTTTCATGCAAAATAAGTGATTTTTTTCGTATTTTCTAGTGTTCGGTATGAAGGAAAATGTTTTCACACAAAATACGTGATTTTTTCGTATTTTCTAGTCTTGGGTAAGAAGGAAAATGTTTTCACGCAAAATAAGTGATTTTTTTCGTATTTTCTAGTGTTCGGTATGAAGGAAAATGTTTTCACGCAAAATAAGTGTTTTTTTTTTCGTATTTTCTAGTGCTCGGTATGAAGGAAAATGTTTTCACACAAAATAAGTGTTTTTTTTTCGTATTTTCTGGTGTTCGGTATGAAGGCAAATGTTTTCACGCAAAATAAGTGTTTTTTTCGTATTTTCTAGTGTTTGGTATGAAGGAAAATGTTTTTAGGCAAAAAAAGTGTTTTTTTCGTATTTTCTAGTGTTTGGTATGAAGGAAAATGTTTTCACACAAAATAAATGTTTTTTTCGTATTTTCTAGTGTTTTTTGGTATGAAGGAAAATGTTTTCACACAAAATAATTGATTTTCTTACATATTTTCTAGTGCTTGGTTAGTTTACTAATTTAGCTCTCCTTTTCACATTGCCTAAGGTCTGTGTTTGCAAAGACTCGTTTTTGTCGATATTTTTTTGACTTTGTTAGATATTTGTATGCCAGTGTAAACTGTAAGGTTAAGGAAACGCCCATGGAATTTTTTACATTTTTATAAATAAAAAAAATTCAAATCAGCTTTTGGTTATACATTGGACTGATTTTCTGAATTTTTGAAGATGAGTTTCAAGTTTGAAAGAATGATTTTGACCAGTCACAAAAGTTCTACCTTTTTCCAAGTTAAATGCATGTCTAGACACAACCTCAATTTCCAAATACGCTTTTTCAACTTAACTTCAAATACTACATTTTTTTTTAAATGTCACATTTTTATGTACAAACGCCTACTAAGTGTGAGTTTTGGATAGGCCTTTAAAACTGCTAAATTTGTCTTTATTGATTATTGGAATGAAATATGCCTGAAAAGAGTGGAAGTTTTTTTGAATATTGAAATGAAATATACCGGAATAGAGGGGAACAAATAGAGAGGATCGATACAGCTGACCTAGGTTGAGCTATAGTTGATTGATTGATATGTACGCTAAATTTGCGTTATTGCATTCTGTGTCATATGAGCCGAGTTATTTTTCAATGAAATGTAGCTGAACTGATCTTTACCAATAGGGAAAGTTTGGGCTAGCTCCATTGCACAGTGCGTATGATATCCTAAGTTTGTCTTTTTTTTTTTTTTTTTTTTTTTTTTTTTGATTAAGCACCGGGTGTCCGAGTCTCTTTGAGCCCCGACTAATCCCGGGGGTGCACAGGCCCTCGGCAAGGAGTTTCCCGCAAGTGCACCACGGGTAATTCAGGGTTTCCCCAGTCCGATGGCCCTCGAAATTGTTTGCACCCAGCGGGTTTCGAACTTGAGACCTTGAAAGGGAGCACCCCAAGGCTCAAGTCAATTGCCACCAGGCCAACCCCTGAGCATTGGAATGAAATATGCCTGAAAAGAGTGGAAGTTTATTGAGTATGGGACTGAAATATGCCCGAACAGAGGGGAACATATAACCGAGCTAGGTTGAGGTGTACTTGATTCATTGATATGTCCTCTAAATTTGCATTATTCAAATCTGTGTCAATCTCAGCTGAGTTATTTAAATGAAATGTAGCTGAACTGACTTCACCGATAGGGAAAGTTTGGACTAACTCAATTGTAGGGTGCATATGATATGGAAGAGCAATTCATTGGAATTGCTTTACTTTGGAAATCATTGCTAGATTATTTTTGAAATGTTTGACTTATATAAAAATAGGCGGAGTATAGTAATAGTACAAGCTGGAGGATAGGGTATAACTTATAAGAATATTGTTTTTGTGATATTCACGAGTGTTGTAGCAGGCGACACGAAGTAAAAGTTATAATTCTTACAAAGGAAATGACTTCTACCCTATGTTGCTCGGACTCGGGTGTGGGTGTCAGATACTGGTACGGATCTAGAGGTCGGATTCGTCATGATCTAAATTTTAAGATACGAGGGTATGGATCCTGGTACGGATACGGGTGCGGGGATTCGGCAAAAAATAATTCAAAATCCTAATAATAGAGTTATAAAACCTAAATTTTGAGATATTATGTGGAAAGCTTGAGGAGAAAATATTGATCAAGAGGAGAATCTCGAGAAGGAGATAAAAGGAAAAGGAGTGACATAGAAATTTCTATATACAAGTTATTCCATTTTCTTCAATTTCACCATAGCTTTTTGTTTTGATTACATAAATCATTGAATCTGTCCGGAATTTCTCCCTCGATTTTGGTCAAAGTACCCAAAATTGGTTGACCAGATCGGGTACGGATCCCACACCCACACCCACACCCACACCCACACCCACACCCATGTCGTGTCGACACGGGTGCGGCACTGAAAGTGAAGAGTCCGAGTAACATAGCTTCTACCTATAAGTGACAGAAGCCATTCCTCATTTTTGATATATTTTCAGCAACTGAAAATAACATAAAACTGGAAAATGATTTCATCTGAGGAAACATTTTCGTCATACCTATAACACCCTGCATATCTTTTTGGTTTTGTCATATCTAGGATTCTAGAAGCTATGGAGGGCAACTGTTAAGCTTGAAAATGGAAAGGCTGATCAGATTCCTTAATCATTGTGTAGTGTCAAATTAAATTTCCTTTTTCTTTGTCCCTTAATTCTCTTAATGTGGTAAAGTGGAAATTTAATTTTTTCCTTTTTATTTTTCCCCCTCTACAAAGAACTTGTCAAGTGCTGTTGAAGTTGATGAACATAGAGAGTCTTAAGTCTTATAGATTTGAAAGAAAATAATATAATCTTGTGGATTGCATATAATTTGTGATCAACAAGGCTAAGCTATGCTCTGTGAAGCTTAAGGCATTTATTTTATTGTATAATATTTTAGCATTTCTCTTAAGACTTGGTATATCTGAAGTAGGACAATGTAGATAAAAAACAAATGATTGACTTCATATCTACTTGTCCAGGTGTTGCAACCTTTTGCCGTGTAAAATCTGCATTCTTGAGCAATGAGGTAGCTCTGCCCATTTCTGCAGAAGAAGGCTTCACTGGTCTCCTCGCAACATCTAAAGGATATGGACCTAGAAAGGAGGAGTCCCCTTCAATAGCAGAAGGCCTTGAATGCTTTTCTAGAGATGAGCTTCTTAAGGTTGATAGTGAGGGACGTTGTCTGATCACTGATCATGGTCATTTTGGTGAGTACATGCTATCCCGGAAAACAAATGAGATGTTCGATTCTTAATAGGAATACAAGTCATAGCCAAAGCTTTTCTTGTCCTTTTATTTTTCTTGACTCACTATGTGATATATTTTTTCAATTATTTTTTGGTAATTTTTCTTTAATGTTTTGTTGCACATTCAAGTATCTTATTTCCTACCGTAGTTTGGTGATTGCCAAATGTTTTCTTCTTGCAGTTCTATTCAATTTATATGGGCCCAGAGCTGTTCAAGATGACTCTGAGAGAATCCAATTTAAGCTCACATTTTACAAGTTGTTAGAGGTAATCAATTCCCATTTTGGTTTTCAAATTACGAGAACCTGAGAAATGATATTTTCTCCTATTTTCAATTACAAAATTACCTGTTGCTTTATCGATGAGGATGTCTTGCACCAAATATGTAATAATCCTGTATTGTTATGCCACCTGAGTACTATGAATCCTATTTGGAAATTGTTGTGGAAATCCCATGTCAGTTGCCTCGTCGTTGTCGTTTACCTAGGGATCAAAGTTGCGACCAGGTCATGACTGGCTTTGTAAAGTTTCTCTATTATCTGGGATGTAAATTTACAACTATTTAGCTGATAGAAGGTTGTTGAACCCTCCTGTTTGACGTTGGAGTTGCTTAAGTCTTTGTGGGTTGTAATGGCTTAAGGATTGGAAATATATGGATCTTAGGGGTCTTAGGAGCTAGTATAATCCACTAATCCGTTGTTCCTGATTCATTCAAGGCATAGATTCTCCATTGCTTTGTCTTAATAGCGCAGGTGTTCGTCAACGATTAGAACCGTTGAACTTCAGACTCGAGCACTTAGACAATTCACTTTGAGTACCGGGGAAGTCTGCTGGTAGGAATGTTTCAATTGCTTGCTTGCCACATGGTAAGTTAGTTCTATATGTTGGGTCCAATAAATTTCAGAAAAGGAAATGATTGTAGCAGAATTAGGAAGACTCCCACCACAAGATGGAGAATTTTCTGGATTTGAGTTTTAGGAGGAACATTCAAGACGGTGAAGTGCTGAAGTTCCAAAATCTGGTTGAGCTGCTTCACAAACAAGGAACACCACAGAATAACCAAGATGTATGAAGTTTTGGGGGGGAGGTTTTTTTTTTGTTCGATCATTCTATGAGAAACTCTTGGTTAGGAAGAGGGTTGCACTTCCATATGGATTGGTTTGGATTCCAAAGGTACAGAGAAAGATGTGTTTCTTCAATTCGCTTGCAACAAGAGGGGTGATATTGATGGCAACGTATCAAAGAAAGAGGAAGGTTACCTATGTTAGTTGGTGTTTTATGTGTAAGAGTTAATGTTCAGTTGGAATTGCAGTAGATGGAAATGAAGGCGCAGGTCATAGAATGTTACTCCACTAGCTCTTATGTGCCGTTTTGGCGAGAAAGAACTAGGAGAGCTTTTGAAGATGTTAAGATGAACTTTATACAATTGAGGAATAACCTCTTATCTCGTTTTTTGGTGCATCTGTGAGGTTCCTTTGTGTATAGAAGATCAGGTGTTGTTTGTAGAGAACCATGTCTTTTTGTAGGTTTATACTCTTTTAGTATACTTCTTGTATATGAGCATTTTGAGCCCACATTTTCAATTAAAATATTACTTTATAAAATAAAAAAAAGAACTTGGCTAATTCCTCAGAGATGAGTTGGTCATTCTTCTAGAGGTTTTATCGTTTTTGTGGCATCTCGAGCCTTCTTGGTGATAGAAAGGTGACTCTGGTTGGTGTCATCCTTTGGTGTGTTTATTTACTTAAATTTCTCCTTTCTTTTTAAAGAGAAGGATTTGAAAAATCAATTTGCCTACTAAAAGGGACAAGGTGAAGGAACTGAACTGATTATTTATGGTTGCTTAATGCTACTTCAGTAACCTGCATTTCTCTCTCTTTTTTGTTAACAAATTATTTCTGCTTTTTACTCATCTCTGCTATCTTCTCCAGGATATTGTGTCTATTGGAGTGCCATGTTTCTTCATTGACTGCAGAAATAGCCTGTTATGTACATTGTAAACCTGCATTTCTGAACTTCACATGCTTTGCTTCATACTAGTAATTTTTATGTAGAGAAGATGGGAGTGCCTCCTGCTTCAGGGAAGGAGGATCATCATTGTAGGTGATCTCAATATTGCTCCTGCTGCCATAGATCGGTGCGATGCAGAACCTGATTTTGAAAAAAATGGGTAAGCTGCTTCCTGAAATATTTTATATGCAATGTATAAATTAATTCCTTTGTTTCTCATTTGCTTAAGATAACAATTCTACTTGGTAACTGGTTAATTTTCACTGCATTGCAGGTTCAGAAGATGGTTTAGATCATTACTAGTGCAAAATGGAGGGCGTCTCCTTGATGTTTTTAGAGCAAAACATCCTGATAGGTTTCTCTCTTTCTATTTATGTTTACTTTTGTAATTTTCTAAACTACACAGCTTAGGGGGAAAGGGAAGAAATCATGTCCAATGTTAATTCATCACCACATGCGAACATTTAATTCTTCTAAAGGTCATCTATTTTAATCCTTTCCTGTACATTTTTCTACAAAGATACATATGGGGCGAGATTTTCCTTGTTTCTCAAGGTCATTTAAAAAATAAGATAGAGTATTCATCCTTATCTTTTTTTTTTTCTTTTTCCGAGACTGGTAACATAGTATTCATCCTCATCTCTTTTAACTATTGTATTGCTTGCATCTTGTTGTATGAACGTTTTGTCATATTACTTCATCTTGTATTTTGCTACTCAGAAATGGAGCCTATACTTGCTGGTCACAGAGTACCGGAGCCGAGGAATTTAATTTTGGTTCTAGGATTGATCACATACTTAGTGCCGGATCATGCTTGCATGATGAGGAAAATCAAGAAGGGCATGACTTTGTGACTTGCCATGTTGCAGAGTGTGATATATTGATGCAATTTCAAAGGTGGAAACCTGGAAATACGCCAAGGTAAACATTCAGCTATTCATGCACTTAAAGTGCGCTTAAGCCCTAAAGCGAGGCTCAAAACATGTTGAGCGCTTCGCCTCGCTTTATTTGCGCTTCAATGTCATCAACAAGGCTCTAAGACATACTTTTCCTTCATAATGAGCCTCTCTTGAAGAGGTGACACTAGATAATTGATATTTCACTTTATCGTAATGTTTTTACAATTTTGTTGTCCGTATATTTGTTGTTCATGCTTATTATCATTAGTCTTGGACTAAACATACATATATATGTATATATATATATATTTGTATTTTTTCACCATTGCGCCTTTTTGCATTATAAGCCCACGCTTTATTTGCGCTTTGCTCTTAAAGCCCCAGCTGACCTTAGAGCTTTTTTGCGCTTTTCCCTTTTAATAAGACTGGGTGTAGCTCTAAAAGAGAGGAAAAATTTAGCAGCTCCATGTCAGTAGAGATTAGTTTGATCCGATTACCTGCATGCTTTGCTGCGACGGAGAGAAATGTTTTATCTCTTAAGTCTGTCATGTTACATTTTCTGATTGATCTGTTATAAGGATTATAGCAAGTAAAATTCCAGCTAGTACCCTTAGTTATATTCTGCGTCTCTTGTTTCCCACGAAAATATCTATAGTGCAAAAGAAAATCTCCAGCAGTATCAGATGAGTTAAGCACATACATGATTGGCCAACTTGTTTGATTGGGTTTTCGATTGTTCATTATTGTTCATGTTAGCATCTTTTATCATTCATCGTTGTCCCATAACATGGTGATAGAGGATGCGTAAATCACAAGATATCTACATCTACATTCCACAGGTGGAAAGGAGGGAGGAGCATCAAATTAGAAGGTTCTGATCATGTTCCAGTTTACACGAGTTTAGTAGAAATCCCTGAAGTAATGCAGCATAGCACCCCGTCATTATCTACTAGATATCATCCCCAGGTCTGCGGGAGTCAGCAAACTCTTGGTGAGAGTTTAATCAAGCTACAATTGAATATCAATTTTCTTGGAGACGCTGTTGTGTTTATTTTACTGGAACTTGTCTGATATAGATGTTTGCTCACACAATTCGCAGGCCCTTTAAATGATGTTTGATGTTGGTGTTACCAAATTTAATTTCCGGAATGTGATAGAAATCAACGTGTGTGATATGCAAATAAAAAGTATACATTTAATTATTGATCAAAGGAGGTGGCAATAAATCAGCAAACAATCTTCTGCTGCTAAAGCTGTTTTTTTCTTCTTTTTGCATGTGAATGCTGTTATTTGGAGTAATCTAGTTGACCGAAGGTTAGTTGATTTTCATGCTTGTGCGTGCATCAAATCAATCTTTTATGTCTTCTCCAAGTTTAGATCAATTCAAAACAGAAAAAGTAGAATCGAAATCAAGTCATTTAGCTTTTCTTTCTCATTCTAAAATAAAAATAAGTTAGCAAGCTGTTAGTCTCAATTGCATTTTGTCTCTAGGAGGAGGTCTCATAATATGGAGAACTAGAGGAAAGTCCCAGGAATTTTACTCGAGGAAAAATTAATCTAACTTATATCTTTCTTATATCTTCCCAAAGGTTTTTAGATAATTAGAAAGTCAGTTACTGCAACCACAAGGATCATGTTTGATGGCCAATGAAGTGATACGAGGAGTTTGTGATGTACATATTACATTATTATGTTCCATGTGCCATGTTTTTAGAAGTAGATGAGTTTATCCACTCAAAACTGAGTTTATCTATAAAAAAAAAAAATAAAAAAAAATAGTGGAGTTTATCCATCAGTCATTTAAATGATGCCCTCTTGACCATCGGCATCATGTAAGCACTGATAAATTATGTTCAGTTTGATTTTTGTAAAAATGGCGCGGCATTGTGCTTTGTGTTTCAGTTTATCACATTGTAGTTCGTCTTTTGAATTTCCTCCTCAAAAGTGCAGTGTCAATGTTCACGAGAAGGCAAACAACGGAGCAAGTTATTTCGGAGGAAAGTGAAAGCCCTCAGATCCCAAGTCACGAAGAATTTATCTCAACTCCAGAGAAATATGATAGTAGAGCTTCTCATATTATGATGATTGGTTCTCAAAGAAATACTAATATTCTGCCCGGCATTGAGGCCAAGAAGAAAGCAAGGCACAGTCAGGGGTCTCAACTGACACTTAACTCATTCTTCCAAAAACGCACACATAGAAGTGAGACTTGTAGCAGCAGTTTTACCGGTTCTAAACTTTGTCAGACAGACATCCCTTATTCTCGGATTGAGCCCAACGGAGTTCCTTCTGCTGATGATGAAAGTGGCGCTTCAATTGAAAATACTCAAAAGGAGTGCCAGCTAGATGCATGCGACACAGATAAAGAGAAGAGGAAAGTGGCATTACAGGAGTGGCAAAGGATTCACCAATTGATGCAGAATAGTGTACCTCTTTGTAAGGGCCATCAAGAACCTTGTGTTCCTCGGGTCGTTAAAAAAGCAGGCCCCAATCTGGGCCGCAGATTTTATGTCTGTGCTCGAGCTGAGGTATGTCCGATCGTTAGTGGATTGAGTTAAATATATGGATGCAATGGTGTAAGATATTAAGAAATATCAATTTAAGTTTAAAAGAATGAAGAATAGTCATGTCTCAATTATGGCTGATAGGGGCCCCCCCTCTTTTTACCTGATACGTACTTCAGTATAAATTTTATAACACTATATGGATATAAGGTTGGAGCCAGATGTTTTTAGAGGGGGAATGAGTGGAAGCAATTAGGAGTTTTGTAAGCACGTGAAAGCATTTTGATTTCTTCTGATTCAAGCTAGCTGTGAATTTCAGTTAATAGATAAATGCCATTTAGTTGATATCTAGAAAGTTGATGCCTATTGCCTAGTACTTGCAAACATAATATTTCACCTTGCACTCGAATTTCTACTCCAGTTTAGTTTTTCTGGAAAAACTATGTTTGCCGAGCAGGCAAAGAAACCAAAAAATGCTCTCTTGGGGAATGTGTCATAATCATTCCTTCTTTTCCTTTTCTGATGTCTATCTATGGTGACTTTTTTTTTCTTTTTCTTTTTGATAAGGTAAACAATTTTATAGATTATGGGAAAAACCTATATACAAGCCATACACCAGATAATAGAGCACCTATACCAAAACATGGTTCTCTATGTCTAATAAGAGATTTGTGCATGTATCCGTCTATTTTCCTGAGTTTGTTTTTACAAAATCTAATCCACATTCTCTATCTCAGGGACCTTCATCAAATCCAGAAGCAAATTGTGGTTACTTCAAATGGGCTGCAGTATTAAAATCTAAGGGAAAAGGAAAGTGAAAATCTTTACTGCATGTATGTGACTACATGATAATGAAGTTCAGGTTGGTTAAAAAATTTGGAACAGGGATCATGTGTTTACATGATAAACCGCAAAATCAATAGATTTAGTTTTGTTTTCGTGTCGTTATTAGCTTAAATTATCTAACATAATTGTAGATGTTTATTTGGACGACAGAGAGTTTCTTTTCTTCTTGCTGTTGTATTCTTTGACATAATTACTTTCCAATTAGTCATCTTCCTTCATTTCCTTCTTTATTAATTTAATTGCCTGGAGTTCTTAGCTTATCAAATAAATAAAAAGGTGCATGGTGGCTAACAGTCTATACATACTATCATGTCCAAATTTTAGAAGGAAATCATTCGGGACTTTTTCAGCATTTTTATTGGTGTTACTATAGTTACTTATGTTGGAAACAAAATCGTCGTGGCATTAAGTTGGTCTTTTTGAGAACCCAAGTATATTTCCATGCTTTTAAAGAGATTGATTTGGTTTGAGATGCTGATAAGAAAGCTTTCTGCTGAATTTGGTAGCTAGCTTCAAGCTAGAAGGATGTTGATTAGTTAGACATGATTAGTTTACTGAATTTATGTGAATGCTTTTGTTGAGATATGGAGCTCTTACGAAATGAATCTGTGTCATGATATCCGGTAAAGGAACTTTTTCAGGAGACGGTAAGTTCTGCATACGATTTGAAGTAATCATGTTTTCGTTTTTTATAGTGAGACAATGGTCAGGACTGACATATTGGCACGCTAAAGAATTGACACGAGAGAATCTTTTACAAAAAAAAAAAAAAAAAGGGAAAAAGAAAAGCAATTGAATCGCTATACGTTTGTCATCTTGGTGTAAATGTACTTTATTTGCTTCTAAAGAATTGACACGAGAGAATCTTTTAACAAAAACCAAAAAAAAAAAAAAAAAAAAAAAAAAAAAAGGAAAAAGAAAAGCAATTGAATCGCTATACGTTGGTCAGCTTCTTGTAAATATACTTTATTTGCTTCGTTAATGGCTCAAAATGACTGATTCAACTAACAGAGTTGGCTCCAATATTAGATTTGGCTTCTCATCTAGTTTGTCAAATCATATCTTTTCACCAACTTTTTGTTTCTGCAGATTTATTAGGTGTCTATTATGCTAATAATACCTTCCCCAGAAGAAGCTATAGCTGTTCATTAAGTGTTGTGTAATGTAGAAAACTTTAGGAAACATTTAGAACTTTTTAAAAGCTTTTCACACTGAGATTGTGAAGTTTGAATTGCCTGAATCATTCACGGAGTTTGAATTGATAAAGGTTTGAATTCCATGAATTGTTCGTGGAATTTGAAACTCTAGAAATCTTCGAACTTCTAGCATATTGTGTTGGAGTTTTACTTGTCAATGCTTCAAACTCCGGTTGAAGTTGTCTCATGTTTTAGTTAGGGGTACTTTTATCTAAATTTTATTTTCGCATTAAAAAGTGGCTACTTTTCATATATTTGAAACAATGGCTAAACCTTAGTTGCGCTTAGAAACTGGCCGTCACACCTAATTTCTTCTAAAATAATTACTTCCACAAAAGCTCTATTCATTGAAAAAAATTGGAAATACTAATTTAATTAATAAAACTATGACATTTGTGAACTCATCCGTTCCGAACTGTTCCGACCAAAAAAAAAAAGAGGTTTTTATATCATGTGATTTGCTACATTGCGGTGGAACTTAATAATAGCATTTCATATTAATTTAGGTTTCTATACAAACATTTTTAGCCGGACAGTTCTTTTGCCATTTTTTGCCCTTTTTCTTTTTGGGTTACAAAATTGGAATAGAATTTTTGCTTGCATTGTATTATTTGGTCTATGTACCGGAACTGATACAATCAAGATTATGTACCTAATAAAAGTCATCTATTGCTTAATTTTCAAAACCCTAACCAGCTTTATATTGCTGCTTTCTTGCTGGTGATATACGTTCTTTTAAGTTACTTATTCTTTATTTGCAAAGATAAGGGATGCTCTTCTTTTTCACCCTTTTTTTTTCCTGTATATTTTATTTCCAGTACTACTCTTCTTTTTCACCCTTTTTTTTCCTGTATATTTTATTTCCAGTACTGCTTAGACATCAGAGAGTCTTTATCCAAATATTGCAGTACAGCAACGTCCTTTTCTCAGGGAGGTTTGTGTCACAGAACTTGGCATCAGTAATTAATGCCACAGAGGAGTGGTTTGAAATATAATCTGTCATTTAAACTAGTAAGTTACAAAAAGAAACATCAAAATAAGGGAAGTTATGAGTGGTATATCTCAAATTAAATCGCAAGAAAAGTTAATGTCACAAATCTGAAAGTAGCACTGGAGATTCTCTAGAAATTAAAACAAATCAATGTCCCAGTGTCAAAAAAGTAGAACCTATGACTTATTCAACCGAACACTTCAGAAACATCCCAAACCATGAAAACACATGTAGTATATTATCCATGCTCTAGCTTTTATTTGCCAGCCAACTACTTAAATTGGAACCTGCAATTTAAAAGAAAATGGAATATTTAGCTCAAGGGCTTCAATAAAGCACCAGAACTGAAATCATAAGAGGCAAAGAAGGGGAACACACATCAATTATCCTTATAAGCAAAGACAAATAGATACAAAAACTTCCCTTTTTCGTATTGAGCAAAAGAGTTTTGATTGGTCCTTTGTAAAGCATCTATTAATTGGTAGTATAAGAAGTAGTAACACTTAATCAAGTGAAAGTACTAATGTAGTTAAACTATAGCAGAAAATTTAGTGTAGAGTTAGAGTTGAATACCTGATTTGGTTGGCCACTTTCTTTTGCTTTCTCATTATTATTCTATGTCCCATTCTTCAATCTTCCTGGAAAGCCATGTGAGGTTTTGAGTTGATAGCATAATATACATAATGGAAATTCCAGTAATGAGTCCGCAACCGTAGCCCATTAGAACCGCTTCCCAACTTATTTCACCAGAATCTTCTTCTTGATCATCTGGTGTGGATGGAGTCTTTGCTCGTGGTACATGACCACGATCAGCACAATCTTTTGAAAGTGGAAATCCTCGTAATCCATCATTCTCTTCGAATGAGCTGCTTTGAAATGTAGCAAATTGACTTCCACTAGGGATGCATCCAGCGAGATGATTGTGAGAGAGACTTAAGAATTCAAGAAACGTGAGAGACGCTAGTTGCACTAGTATCTCTCCACCAACTTTATTAAATGAGAGATCCAATGATTCAAGTGCTGATAAACTACCAAGTGATGTTGGTATATTGCCTTCCAAACTGTTATGAGATACGTTCAACACGATTAGTGAATTGAGATCTCCTATAACACTTGGAATGTTACCTTCAAATCTATTGCTTGAGAGATCAATGGTTGTGTATATAGACAAAATTCGAACAAGGTTCATGCTCATTCCTTTTGATGTAATTGTTATAGAATCTTGGTAATAGAAGTCATCTCCAATATATCTTGGGGTTTTCATGTTTTCATCAACTTTCTTCATGGTTTGAAAATTGTCAAAAAGATATGCTGGTAAAACCCCACGAAATTCATTGGATGAGAGATCTATAATTCGAAGTTGAGGAAACAAGGTTTTAGTCACTGGGGCTCTGATGGGGCCATGCAACTTATTTGACCTCAAGCTTAACACCTTCAAGGTTGGTAGAGTTCCCAACCACATCGGGAACGTGTCATTCGACTCATTGTTTCCTAAATCAATAACTTCCAATTGCTTGCAATTGATCAAGGATCGCGGGATTTTCCCCTCTAACTTATTTCCACATAAGTTAAAGCTTCTGAGTGGGCTTCCAAAACTAAAATTCGTTTGAATTGTCCCGCTAAGATAATTGTGGTGCACATCTAAAACCTCAACTCCGCTCATGTTACCCAAACATGGCGGGATTGTTCCCTTCAAACTATTACTTGCCAAATCTAGAATACTCAGTGAATCTAAATTGCAAATAGTTAAAGGGATCTCTCCACTAAGATTATTCTGCGATATGAAGAAGTGCTGGACAGAAATTGGTGGAATAGGTAGTGACCCTTGAAGCATATTGTAGCCCAAATCGAAGTCAGAAATTTCGGGCAAGTTAGACGTGTCTTGTTGGTCCATGAGAAATAACTATTATGTGAAAGATCAAGTGTATCAAGACCACTCAAGTTTGAAAACATGGTAAAATCCAAATACCACTAAAATTATTTGACGAAAGGTTAAGAAACATCAGGCCAGGTTGGTTGAGGAGTGACTTTGGGATAGGATTCTGCAAGTGATTTTTTCCTAGATCAATCCAATACAGTTTTTCAGATTTGAACTCCTCAATTTGGCCACTGAAGTGGTTATTGCTCAAGTCTAAATAACTTAAGGATGGAAGGGACGATATCCAAGATGGTATCGTCCCATTCAAGTTGTTTGATGACAATAGGAGTAATTTTAGATTTTGGAATCCACTAACATCAGAAGGAATTGGACCTGTTAGGGAATTGGATGAAAGATATCGGGATTCGAGTTGTGTCCAGTTTTTATTGAACAGTCGAATATGCCCAAAAAAGTTACTTAATGGTTCAGGTACCTTTGTAAAATTTACACCATAGAGATATAAGCCCTTCAGAGATGCACTGCTATTCCGTTTGGTTATTGGAAACGCAACTGTGAGATGATAATTTTGTGATAAATCAAGGAACTTCAAGTTTGGAAGGTGGAAAACTCTTTCATGTAATATCCCATATAACTGTGCGTCTGGAAGCTGCAAAGTTGTCAAATAAGAAGAGAAATTTGGTGGAATGACCGAAGAGATGCTCACCGAGTAAAGATCAAGCTCTCTTAATTGGGTCAAGTTCACAAGAAGCTGTTGAAAATCAATTGGTTCAAGTCTAAAACCATTTGACTAGTCATTGATACGAAGAGAACGTAACTTAGAAAGATTAGAAATTTCAGAAGGTATTTGACCTGTGAATCTTGAGTTCGATAGATCAAGATACCTGACTAGAAAACCCACCGAAATTAGGTGAAATGTGTGATTCAGAGAAATGATTCATGGATATATCAAGCCTTTTGAGAGTAGAGAGTTGGAAGATGCTACTATTGGAAAAGAACTTGCCTTGAAGTTGGCTGCATCTGAGGTCTAGCTTGATCACTTGGCTTGTCGTCTCATCACAAACAACTCCATCCCATAAGCAACAATCTGTGCTCGTATTCCATGAAAGTGTCGGTGGATAATAACCATCACATTCAGCAAAATTAGAAGCAAATGAGTTGATAATAAACATCTTCTTGAATTCTAGAAGAGCAAGAGCTTGATCTTTGGGACACAAACGAGGCAAGGATGAGGAGAAACCAAGTTGACAGAAGAATAGATATAGTAGGAAAAATGGGAGCTTTTCATTGCCCATTTCTACGAGAAAAAATGAAAAGTTTGTGTTAATTTCTTCCAAGAGCTAAATTTGCATAGTCTCCCATCTCAAAATCTAAGATACTTTGTATTAAGATCACAATTATGGATCACAACATAATCTTTTATAGATGTACACACTTCAAATTCGTCAAGCTTTAGTGCTCCATTAGTCAGTTACCAAAAGAGTGAAGAAAAGTTACATGCGTTGATGTTAACGATATATAAAAGGGTTCACATTATGCATCTGTCAATACATTCCATCTTTAACAAAGCATTTGGTGGAACTTGTATTAATCAATTCCTTCTTTACAAAGAACTTTTAAGTCATTAATTGACAAGCCCAGATATTAGATTGGATTGATGCAGAGGAATATTATATCTCTCATTTTGTCTTTTAATTAAAAACTCCCCAACAATGATCCCCGCCTCTCTTTCCAAGCACCATCATTCACTTTATTTCACTTTCCTCTCATCCTCGTGATGCAACAATCGCATAATTTATTGATCTAATTCCATGCAACTTTGTTTCTAGAGACAGTAGATTTAATATAGGGGCATTTTACACGATTGACTACATTTTAAGAGTTTTTTTTTTAGGCATAACTATATTTTTGCTAATTACATTTCGTAGCTACAATAACGCGTATTTGAATTTGACTGTAGCTAAAGTAACGTGTATTCGAATTCGGTTGTATTCGAATTCGCTGTATTCAATTCGGATGTAGTCAACTCAGTTGTATTCATTTATCGTTACTTTCACATTGTATTCAACTTATGGTATTTAAATTTGACTGTATTCAAACAACATAAATGCAAAAAAAAATATAGGGATATTGAGTTGTATTAAAAAAATTCACTGTATTTATTTATATACAAAAAAATCTGCTTCGAAATACAGGCGAAAATTACAAAGAAACATGGTATTTTACACTAGAAAAAAAGAATACACTCAAATCTGAGATACAAGAAACAAAAAACACTTCGAATTCACTATATTCATTTGTATACAAAAAGATCTCCTTCGAAATACAGGCGAATAAAGTGTATTTTCCGGTCAGATCTGGACAATAAAGTGTATTCAAAAAAACAAAATACACTAAATCCGGTCAGATCTGACTGTTTCCGTCCAGATCTAACATCAACGCCACCAGATCTACGAAAACACCCTCTTCAACGTTATCATCACCAACAACCGCTGCTGTATCCTTCATCTAGAGCTGTCACTATGGGCTTGACCCGCGAGGCCGGCCCAACTCAACCCTTTATTTAAGTAGGCTTGAGCTAGGATTTCTTTGGCCCATATAGAAGTGAGGCTCAAAAGCCCAGCCTCTCTTGGCCCGCCGGCCTCAAGGGTTGGGCTGAGGTCAGCCCTTGAGGCCAGAAAAGAATAATAAATTAATTAATTTTTTAAAAAATATAAGTAAATTAAACAAAAAGATAAAAAGTAATGAGAAAAAAAGAATGTACTTACTATTAAGTAGTAAATTAGAAACTAGAGTAATACTTTTTAGTCTTAGAATTTATATTATGTTTAATTTCTTTTGAACGTGATCTGACTTAGTGATCAAAAATAATAATTTATATTTGTTCTCTTAAATTTTTTTCTTCTATGATATGAATTTGCGCAAGAATAGGTTGTCGAAAATTCTATTTCATATTGCAAAAGTTTCATATTCAAATTGTACCAAAAATCACTTAGAAAATGTTATTTCGGAAGACAAAAAAACTTAAAGGGCTGGCCCGTCCTAGCCCGCGGCCCGCTTAGGGCTGGGTTGGGCTGCCATTTTGCAGGCCCTTCAATTAAAAGGGCCAGCCCGTCCTAGCCCATTTAATTCTTTGGCCCTTTAGGGCTGGGCTGGGCCAGCCCATTTTGACACCTCTACCTTCATCGTCACCTTCATCTCCGGCGGTAAAACGACGATGACCGTCATCGTCATCGTCACCAACAGCTCCGCCACCGGGAAAGAGAGAGAAAGAGAGACGGCAACGGGAAAGAGGAAGCTGCCGCTGCTGCTACTGCCGCCGCCGCCATCAACAAAGACAGCAGGAGTCGACGGTGGCTTACAACTCTGCCACTGGGAAAGAGAGAGAGAGACGGCACCGTCGTCACCCCCACACCAACAGCACTCCGACTAACCAACTGAGACTAAAACGCTTGAAGATTCTTCCTACATTTGAAAGCTAAAAGCAAAGGAACCACTTTTGAAAGCAGAGGATGCGAATTGTAAAATAGCTATACAAAGTTAGCTATGTATAGTAATTATTTTAAACTATTGCTACTAATGATAAATACCTAATCCTACGTTTGAAAGCTAAAAGCAGAGGAACCACGTTTGAAAGCAGAGGATGCAAATTGTAAAATAGCTATACAAAGTTAGCTATGTATTGTAATTATTTTAAACTATAGCTACTAATGATAAATACCTAGTAAATATTAGTTACACCACGTAGATTTCCCTTTAATATATGAAGGTATGAAAGGCATTAACGATTAAAAAAAAATATAAATGTGTAACTTAAGCCAATAGAATGCAGTATAACGGACCGCACCCAAGATAAACGTCAATAATGGTCAAGTAAGAGAACAACATTTCTAGTAAAATATTCAGAACAAATTAGAACAAAAAGGAAAGGAGAGAATTAGGAGAAAAAGGAAAGGAGATATAAGATAGAATGGAGCAAAACCTACGGATTTGATGTTTAATATTTGGATATTTAGCCTTTTGTTAGTAGTTTCATAACCTTCCAGCTTACAATAGTTTTAAGGATTTTTTTTGAAAAATGCTTGCTGTTGAAATTTTCTTCCTTGAAAAAGGATGAACTAATTAAAGGTCTTCTTGTTTTTGTGTATAAATACTACGTTCATGTTAAAGCTGAATATGTATCAGATTGGCGAGCGTAAATTGTGAATAAATTACCGTGATGATTAGGGCTCTATTTTGTTTTTTGGGATTTTTCTTATTACTACTTGAGAAATTAGTAAGTTTGAAAAGATGATTTCAAATAAGATAAGATCAAATCTTCTATTTAAATAGAATAGGAGAGGCAAAAGCATGATATGATGACAAGTGTCATCACTATAAATTTTTTATTTTAAAAAGGAAAAAAAAAAGCCAAAAAAGGAATGACAAGAAAAGAAAGAAAGAAAAAAAGATATTGGAAAAACTAACTTAGCACGTCCCGTACACACAAAAAAAAAAAATGCAATTTTTAGATTTTTTAAGCAAATAATAAGAAAAACCCACATTTGCATATTAATTAAACAAATAATTAGATAACAAAACTGCCAATTCAAGTTAAAGGTGCATGTCCTATTATAGTGGAACCATACTGAAACCGGCAACTACCCCTAATCTGTGTAAAGCAGTAAAATCTGTCCCACAAGCAGTGAAGTTGCAAACTGCTTCATTTTGTCCTCTGTGAGAGATGGAAAGCGCGATCACTAAATGCAATAGTTGATCATAAATCTAACCCAGAATTATTTTTCTTCATTGAGTCGCCTCATCAACTTCATCAAATAAGCAAAACCTTTCTTTAATGGTATAGTTCACATATTTGCTTCTCTTTTTTTGTGTGTTTTTTCATTTCCTTAAAGGATAATTCTGCTTGAGAATTTTTTTTTTTTGGCTTCTTAAAGGACAGTTCATTTATTTTGCTCGTGTTTTATTACTGCTGTATTTATTTATACAAAGTTTTATTTATAGATGTGAAATACTTGAGTAATTTTATGCTTGAAATTGGACATGCAGGATTGTGGCATGGAATTGGGCATGCAGGATTGTGAATTCCAAAGCTATCAAAGTTGTAGAAATAACTACTCAAGGTAAATGATAAATTCCTATAGAATTATATCTTAATATATGTTATATATTACAGATGAGTAAAGATGTTCTTTCAATGCTATATCAATATAAGTGTTATTACGTCTTACTCTCTTATAAAGAAAAAACTTCTAATTGAATCTTTTCATAATTTAGTATTTTAAAAAAGTTTGTTGGATATCTCATAATCTTTTTATTTTCAAAGTATCCGATATATACTCTGAATTTTTTAATAATGTCATATTTTATTTTATAATTTTTAATCTTAACGTCTGAGATTATTACTTTGTTTATGAAATATATCATATTGCATCTTTCTTTTGATTGATATAAATAAGAAAGTAGTGGACAAAGACATTAGATCAAGTGACATCTTAATCCAATGTTTAAAATATTGAATACTACATAGAACGTATGCTAAAATAATACAGAATAAAAGTTCATTCTATATGATGAAGAGATCAAAATAGGATTGTGGACCTCCTTGCGAAGTTTTAAATCAAGAAGATTTTCAAAATAGAATCATGATACCGATAGTTTCTTCAGTGTTAATCAATAAAGCAGTGTGGAGATATTGTAGGAATTACTTATAAAATATATAATTTATTCGGTGTGTAATAGTCTCTTCGTCCCAAAAAAATTTGTCTTATTCAGGGTACGAGGATCGAACTAACTAATGTCCGGTGTGAATTGAGACATAGACTCTTCATTTTCTTTTAAATAAAATTTACATATTTAAAAATTATATAAAAAGTACCATAAGTCATCATAGTAAACAATCAAAATATTTAGAAAGTTTTTGAAAAAATTCTGGTAAAAAAAGACATCTCGACTCTACTAAGAGTCTAAGATAATCGACGGAGAGAGTAGTAACTTAGTGGCAAACTCTACCTGACTACTACATAGCATAATTTTTCTCGACTAGCATGTAGAATTTTGCTTTTACACATGTATCTATAGACTATAATATCATATCCAGCTAACAAAAAGAAAAGACTACGATTCATATCCTTTAATATCACATATTTGTTACTCCTTAGATATAATTGAAAAAATAAGATGATAGTTAAAATTACGTTTAAACAATATGATTTAATATGCTCAAACATGCCTTATTACAATTGACATGATCAATATTTTTTTAATATTGACCGCGCATCGCGCGGGTACTAATACTAGTATATAAGAGTTGTCAAGGCATAAGTGATGGAAAAAGACTATTAATCATTTATAAACGAGTTGAATCTAGACTTCAACTATGAATATGGTTTTCATTTTCCTATCGTCCAAACTTCTCTAAGTTATGAGTGCCTTTCTTAATAACATTTAACTTTCGCGACCTTCTTAACTACAAGTACTCCTCGCGGCAACCTCTCGAATACACCCAACTATAATTCTTCACTAAAATGTACCTATATCTAATACGTAATTTTAGATGTGAAACATTATCTTCTAAAAAAGGAAATGCTGAATGAATTGATCGTAAATTATTATATTTGAATATGTTTTTGCCTTCGAAAGAATATATTAATCGTAGAGAAAACAGAATTTACATATATCGAATATACAAAGCTTCAAATTCTTATAGCACCTTTCGGTGTAGAAGATGATTGATAAATTAAATATAGATCCCACGAATAGATGCAGATCCTCCCAATTACCTACATATAGTTAAAATTTATTCAAAACTAGTCTCCCACTCGACTGAGACAAGAATAACGAATTATGATCACTCAAACAAAATTGGGACAAACCACCTTTCTTTTAAGTTGAAATCACATTAAAAAGGCTCATCAGATCAACAATAGATGCAATGAAGGAATTAAATCATAAATCTAGATTATACGATTCATCAAAAAATTCAACTACAAGAAAGTTATTCTATAGTGGAGATGACAGTGCTGAGAAAGAGAAGGAAAGAGAAATTATTGATGGGAGTGATGACAAAATGGAAGATACATGCATTACACGTTCTCTATGTGCCATCTCCAAGTGGTTAAGAATAGACAAAATGGAAGATACATGCATTACACCTTCTCTATGTGGCATCTCCAAGTGGTTAAGAATGGACAAAATGGAAGATGCATGCATTACACCTTCTCTATGTGGCATCTCCAAGTGGTTAAGAATGGACAAAATGGAAGATACATTACACCTTCGCTATGTGACATTTCCAAATTGTCCAGTCAATATTCTTCTTCAAGAGGGAATTAAAAAATTCCAGCAAATACTTTTCGAATATGGAGTCCATTGACTGATGTTATAACGAATCACCACGGGCGGACTGATGTTATAAAGAATTACGAGGGGCGGATAGAGCTAGAGAGGAAGTTTCGGGTTCGACAAAACCTAATGGTTTTGACCAAAATTATGTAATTAAAAAGAGCAGATTTCGGTCCACTAAGCTCCCGTTTCCAAATGAGGATCGATCACGCTGCCTATCAGACGTAGCATTTTACCTCGTATTTTTTTTAAGAAGTTGTTTCCACGGCTCTAACGCGTCTCCTGATCACGTGGCAACAACTTTACTGGTAGCGGGAAGGGCCCCTTTGGTCAAAATTATCTATTTATGTAAATAAATTTATAACTATATATAATTTATTTAGAACCAAATATTATATATATAAACTCAAAATTCTCCGCCTCTTGGATAGTACTACCTTTTATCATCACTCTTGTTTAATATAATCTTGCAGCAGTCAAGATTGACTAATTTTGAGATTATGGCTGCGATCCATTTTTGTGATCTTAATATAAAATGTCCTAGATTCCAGTTAGCTCTTGCAACAAAACAAAACACAGCATTCTTGAAAAACTTTTGATCTTCTCTTATTTCTTCTTTTTGTTGGAGAAATGGGCAATGAAAAACTGCCACTATTTCTTCTATCTGTCATCCTATGTCAACTTGGTTTCTCTTCATCTTTGCCTTATTTGTGCCCCAAAAATCAAGCTATTGCTCTTCTAGAATTCAAGAAGATGTTTACCATCGACCCTTTTGCTTCTAGGTTTGGTGAATGTAAAAGTAATAATCAAAAAACACTTTCGTGGAATACGAGCACGGATTGTTGCTTATGGGATGGAGTTAATTGTGATGAGAAAACGAGCCACGTGATTGAGCTTGACCTCAGCTGCAGCCAACTTCAAGGCAAGTTCTCTTCAAACAGTAGCATCTTCCAGCTTTCTACTCTCGAGAGGCTCGATTTATCTATGAATAATTTCTCTGGATCACAAATTCCACCAAACTTTGGAGGGTTTATGAGCTTGAGACATCTTGATCTATCGAATTCAGGATTCACTGGTCAAATACCTTCTGAAATTTCTAATCTTTCTAAGTTACGTTTTCTTCGGATCATCGACTACTCAGATGGTTATAGACTTGAACCACATGATTTTCAACAGCTTCTTACGAACTTGACCCAACTAAGAGAGCTTATTCTTTACAGAGTGAGCATCTCTTCCGTCATTCCTCAAAATTTTTCTTCTTATTTGACAACTTTGCGGCTTCAGGACACACAAGTCCATGGGATATTACCCGAAAGAGTTTTTCACCTTCAAAACATGAGCTTCCTTGATTTATCACAAAATTATCAGCTCTTAGTTAGGTTTCCAATGACCAAATGGAATGGTAGTGCAACTCTGAAGAAATTATATCTCCAAGGTGTGAATGTTACAAAGGTACCTGAACCAATTAGTACCTTTTTTGGGCCTATTCGGTTGTTCAACAAAAATTGGACACAACTTGAATCACTAGATCTTTCATCCAATTCTCTAACAGGTCCAATTCCTTCTGATGTTAGTGGATTTCAAAGCCTAAAATTACTCTTGTTGTCGTCAAACAACTTGAATGGGACGATACCATCCTGGATATCGTCCCTTCCATCACTAAGTTACTTAGATTTGAGCAATAACCATTTCACTGGCCAAATTGAGGAGTTCAAATCTGAAAAATTGTTTTGGATTGATTTAGGAAAAAATCACTTGGAAAGTCCTATCCCAAATTCACTCCTCAACCAGTCCAGCCTAATGTTTCTTAACCTTTCGTCAAATAATTTTAGTGACAATCTAAAGTTTAGCATGTTTTCAAACTCGAGAATACTTGGTACGCTTGATCTTTCATATAATAGTTTTTCATGGACCAACGAGAATCAAGACATGTTTAACTTATCCCAAATTTCTTACTTTGATTTGCGCTACAATATGCTTCAAGGGCCACTACCTATTCCACCAATTTCTGTCGAATACTTCTTCATATCACATAATAATCTAAGTGGACAGATCTCTTCAACTATTTGCAATTTAGATTTTCTACGAATTCTGGATTTGGCAAGTAATAGTTTGAAAGGAGAAATTCCGCCGTGTTTGGGCAACATCAGCAGAGTTGAGGTTTTGGATGTGCGCAACAATAATCTTAGCGGGACAATTCAAACGAATTTTAGTTTTGAAAGCCCACTCAGAAGTTTTAACTCACGTGGAAATAAGTTAGAGGGGAAAATCCCACGATCCTTGATCAATTGCAAGCGATTGGAAGTTCTTGATTTGGGAAATAATGAGTTGAATGACACAGTTCCAATGTGGCTGGGAACTCTACCAAACTTGATGGTTTTAAGCTTGCGATCAAACAAGTTGCATGGTCCCATTAGAACCTCAAGGACTAAAACTTTGTTTCCTCAACTTCGAATTATAGATCTGTCGTCCAATGGATTTAATGGGGATTTACCTGCATATCTATTTGAGAACCTTCGAGGCATGCAAAAAGATGATGGCGACATGAAAACTCCAAGGTATATAGGAAGTATGTACTACAAAGATTCTATAACAATTGCATCAAAAGGAATGAGCCTGCAACTTATTCGAATTTTGTCTATATACACAACCATTGATCTCTCAAGCAATAGGTTTGAAGGTAACATTCCAAGCGTTATAGGAGATCTCAATTCACTAATCGTGTTGAACCTATCTCATAACAGTTTGGAAGGCAATATACCAACATCACTTGGTAGTTTATCAGTACTTGAGTCGTTGGATCTCTCATTTAACAAATTTGGTGGAGAGATACCAGTGCAACTAGCGTCTCTCACATTTATTGGATTCTTAAGTCTTTCTCACAATCATCTCACTGGATGCATCCCTAGTGGAAGTCAATTTGCTACATTTCAAAGCAGCTCATTCGAAGGGAATGATGGATTACGAGGATTTCCACTTTCAAAAGATTGTGGTGATACTCAAGTACCACAGGTAATGACTCCATCCGCACCAGATGATGAAGAAGAAGATTCTGGCTTTGAAATAAGTTGGGAAGCGATTCTGATGGGTTACGGTTGTGGACTCATTGCTGGATTTTCCATAGTATATATTATGCTATCAATTCGAAAACCAACATGGCTTTTCAGGATGATTGAAGAATGGGGACATAGAATTGTAATGAGAAAGAAAAAGAAAATGGCCAGGCATCTCAGGCTAGAGTAAGACTAAGAGTGTCAAAGCCAAAGTAACTTCAACTCTACACTGATTCTTCTGGTATAGTTTTACTATTACTATTTCATTTGATTTTTATTCATCCATATATTACCAAATTTTCTATAAAGAACAACAACCCCCGGTGGAGTGGTAAGTATTACTTCATCTTAGCTAGAAATCTGAGGTTCGAGCCCAGGGAATGAAGTCGCTTTTGTTAGAGGGTGTGTTATTCCCCAATTTAGGACCTCCTGGTGCAAAGTTAGATTTAGTCAAGCCCCAATGCAGGCACGGGATCCCTGGTAGGAAACCAAAAATGAAAAAAATAATTAAAAAAAATAGATACTCCCTCTATCCCAACTTAAGTGGTATCGTTCGGACTTCAAGAGTCAAACTTTTTAGTTTTGACCGTAAATTCAGATATGAAATCTTTTTTTGGAATAAAATTTATATATTTGAAATCTTCGTAAAAGGTACTATAAGTCACAATAATTGAAAATTAAAATTATTTAAAAGGTATATAAAATAATTGAGGTAAAAGAAAAGCTCGTTTGACTGTCGAAATCCGGACGGTGCCACATAAATTGAGGCCGAAGGAGTAATATTTTAGTTTTATTTCTCTACAGTTATAAGGATAATTGATGTTTTCCACAGTTCCACTTTTTCTTTTCCCCTTTGTGATTTCATGACTTATTAAAGCCCTCGAGCTTAATATTTCATTTTTCAAAATTGCAGGTTCCAATTCAAGTAGTTGCTGGCAAAGTTGATCAGACATGCAGAGCAAATATTTTCTTGACTAAATCAACCTAATGAGGAACTGGAGTTTTTTTTTTTTTTTTTTGCTGTAAAATACAAAGTATATGCAAGTTTTGGAGAACATTAATAACATTTTGTATTCTTGAAAGTGAAAATGAATTTTTGCGAGATGGATGAAACAATCACAGGTGAAGGCTCCAACAATTTTTTTTTATTTTAAAAAACTCATCTGCTTCAAGATGACCAATTTGGTTTTAGTTATTCAATTTATATTTACAATTTCGTAGCTCATTGAAGGCAATGTAGAACTCTAAATATGAATTTAATATAATTACTAGTATTTTTGTGGATATTATTTCTAACTTATAAGGATTTAACTCAAATATGCTAAATGGCGAATCACTGAATTGTCAAATTCATCTTTAGCAGATACAAGAAATAATCGAAATCAGATTT
>NC_081352.1:26021917-26083186 GCF_029784015.1 Lycium ferocissimum
TTGCGTATTATGATATTATGGATGTTGTTGTGTTGTTTGGGAGCTGTTTTGTTGTATGAGGAAAAGTTGTTGAAACAAACGAAATGCTGCCCAATTTTCGTTAGCCTTACCCGCTTTAGTTTAAACTTAAGTATGCCTTCAACAATCTAACCTTCGTACGAACCCTCTTATATGTAGAATCAAAAGTCAGAAGGAGAGCTTTTAGTCGATGTCATTAAGGAGACACAAAGGTATGTAAGGTTACCCTTTTTCCTTTCTTTCAAGGCATGATCCCTATACTTGATTCCATATATGTCATTCAACATATTCTATTCCCAGAAATGCCAAAAGTTTATAGTTCCTGAAGAATCTCACGATGACTCCAATTCAAAAGGTTTTCGAGTTTAACATTCCAAATGACTTCATGACGCGACTGAGTGGGCTATAAAGCATATGGCCACTGCTCGTGTCTCAGTGAGCTATATTACATATGGCCCAGGCTATAAAGCATATGGCTTCAGCTTATGTCTGAGCTATATTACATATGGCCGTAGGTTATGTCATGGATCACCAGACACGATCTAATGATGATGATGACGCCATAATGTACTCGGAGGGTTACGACCTTACGTCACTCCGACAGAGCGTATCTTCATTTGGGCTCTCATGCATGCTACGTATACTATTTGTATATATATGATATGTATATGTATATAGGGGATATGGGGAAAGGAGAGGCGCTATAGACGCATAGCCACCTGGTCAGCTGGCATATTATGATATCATCCCGGACGCGGGCTATATGGATGATGGATCGGGCCGTACGTTCCACGGAAATGTATTGATATATGGATCGGGCTGCACGTTCCGCAGCAATATATGATATGATACTTACGCGTACGCATGCATGGTTCCGCCTTAAAAGGCAAGCAGCCACCAGTTACCTTCTCATCTTTACTGTCTTCTTGTTTTACGGTTACTTTATGATGTATGCCTTACATACTCAGCACATTGTTCGTAATGACATCCTGTTTCTTTTGGATGCTGTGTTCATGCCCACAGGTATACAGGGAGACGACCCCGCTTCCTAGGAGTCAGATCCGCTTGTATCGGAGCACCTTCATAGACCGGAGGTGCCATCTCTGATATATTCTTTTGTGTATATATATGGATATGATGGGGTCCTGTCCCATCTTCGTGATCTCAGAGTTTTAGTCAGAGGCTCGTTGATACTTGTGTGTGGGTGGTAGTTGTCATGTGCCCCTCGATGTATATTACATATATTATTCTTTTGTTGCGAAGTACCTATGTATGCATGAGTACATGTTTCATGGAATGGATGTGTGAGCAGATCAAGACAATAGTAGCATGATGTGTGGTGTTCGGTAGCCAGCTCCGAGTATCCGTCACGGCCCTCAAGGCGGGTCATGACACAATCACCTTACCATTTTGCATCAACACACATCCCAGGCCGGTGCGTGACGCATCACAGTATACAGTCTAACCCTCAGTGCCTTCGGGAAGGGTAAGAACTGGAGCGGATGTCAACTTATCTTTCAATTTCGAAAACTTCGCTCGCACGCTTTCCGACCATTGAAACTTGGCCCCCGCCCGAGTTAATTTTGTAAGGAGAGTTTGCTATAGAAGAAAATTCCTCTACAAATCTTCGATAATATCCAGCAAGACCCAAGAAACTTCGGACTTCCGAAGCGGTTGTTGGTCGGGGCCAGTTCTTAACGGCTTCGATCTTCCGATCATCAACTTTAATACCTTCATCGGACACAATATGGCCTAGAAAAGCCACTGAAGTTAGCCAAAATTCACATTTGGAAAATTTGGCATACAACCTTTGATCTCGCAATGTTTGCAACACCTTTCGGAGGTGATCAGCATGTTCCCTCTCCGAACGAGAATATACCAAGATATCATCAATGAATACAATAACAAAAACATCCAAGAAGGGTCGGAATATAGTGTCCATTAGAGCCATAAACGCCGCAGGAGCATTTGTCAATCCAAAAGACATAACTAAGAATTCAAAATGCCCATATCTCGTTCGAAAAGCCGCCTTTGGAACGTCTTCTCCTTTTACACGTAGCTGATGGTATCTTGACCTTAAGTCAATCTTCGAGAAGCATTTAGCACCCTGTAGCTGGTCAAACAAATCATCAATTCTAGGCAATGGATATTTGTTCTTGATAGTCACCTTATTCAATTGCTGGTAGTTAATACACATTCTTAGTGAGCCATCCTTCTTGCGCACAAATAATACCGGTGCTCCCCACGGAGAAGTACTAGGCCTAATGAAGCCCTTATCTAACAAATCCTGCAATTGCACCTTCAATTCCCGCAACTCGGCGGGAGACACATGATAAGGGGGAATAGAGATGGGTTGAGTGTCCGGATACACATCAATCGCAAATTCAATTTCCCTTTCGGGAGGGAGGCCTGGTAATTCATCGGGGAATACATCCTGAAATTCATTAACTACAGGAACGGATTGCAAAGTTGGCGGTTCGGTTTCAGTGCTCCTAACTCGAACCAAATGATAAATATAACCTTTGGAAATCATTTTTCGCACCTTAAGGTAGGAAATAAACCTACCCTTTGGTGTTGGGGTATTGCCCATCCATTTAAGAACTGGTTCACCCGGAAACTAAAATTTCACAGTTTTGGACCAACATTCCACATTGGCATAGCAAGAGGCTAGCCAATCCATTCTCATGATAGCATCAAAGTCCACCATTTCTAACTCCACTAGATCGATGCGTTTCACGACCACATATCGTAACCACACACCTATGATAAATTCGTCTTGCAATAACAGGTTCCCCGACCGGAGTAGAGACCAAGAAGGGCTTGGACAAAGATTCGGGCATTATACCGAACTTATCAGCAATATAAGGTGTGATATAAGATAGCGTAGAACCGGATCGATCAATGCATAGACATCATAAGAACAAATGGATAAAATACACATCACAACATGCGGAGACGACTCAAGATCCCGTAAATCCGCAAGTGCATAAATACGATTAAGGTTCTTCTTCGGAAGGACACCCCCTCCTCTTCCCCTACCCTCTACCCCGGGCCGGAGAAGACCCTTGTCCGGGAGGGGGCGAACGAGAAGATGAAGAACACAACGATCGAACTGTCGGGCGGCGGGCCTCCTCTACCACGAGATGGACGGTTCCCATAACATGACCGAAATTTGCCACAAAGTAACACACCCCCATACCCCGGCGGCACCGGCCAAAATGGCCCCTTTACGCACTAATCCACAACGGGGTGGGGGGCCTCACGGCTCGATTCTCCCTGCAGCCAGAAAAGGCCGAAGATCTCGAGCTTCGACTCGGTCCAGAATAAGTGGGTCTATCATAACGCTACCTCTGGGACCTGGAAGGTGCACTAACTGCTGAAGGATCTGATCTTTTATAAGAATAGGGCTTATAATCTTCCTGATAAGCACCTGTATAACCTGCGGACCTAGCCCACTTATCACTGCCCCTACTCGGGTCTTGCTCAGTCCGTTGTCGGCATTCAAGGTCCTCTAAATTTTCAGCATACGTCTAAATACGAGCAATATCCATACCACCCTATAATGAAGCCGTCATACAATCCTTAATCAAGTGAGGCCCAAGTCCCATCACAAAACGATGTACCCGATTTTCCATTTCAGCTACCATCGCCGGGGCGTATCTAGCCGAGGAGTTAAACTTCAAACTATATTCCCGAACGCTCATATTATTCTGACGAAGCAATAGAAATTCATCAACTCTAGCTTTGCGAACCTCAGCGGGCAGATAATGATCCAGAAAGGCTCTGGTGAATTCCGACCATACTGCTGGCGGTGCGTTCGGCCCTCTCGATTGCTGCCAAGACTCATACCATACCACGGCCACATCCTATAATCTATAAGAAGCGAGCTCCACTGATCCTGTATCATAAGCATGCATTACCCTCAAAGCGCGACCCATTCGATCTATAAAATTTTGAGGGTCATCCTTCGGGTTTGTCCCCGTGAACACCGGAGGGTCCTAAGTATAAAAGTCACGTACGCGGGAACTATCGACCCCTATCCGGAAGACCGACCTACCTCGGCCCGAGTTTGAATAGCCACCAATCTAGTCAATAACTGGACTGCATCTCGCAAGTTACGGTCCGTAACATTGGGGGAGGAGGAGAGTCGGAGGGCCCGAGAGCGGAGGGACCGGAGCCTTTCTCGCTCTTGCACTTTTGATGGAGTAGAGGTAGCATGCAAGGGTGTAGCGCTCTAAGCCTCGCTATGCCCTACTCGGCCCGGCGGTACTGCGCTCGGGCCTTCCCCCGAGCGGTGCCCGATTCTACGACTTTCTTCTTCCTCGGAGGCATTCTTGAAAATTAAACACGGAAAGATTAGATAGTTGCATTCTTAACTTGGCTCTATCGCACGATCTAGATCATGAAGAAAAGTATCTTCCTAAATGCCCTGTAGCCTCCTGGCTATAGATATGGTGCACGATATATCGATAACCAGGACTCTACTAGACACGGCTCATAGACATCCCCAGGGCCCGGCTGGCTGCGATACCAATTTGTCACAACCACGAGGAGTATGACGGGCTCGGACCCGTAGGCGAAAGTCACCGACTTAACGGTTACTTGGACATCACATACCATAACTCAAAGAACACGCACGCAAAAGGCCCAACATAGAAATATCGGATAATTCAACACGTATGTATATGTGCGGACCGACAAGGTCGCCACAACATAAAAGTATATATCATAAAGCGGCAAGGCTATCAGAAAATATCAAGAACCCAAAACAAAGCCGACAAGGCCATAAATAATATTTACATATCCCACTATGTCTATGAGCCTCTAAGAGTGTACATATGAACATATACTACACTAGCAGAAAAATACCAAAAGACAGCAAGTCCGGAGAAGTGGCACTTGCTAACACCGCTGAAGTCGGAAAGTCCTACTACGGTCGCTCCTCAATAACCCTGTCAGTGCCTGCAGCACGAAATGCAGCGTCCCGTGCAATGGGATGTCAGTACGGATAAAAGTACTGAGTATGTAAGGCTGGAATCAATAACATAAGTAAAATGGAGATACAAAGACAATAGAAGTAACATATCCGAGAACGTACGGTATATAATCATTTGTGCATGAGTTTAAAATATCATATGCAAGCATATATATATATATATAATAGTATCATCATCATAACGTGCCGGCCTTTTTCGGGACTCGGTGTATAACGTACCCGGCCATTTCGGGACTCGGTGCGTAACATACCCATTAGCCCGCGTTCGGGACTCGGTGTGTAATACCAACGATCGGTGGTTGCACAATAGGTGTACGTACCGGCCGACTATAGCGCGGCTCGGTGTAGTAAAATAGTGCATACATACATATATACCATATATATATATAGCCAATCGTGAAGTAACAACGGCCTTTCGGAGTGACATAAGGTCATAACCTCCGAATGAATTATGGAGCTCGTATCGGATCCAAGGAATTAGCTTAATGGTGATAAACATGATAATATGGTAAGAATCAATCAAATAAGTAAGGCATTAAGATTTGAAATACATAGCATAGGAATGGAGTGAAGTTGTTATGGAACGCTCATGTTCATGTTCTAGTTGGGTTCATACCAAAGAAAGAAGGAAACGAACACCTTACATACCTTATCCGTCAAGCCACCACTTAAAGAATTCCTTACACCGATGCTTGCCCTTCACCCGAACCTATATATCGAGAAATATATCTTTAATCATACTTTCATCATATTTCCATCAACTTATAAGCACTAATTATTGAAGACTAATTTGGGTTACGAAAATTTGGGCAGCATTTCCCCTATATCATATACTTCCTCCGAATACCAAAACAACTCCCAAACAATACCAACAACATCAACAACAACATCCTCAATATTCTACAAGATAAATATGTATATTCTCATCCAAAATTCTCTTCAAATCTCAATCCATAAGCCAACAACATCAACACAATAAACTATAACTTTTATTCTTGTAAATATTCCTAAATCAACGTTGATAAAGAGAGATTCAATGATTCATACCTTATCTTTACCAAAGTAGCAAAATCTTCAATATTTACTTTGTTTCCAAGCTAACTCCAACACAGAATGAAATTATAAACGAGACTACACGTTGTCAGGACCTTGATTAATACGCCGTAACTTGAAATTAACTCAAAATCCTCACTTTTTATGTGATGTAAGAGCCTCTTCACTTGCTGAATTTTCTGGAAATTTTTAGAAGTTTTTGATGGAAAAAAAATGAGGTTTTTAACCTTTTTATAGTGGCCCAAGGTCGGCGATCTGTGCAAAGATGATACTATAGGCACACCTTTATGTGATCTTTGTTTTTGCTCTGTCAGCCTAAATTATGACATCTATAATTTTCTACTCCGATGTCCTATTGATGAGCGGGTTGTTGCGTTGGAAACTAAACTTGACGAACTTCATTTTAGGATTTTGAAACACATTAAAACTCCTAATATGCATGAGAATATACCCCTCCAAAGTTGACCCAAAATTCTATCCTTGATTCTGCCAACCTTTTTTTTTTTTTTTTCAATTTTTCGACAAACTTATTTTCTTTGATTTGCTTGGCCCTAGAGTCTTCCATAGCTCATGATATGAACTTAAACCCTCGTAACCATGAGATAGGTGCATACAATCCCTCATATCCTAGGAAGTGCTCCACGTCTACACTTAGACAACTAATGCCTAATAGATTTCACGTACAAAACTACGAGGTGTAACATTTATTTAAACCCCCCCCCCCCTAAGAGTCAATAAGGTGAGAAATATTATTCTAATCATTGTATGACTGCATGTCATTGATTACAGTATCATGTAGGACTTGTGATTAGGACTTGTGACATGTAGGAGATTAGAGGTGCTCAAATCACGAGAGATACTTTACTAGCGTTCCATGAAAATTTTATTAACCCTTGGGTATTCCGACATTCGAGGACGAATATTTTTGAAGGGGGGGAGAATGTTATACCTCGTACTCTTGTACGTGAAATCGATTAGGCATTAGTTGTTTAAGTGTAGACGTGGAGCATTTCCTAAGATAAGGAAGATTGTATGCATCTATCTCATGGTTACGAGGGTTTAAGTTCATATAATAAGCTATGGAAGATTCTGGGACCAAGCAAATCAAGGAAAATAAGTTTGTCGAAAATTTGAAAAAAAAAAAAACTGGCAGAATCAAGGATATAGAATTTTGGGTCAAATTTGGAGGGGTATATCTCCATGTATATTAGGAGTTTTAAGGTGTTTCAAAATTCTAAAATGAAGTTCATCGAGTCTAGTTTCCAATGCAACAACCCAATCGTCGATAGGACATCGGAGTAGAGAATTATGGACGCTACAAATTCAGCTGACAAAGCAAAAACAGAGCTGCTACAGTACTGCTACAGTACTGTCGACTTTAAGCCACTATAAAAGGGTTTAAAACCCCATTTTTCTCCATCATAAACTTCTAAAAAATTTCAGAAAATTCAACAAGTAAGAGACTCTTACATCACATAAAAAGTGAGGATTTTGAGTAAATTTCAAGTTACGGCGTATTAATCAAGGTCCGGATAACGTGTAGTCTCGATTATAATTTAATTATGTGTTGAAGTTGGCTTGGAAACAAGGTAAATATTGAAGATCTTGCTACTTTAGTAAAGATAAGGTGTGAATCATTGAATCTCTCTATATCAACGTTGATTTAGGAATATTTACAAGAATAAAAGTTATAGTTTGTTGTGTTGATGTTGTTGGCTTATGGATTGAGGTTTGAAGAGAGTTTTAGACGAAAATATACATATTTATCTTGTAGAATATTGAGGATGTTGTTGTTGGTATTGTTTTGGTATTTGGAGGAAGTCGATGATATAGGGGGAGATCTTTGCCCAAATTTTCGTAACCCAAATTAGTCTTCCATAATTAGTGCTTATAAGTTGATGGAAATATGATAAAAGTATGATTAAAGATATATTTCTCAATATATAGGCTCGGGTGAAGGGCAAGCATCGGTGTAAGGAATTCTTTAAGTGGTGGCTTGACGGATAAGGTATGAAAAGTGTTTGTTTCCCTCTTTCTTAGGCACGAATCCAACTAGAATATAAACACGGGCATTCCATAACAAATCCACTCCATTCCCATGTTTTGTATTTCAAATATTAATGTCTTGTTATTTTATTGGTTGTTAAAATATTATTTTACTTATCATCATCGATTACTTCTTTGGACTCGATACGAATTCCATAAGCTATTCGGAGGCTACCGACCTTATGTCACTCCGAAAGGCCAAGGTCAGATCATTGACTTCTCATACATGGTATATACATATAAATAAATGTATTTCGCTATTTTACTACACCGTGCCGTGCTATAGTATATATATATATATGGCGCGTATATATATATATATATAAATATATTTACGCACACCACCGCATGTGGGCATGTTATGATATTGCTCCGGACGCGAGAGGCCCGGACGCGGGCTAATGATGATAACACCGAGCCTTAATGGCCGGGCATGCTTTTACATATATAACACCTAGCCTTACGGCCGGGCATGGATACTATCTGTTACGTGTATATATAAGCATACCAATGATTTTATCATGCATTGTATTTTGTGCTACTTCCAGATGTTCGATTTTTCTTTTTTCCTTTATTAATGTTACATTATATCCTAATTATGTTGTTACCCTCCTGCCTTACATACTCAGTACTTTTATCCGTACTGACGTCCCATTGCACGGGACGCTGCATTTCGTGCTGCAGGCTCTGACAGAGTTATCGAGGAGCAACCGCAGTAGGATTTTCCAGCTTTTCGGCGTGTTAGCAAGTGCCACTACTCCGGGCTTGCTATCTTTTGATACTTTTCTGTTAGTATAATATATGTTCATATGTATACTCTTAGAGGCTCATGGACATAGTGGGATATGTAAATATTATGTATGGCCTTGTTGGCCTTGTTTTGGGTTCCTGATATTTTTCGGATAGCCTTGTCGGCTTTATGATATACGTTATGTTGTGGCGACCTTGGCAGTCTGCATATGTACATATGTGTTGAATTATCGGAGATTTCTATGTTGGGCCTTTTTCGGCGCGTGCAGTTGTTCACTGAGTTATGGTATGTGATGTTCAAAGTAACTATTAAGTCAGGTGGTTTCGACCTTCGGATCGGAGCCCGTCATACTCCTCATTAGGGATGTGATATGTATTGGTTGGTTTTTAGAACGTTAAGCTCCATATTACTTTGATCTCATCAAGCTAAGAAGAAAATTTTAGGATAAAAAACAGATTCCAAAATGTTTAGCAAATTACCAAATAGTTATTATTGTATAGATACATGATTTCATCTTTTACGAACATATAAAAACATAATGTTGTACAATACAAGTGCTAAGACATAAAGACAATCTTTACATAAATCCACTAATTTAGCAAACATTTGCAACAAACAAGTGATTTGGAACATGAGAATCCACGAACATGCTCAGCATGCAAGAAGTTGAATCTTGATCTTCTATAGCATTCCTACGACATCTTTCATATTTGTCCTTCTTGCAGGAGATTCAACACAACAATTTAGTGTCACTTTATAATTTCATGATTGACACCACAACATCTAACTCCTTCTTTAAGTGATTACCCGTTGGTGTTATCAAGTTGGCATCTACAACATCTATTACTGTCTTTGGGAGTGAATAACTCACCCATTACTTCAAGCTAAGATCTCCCTCGAACATTTCATCATTAGGCTTTCTCCTTGTAAACGTTTCCATCAACATGATCCCGTAACTATGGACGTCACATTCATTGACACCATTCCATCTAGTCCATAATCTATAGCCAAATTCATTTAAAGATGTAACATAATTTCTAGGTGGTAAAAAAAAGAAGGGAAAATCAATGTTCAAGCAAAATCAAGAGACGTACCCCGTGCAATATAACCCAATGTTGCTAAGGTTTTATTATATAAATTACTATCGTCTTCACCAAGCAGTTTCGAAATACCTAAGTCACTTACCCCCTATTTGGATGTTTGTTTCCCGTGGTTCATCATTGTATTGCTTTCTACGAAACCATGTTTTTTTCCATTGTTTTTAAATTATGTTATATGATGTTGGAAACCCGTTGTAATCTCGTGGTTATATAACCATGAAAAAGTCCAATTTTTGTAACCACAGATTTAGTGGTTTAAGTTTGCGTAGTTACGTATATCATTTCCTCATTATACCCCCACCCCATCCACCCTCCTCCATCATACCCAAACTCACCCACCCCACCCCCACCAACCCCCACCCTACCTCCACCCTACCCCACACCCACTCCATAACCACCCACCCCTCCACCACCCCCACCCACCACCCACCCAAACTAGATTAATGGTTAAGGGTATTTTAGTAAACTTATATATTATGATACAGTACCATACAGTCAAACCAAACAATAAAAATGTTATTAAATCATAACAAACGATACAGTCCATCCAAATATTGTATTCATTAATAGAGTACAATACAATACAATACAATACAATACCATACTATACATTATGAAACCATCGGTAACAACCATCCAAACAAAGGCTTAGGTGTGCAACAATATTCTTGTAACACCTCATAAATATGAGTTAGGTGTGAATGTATAAAAAAAATAGTATTAAGATGATATTTTAGCTATATGAATCCATTCAGGATGAATTCGGGTGATAAACTGTCGTTTTGAAGTCAAACCAAAAAGTGGAGTTCTTAAGGGCTTCTAAATTCGTCTAAATCTGAGACAGTCTGCACTTATATCCAGTTTTCAGGTATTTACGTTAGAAATTTAAGAAACCTTAAAGCATAAAAGTTTTAGGGATTTGAAATACCTTTCCAGCCATGTAAAGTGGGGATCCAACGGAGTTCTGTTCTAGGAGTTATGCCCATTTTACTGAACATCATCAGTGTAGTGTAAAAATTAGGAGTGCGCGGATCCCTGGGCGTTTCCTTAGGTGGCACCCCAGGCAAAATTTTTAGGAAAATCAAAATTTTGACACCGTCGAAATAGATATATCGTACACGTCACCCTGGGCGACACCCCAGGAGACGCACCAGGCCATTTTATGCCTAAAGCGATTTTTCTCGAATTTTATAAAAGCCTAACTTCGTTATATTCATTGCCACTTCATTTTGGCCTATTTTTTTAGAGGAAACAACTAGGGTTGCCCCAAAACATATAAGGTAAGTTCTTGATCAATTTCCATCATTACTTCATCAATCTAATATTAAATTAACCTTAATCCATCTCTCCAAACCCTAGATTCTTGAAAATTCAAGAAGAGGAAGAAGAGCGACGTGTGGAATTCATCAAAAGGTAAGAATTCTAAGTTTCATGAGTTTATTGTTAAGTTTGGATTAGAATAACACATTTTGCAAGATTAGAATCCAATAGTAATTCATGGAAGGGTTCAAGAACACGTTTATAAGCTTAGAAAAAGCCCTAGTTTTCGAAACGTAAAGAAAGTTCATAGAAACGAATAAAGTTTTAATCTTTCTCATCTAAATCCATTTTAGATTGATTGTTGAACCTTGGGAATTCCTTTTTAGCTAGCTTTTAGTGGGATTTGAGGTATGTCTCTTTTGAAAACCTTCTTTGGACATATGTCTCTTTTGAAAACCTTCTTTGGATGTATGCCTCGTTTTAAAAATCCTTTTTGACAATAAAGGTGATTTGTATGTCTCTTTTTGAACATACTCTTTCGAAAGGTTTTATGAACTCCTTGGTTGTGGTTTGTGTGCGTGAGGGACAAGCCCACATTAAACCTTGTTTGTACTATATTATATATATATAGTTCTGATTGTATTCCTCTCTAAAGGATGATTGAAAAATTGAGATATAAAGCTTGGTGTTTGAATTCGAATTACCCCATAAGGGATGTTTAAACTTGATAATTGAAAAGCATGACTATCTCGTAGGAATGCTCTATAATAGATTGTGTTGAACTTGAAGCTTGTTTAAAGAAGTGAATTCGATATCTAAAAATTACATGACTTGATGTATCCCTATAATGGGATGATGAACATGATCCTTAATGAATAAATTGACTATCATGATATGACTTGTGATTCGGCATCCATGCCATGATTTGAAATTAGGCTCTATGCTATGATTATGAATCGGCTCTTTTGCTATGATTCTCCGTTGTTTGTGTTTGGCCTAGCTATGCGGGAGAAAGGGTAGTCACTATGGATCTTAGTGGGGTTTGCCTAGCCATTCGGGAGGAAGAGTGGCTATCGACGGTGTGTTTCATACCTAGCCATTCGGGAGGAAGAGTGGTCATCGAGGGTTCATAACCCTGATGTGCTTTTGCCTAGCTATTCGGGAGGAAGGATAGCCTTCAAGGGTGACAACCTTGATGTGGTGCTTCTATGTTGGTTTAGGGAACCTTAAGTGGTCATCCCTTCGTTTCACTTATTTGGGCCTGTATTGGCATGTGTTCTTGTTTCGTATCTTGTTGCCTGTGAGTGGCTTATTGATAATAATGAACTTGTTTATCTGTGAGTGGCTTATTGATAATAATGAACCTGTTTGCCTGTGAGTGGCTTTTTGATGATATTGGCCTCAAATTGAAAAGACTCAGAAGGTAATAAATGGTATACTGAATTGGAAAAGAATATATACATGTGTGTGTGTTGATGGGTTTCTATTGATAATAATGAGTTGTACGATTGATCTTGTCTTTGGTTTCAAACTATTCTATTGGAACTGTTTTCACTAAGCACTGGAAAGACTGGAATTGTACGTAGACATAATGAGTTGGAACTAAATTATATACCGATTATGGTCTCTCTATTGATGGTTGTAGAGTTTTTGGTCTATTCTTATCTCTGGATTTCCAACTGTTTGTCGTTGATATTGTATTACTGATCTTATATAAATGCATACTTTGGTATATTACTTATTGTCACCGAGGCACTCACTGAGTACTCAGTACTCAGGCATACCATTGTTGTTTTTGACGATATGTTAGGTAACGAAGAGCGAGTACGTACGGATCTCGCGGGTTAGGAGTACTTCGTCGCTTTCCAGTTGTTGGTGAGCCCACACATTTGTTCGTGGGTTTTCATTGAGCCAATTATTACTCCTTAGTAGTTTCGGGCTGTGTCCTGAGTTAGTTTATTTTTCTTAGAAGCTCCATAGACAAGTGTCATGTTGTGGGAGATGTTAAAGTCTCCTATGACTTTTTATTTTAGGTGTTTGCCATATTCATAACTATTCATTTCTATTAGACTTCCGCTGATTTTGTTTCAAAATTGTGATCTTAAATTTTATTTAGTTATTTATCACTTGTTTAATTAAATAATGAAAGATTTTCAAAAAGGGGCTTGACGTTATTGATTTATAAGGTTCTTCCGATGTTGTTCATGACGTCGGATGCCGGTCACGTTTAGAGTGGATTTTGGGGCATGACAATTCTCGTCCAACAAGACGTTATTGGGCTTCAGATCATAGTGAATCACGGGTGATGAGAGCCCATGGTGTAGGTATTCCAATGCACACGCCACATCTATTATTATGCTTAATCTTTGCATGATGTCTAGGAAGTAGCTGTGTGAATACAACCACATATCAAGGCTTCTATTAGGCATGTACTCGAGTACTAAAGCCTTAAAATCGAGGTGGAATAACTAGTGATGACTTTTATGAGATTCCTATAGCGAAGGTTGAGCAAAACTTCATATTCTGTGTCGAAACTCTTGAATGCCGCTTCCAATTTCCGATTGAAAACTTTAACTGCAATAGGAGTTGCATTTATGAGAATGGCTTTGTAAACAGAGCCAAAACTCCCAAAACCAATCAAATTACTCTCAATAAGTGAATCAGTTGCTTGGAGCAGTTCATAATATGAAATTCTTCCTCTTGTTGAGATAGACAATGAACCAACTTGCTGAGAAGTCCGTGTTCCTCTTCTATACCTTATCCATAAAAACCCAAAGGTAATAGGAACAAATAGCAGTGTAACTCCTAGTATAAGAAATAGAACTAGAGCTTTTTTTCTATTTGCTATGTGCTTTGATAAAGTGGGACATGGAGGGACGCTAAATCTTGAAGAACCACACAATACTTCATTGAAGAGAAAAAACAGACTCGAGAGGTTCATGAAAAGACCCCCTGAGGGTATTTCACCATACAGTTTGTTAATTGAAACACTGAAATGGTTGAGGTATTGAAGTTTCTCCAAAGACTTGGGAATGACTCCAGATATATCGTTATGAGAAAAGTCTACAAATTCCAAACGTATCATGTTGCTTATTGAGTCAAGTACAAATCCTTGCAACTTCTTGTGTCTCAAACGGAGGTAGATCAGATTTTGCGAGTCTCCAATTTCTCTAGGAATTCCATTTGAAAATTGATTCATTGACAACTCTATTTTTACCATAGTCGTTAAATTTTCAATTTCTGGAGGTAAAGAGCCACCCAAGTTGTTTGACGATAAGTTAAGAGCCAGTAGATTTTTAAGATTCCCCAAACTTGCTAGTATATTGGAACTGGATTAGTTAAAACTCAGATATAACACCCTAAGGGAAGTAACATTCCCAAAGCAATTAGGAAAGATATCTTGAAATTTGATTTTTTTGTGTCTATGACACCCAAGCGCTGTAATTTACATATAGTATCTCCAATAGATCCTGTGAGTTTGTTATCACTCAAGACCAAGTCCTGTAGGTTTCTCAAGGTACCAATTGATGTGGGAATTGATCCATCCAAGCAATTTCTAGGAAAGATCAAGGTCTAATAAGTTGCTTAAGTTTCCAATTTCATTTGGAATTCGCCCTTTAATTTTGCAATAACCGGCGTAGAACTTTGTAAGAAATGTGGAAAGATTCCCCATGGAGACTGGAAGCATGCCATTTAGAGGGTTCATATGTAGATTAAGAAAAGTCAAATCCCTACAATTGGTTAAGGAAGTCAAGAAACTAAACGATGAGTCACTTGTCAAAATTGTTTTCCCCTTAGTATAAAGACTGTAGACGAGTCAAATATCCAAGAGAATTGGGAATCAAGCCAGTGATTTTATTATTTGTAAGATCTAGAATAGTTAGTTTTGAACAATTGAAGATCGAATGAGGAATAATCCCAAAGAAGATTGGTTAAGTTACCCAAATGAAGACTTTCAATATAGGGTAAGACAGAACCTATGTTTAGGGGGAGGGTTCCCGATATATTATTGTATAAAAGAGAAATTACTCTCAGCCCAAATTTGTTGAAGGTCTTCATTGCAAGTGAACCACTAAAACTATTAAACCCAAGACTTAAGTACCTCCAACTCTATGAGATTGCTTATATCTTAAGGTATTTCACCTGTCAACACATGGAGCAAGAATAAGAATATTAGTGAGTTTAACTAGTTGGTTTAATCTAGTATATTGTAATTTTCTACCATGTAAAATATGTACCAGTAAATCTATTTCGTTAAGATATAAGCGTTGCATGTTGGTTAAGTTGCCAATTTCTTGTAGTAAGGATCCCTTCAGATTGTTCTCCGTCCTTCTCCTTGCCGGTGTGATGCAAAAGGCACAAAAGCTAATTTGGGATCAACTCGAGGTTGACATAGAGAAAAAGCTCAGCCTTAGCGCATTGGCGCTATACCCCTTTCGTCAGAAGTTCTACGAACCAGATAAATGGCCTATTTACATCCAAAACCCCAATGAGGACAGGCTTCTGAGAGAAGGTTACTACGGTGGTCATGGGGAACAAATATTGTAGGGAAGATGTATTGAGATTGGGACAGAGCCAGTAATCTGGTTACTCTCCACGCCTAACTCCACCAAATTAACAAGATTTCTGAACTCTTGTGGAATTATCCCTCAGGTTCATAGGGCAATAAATTCTCTGTGGAGATAATTAGGTACAATATTACAAGCGTTCATAAGATAATGTTGCAGGATAATACTTGTGAAATGGTTATATCCGAGAAATAATATCTGCAAGTTATTCAATCTTACAATTTCATTATGCATTGGTCCATCAAACTCATTTACTGATGAAGACAATATTTGAAGTTTTGAACAATTTGACAAGCTTTTAGGCATACGCCGTGAAGCTTGTTTCTAGATAGATGAAGCCCTTTGAGTATTGGGAGATGATTGCATAAATCATTGGAAAGATGTCCTGATAAGTAATTGTCTGTAAGTCCACTTACTTCAATTCTAGAAATGTTGAATATGGACAATGGTATAGAACCTGTAAGCTTATTAGATTCTACGGCAAACAAAGTTGTAAAGATTGCCAACCCCTTCTGGATGTTTCCTTGAAGGATATTGTATGAAAGAATCAGAGTCACCACATTGACGCATCGAGATAGACACAGGGATAGAACCTATGAGCTTGTTTTTGCCCAAGTTTAGAAAGCTTAGGTTTTCAAGATTCCCAATATCTTTTGGGATATGACCTTCTACAAAATTGAATGCCAAATTCAACATTTCAAGTCTAGAAATATTCGAAATGAAGAAGGAATGAAACCAGTAAAACTATTATTTCTAAGATTTAGAAATTGAAGTTGATGTAAAACCCCAAACCATAAAGGACCTCCTCATTGAAGTTGTTGAAACTTATATTAAGAAATTTAAGCCGATGCAAGCTTGCCATTTCTCGAGGAAAATTTTCGCAAAAATTGTTTCTTCCCAAGTCAAGAGAAACAAAAAATGTGAGGTTTCCAATATCTGGTGGTATTCTTCCTGTCAGATCCATGCTGGAAAGATTCAAGGACTTCACTCGCTGGTGTCAAGAGTCACAAGTGACTCTGACCCATTGACAAACAAAAGTAGCTGGAAACCAGCTTTCATCTAAGAAGTTAAAAAAAGGGTCTGAAATGATTTGAGACTTTCAAATATCGAAGAGCTAATTGATCCATGGTAGTGTTGGTATGAGTCATGGCTGAACTAGCCATTACATAGAGAAGCAACAAGAGTGTTAAGATAAAAAATGTGAAGGCTTCCTCCATAAGTGCATAAATTAATAGAACATATATGGTATGGCTAGTAACCTGTGGTTTTGAGACTTTTAATAGCCAGAAGAACTCATTTTCATCTTCATGATTTAGCTTATGAAAATTGTTTCCATTTTTTTTTTAAAAAAATATTTACCTGTTTCAAGATGTTTTTATGAACTTTTAATGTTTCCATCTTTCAAAAGAAAATATCATCCTCATTCATTGCTCTCAATTAAATACGTCTTTTTGTAAATGAAATTTGAAGTATGGTGAAACTTAATCCATTACAATCATTGCTCTCAACTACACTAAAGTTATGCAATTCAATTCTTTGCAACTAGCCTGGTCCCTGATGTTAGGCGTATTTATACGCTTAACCGCCATATATATTACCCATATTTTATCTTGTTTAGAGAATTAAGCTAAATACACCTAACTAATCATTAATATTGCATTACAAACTAATACGTGTGTGTTTGTTGCAAGTAGGTACTTTACGAGGAAAACGTGGTGATTCGGACAAAAATGACAATTGCACGTGAAATCGTATAAGTGTCAAATGGAGATAGAACCTCGCCGAGATCAAGCCAAAGCAAGACATAGGCATGCTATGATCCTTGCTCAGCGAGGTAGAAGGATCACATGTGGAAGCTTCAAGAATTTTTACCCAGTACAAACGAGATAGAGGACCTCGCTGAGCTAAGGTGAAAGCGAGGCCCTAGCTCACTGTACTCCTCGCTCAGCGAGGTAGAGTCACCAAAGGATGAAAAATCGCAAGAAATATTCTTAGTGCAAAGAGATACCACACCCTCACCGAGCTCAAGACAAAGCAAGGTGAAGACTCACTTTACCCCTCGCTCAACGAGGGCGGTGGTTCAAAAATGCAAATTTCCAGAATTTTTCTAATTACAATTTGGACCTTGGATCTTGTTGACCATAGCTCAAAGCGAGGTCCAGCCATACTTTCACGCTCGCTCAGCGAGCTACTTGGACCAAAAGTGCACTGTCAAGTTTTGGACCGGTTTTAGATGGGCCTTGGAGGGTTATTTCTCAATACCATAAATAGAACTCTAGGCGTTTTTGAGAGTGACAGGCGTATTATTTCAGAGAGCGCAAGGAGTACGGCTTATCATCATAGGGTTTAGTTTTATTTAGCATTTAATACATGTGCTTGGGAAAGACGTCACTCCCTCCGTCCCATAATAAGTGTCACCTTAGCAGAAAACTACGCATATTAAGAAACCAATAATGCAATGTGAAATTTATCAAATTACCCTTATATAATAAAAATAAATTACTTTTACCTTTTTATTAGAGCATGCACAAGAAGTAAATCTTTTGACATTGGGAATCCAACAATACCAAGTTACTATGTGGATTTTCCAATCATCATTTAGATGTTACTTTATTGTCTAAGGGTAGAATTGGAAAAAACTAGTCAATTTATGTGTTGGTTTCCTAAGATGACACTTATTATGGGGACAAATTTTTTTGACTAAGGTGACACTTATTATGGGATGGAGGGAATATTAGATTAGAGAAGAAGTAAGGCGAGTGTGATATGATTATCCCTACAGTTGGGCTAGGATTTGCGGCTAGGATAAGAATATACTTAGTCGTCGCATTCAATTAAACATCGTGGACGAACTGCGTTCTTAACAGGTCAATTCCATAGGAATATAGGCGGCGAACTATTTTGAATCGGCGAATAATAGTTCGGGATAATGCTATGAGATTAGCAATCGTGAATAAATTTGCTAAGATTAGATACTTAAATGACTCAATACGATTGGTGAACCAACCAGCCCTGGAATACTCATCTTTGTGACATCCTCAAGTGTTAAAGAAACGTTCGTTACAAATTGTTCGTATAAATTGTTAGTTATTTACTTCTTGCATTAGTTTATAAAATAATCAATAGTTTATAAAACAATCAAATATTCTCTTTCTTACTTGCATAATTAGTAGTGATAGTGAATTCTCGTTAAATCGTTGATCATAAGTCCCTGTGGATACGATATCCGACTTTTACAAGTCACTATATTACTTGGCGATCACGTATACTTGCGTGTGCGTTGGGAGCAACAGTCCCATCTCACACATCTTACTTCATTGCAAGTCTTTTCTATGGGGAGTTGTACAACACATTTTCATAGAAGCCCATAACATTATTGTTGAGCTTACGACAAAATACAAATGCAATAGTAGCTTTTAAGTATCAAATGCCTAAAAAATACTTTTTAAGTGATGGAGCTAAATATATGACTATGCAGCGACATATTTGGATTCAAGTGCTAAAACTGAAAATAAACAACTTATGTGTTTGATTAAAAAAGTGTTGATAAAAACTTTTCTTGTTAAAATAACTGAAATGCTCAAAAGTTGTCAAAAATGAGCTTATTATTGCTTATTTTAATTTTAGCTTAATTTAAATATAAATTTTTTTTTCTTAATTCATTATAAATTATAAATTTATAGATAGTATTATTTCAAAAAATATAAATTATTCATTCTTAAAAATAGCTATTTGTTCTGCTCCACCGATAAGGGTGTTAATTAGCTTGTTCTCCTCCTAAACCCTCTTTATTTTTCTTCAAAATATATTGCAAAAGCTTAAGGTTGTGGAAGCATGTTTCTTTTCTTTTTCTTTTTTTTTTGCACGGATTGCCCTTCATTTGGGGTGGTCTTTAATTTTTGTCCTTCAAATTGGTGGTCTTTAAGTTTTGCCCTCAAATTGGTGGTCTTTAATTTTTGCCTTCTGCCTTTGCAAATTTTGCCTTAAGGCAGAATTTTGCAAATCTACCTGCAGAATTTGTAAAGGTAGAGGACAAAAATTAAAGACCACCAATTTAAAGGGAAAAAATTAAAGACCACCCCTAGCGAAGGGCAATCCGCTAGACAAAAGCATCAAGGCCAAACTAAGAGAACTACAATACCAAAGAAAGAAAAATTTCATTAGAAAAAGTCTAGTTCAAGCAATCATTTTTTTGCGCATATTGTCCTTCTTTGGAGGTGGTCTTTAATTTTTGCCCTTCATTTAAAAAGGTGGCCGAAAATACCTCGAGGTTCTGGGTTCGAATCCCCACTCAGTCAAAAAAAAAATCACAAGGCAAGGCTTTTGCAAAAAGTCTGCCGTCTCCAAAGATAGGTTCTATGTAACTTCACCCGGATAGGCATAGGTTCATAGAAACCTAAGCCTTGCGAAATTATTATTAGTTTTGACTTTGCTGGGTTTCGAACCCAGAACCTTGAGGTATTTTCGATCACCTTTTTAAGCGAAGGACAAAAATTAAAGACCAGCAAATTGAGGGCCAAATATTAAAGACCAGTCTGTATGAAGGACAATCGTGCAAACTGCCCGAAATTACTAGAGTCCGCTGGCCAAAGAAAACTTCACTTGAAAAAACTAAATAAGAGCTTAAGGAGTCATTTGGTAGCTAGTTATTCGTGTATTAAGTCCCGCATATATCACGTGTGGTAGCTGATTAGGCCGTAAGTTGTTCATATATAAACTTAAAACCAAAACTCTAACCAACGACCCATAATGCACAAAAAAATCACTTAAAATGCGAAACGACTCCAGAATCTCTCGAACCCAGAATCTCTGGTTTCGTAGACCAGCGCCTTATCCATTGGGCCACGGAGTCAATTTGACAGTAAATATCTGTTATTTCAAACAAATCTCAAGAACCACCTATACACATAGTTTTGTCGAAGTAAATTACATGTATGTGTTTTTTCTTTTCTTTCCTGCTACATATATTGGTGTCAATTGAAGATCACTGTTAGCTCTAAACCCAACTAGCATTCTTGAATTGCTCGTTTTTGTTGAAGGAGACAAGGATCAACTGCGAATAAGAGACTAAAAACAAGATCACAACTTCAATGCTAAAGAGAACTTCACTTCAGGAAAAAAAAGGTTGATTCAACACAATTGTGTGGAAACATGTTTTAATAATAGACAAAAGCACTAAGATCAAAATAAAAGAACTACGATATCAAAGAAAATTAAATTATATAAAAAGTTTAATTTTAAGTAGTCCCACGACTCTGCTGGGATCGAACCCAGAATTTCTGGTTTTGTAGACCAGCACCTTATCTATTGGGCCACAGAGTCAACTTGACACTAAAGATGAAGTTAAGACTATCGGTATTGCTTCAACCAACTTGGTAAAGTAGTCTGCAGCGATGCTAACAAAATGGTGACCATGACTCCACTCCTTACGGTTATCTACATCATACACTTTTTAATCAACACATGAAAAAACATTCAAATATAAAGTTGGCATTATTAGTTTTGACGAGTTAAGGATCGTTTGGTTCATGGACTAAATTATCCCGAAATTATATTCCTGGATTTATAATTCTTGGACTAATTTATCCCACTTGTGAGCTGGGATAAAATAATCCCAAATTTATGGGGATAGTGTGGGATGTCCCGGGATTAAGCTTGAGAATAAATTTATACAGTGTTTGGTTGATAGAATAAATCGATCCCAGAATAATTTATACCATCAACCAAATATAGTATAAATCTAATCTCAAATCTAATATGAATACCTCACCTTATGCTGTATACCAAACGACAAGAACCATAATACCCCATCATCCATCAATTATTGATAGCAGTTCCTAATGAGTTACAAATGGATAATTTGTAAGAATGATCTTTATAAAAAGTGGTTTTAAACTTTTAATTTCGCTTAACAAATTTTTTAAAAGATAATTTTTATTTTCGATGGGAACATAAATTATGAGTATAAATTAATTTTTTCTATGAGGTAGGAGCTCGTGACATTTAATATGGTAAAAGTTACTCAATTGCCCATATATAAGTTCCTACCTCATAAGTAGAAGTTGTATGTCTTAATTATTCACAAGTTAATACAATGGAAACACCTGTTCAACAGGCAATATGGTACAATATACTATCTTTACTGTCTGTAATTTCTTCAAATGCCCTAAACTCTTGTTTCATAGGGAAAATTAACTTATGTGCACATTACAATTAGAACTTATATCCAATATGGGCAACCCATTTAAAAAAAATGTTAAGAATGGCAAAAATTATGTATTCTCACTTTAATTGTGACTCTTATGATTAAATTTCTTGTTTTAATATCTAACCAGAATCAGATGGATATATAAAATTGGTAGCAAGTTTGGCTCCATACAAAGAATAGTAAGAAATTAAACTACCTGCAGGTATGAGACTGCTGTTTTAATTTGTCAATCCAATAATTCTTTTTGTGGCTGGCATAAGAGATGATATGACAAGATATTATAGTTCCATAAACTAATGGAAAAGCCTATTATTTTTTTGTAATTCTTCTTCTACTTTTGGTATGAATTGTTTTTTCCTATATTCACTCATCAATCATAGTTATATCATATATATATGTAGTGGAATGAATGAGATTCCTTCACCTTTAATCAGAAATCACGTATTAAAAATTTAGGATCAAGATAAATCTCCGATAAAGAGCGCTTCCCCTTAATTAGTGAGTCTTAGGCGAGGTAAAAGTTTAATTAATCGGACCAAAGGATTTCAGATACTAAATGATTAAAAAAAAATCCAATTGGTTTTTCATGATCCCGTGAAGTTCTTTTTCGTTATCAGTAGATATACTTCATCATACCGTTCTAATTTATGTACTTTTCTTTTTAATTTTTCCCAAAAACAAAATGACAAACTTTTAGATCCGGAAACAATCAACTTTACACTTCTCATTTACCCTTTAATGAGAAGTTTTCATAATCATGCAAATGTTAGTAACATATTTAAGGCTATTATAAGTTTCAAAAGTTTATAGCCACACAAATTATATAGCATATTTTAGACAACTAATTTTAAACATCTTCATTCTTTTCTTAAATTTTCTGTCAATTCAAAGTATACTGTATAAATTCAAAAGGAGGTGATAGTAAGGTACACAAGAAAAAAGCATGTATCCAAAAAGTAGTACATGAGATATCTCTAGACCACTCGAATAAGTTATAATGTGCAATATTCCCAAGAAATTCTATTTTATCACTTATATCAACCTATCTCTAAAGTTGAGTGACAATTTTGTATTGACATAGAAAGTGTCTTTTCTTCAAACTTGTTATAAGTACTGCAGATTCTTTCTACTAAAAATGAAAAATTAATAAAAGAGTGACTGCAGATTCCATGTGAAGGACTAACCAAAAATGAGAAAAATGTTGAGTATGTACCTTTCCTTTTTAACATACTGCAATATCTTGTGAATTGGTAGTTTTAATTATTAGTTCAATGATTATGATTGTGGAGTATCATAATCATGAAGCCGTGAATGATATACAGGACAATCAAATTGAAGTTTACATATATGGTAATTAGTGAAATCAACAAATGCTTTTTAAGTACCGTTGTTAGCTAGGTCAATTTGGGAGTAGGTTTTACCGGCAATAATGAAGGTTGAGGAAATCCGCTTTTATTGTTTACCAAACGCGTAGATCAATCGAAAAACTTAAAAGTTCGTTTGCTCAGCTTATAAGTTTATAGCTTGTTTAATTAAATTTTCAAAATGTCCTTATTTTAAAAAATACTTTTTGTTAGAAGTGCTTTCGAGAATATTTAAAAAATACTTTTTGTTAGAAGTGCTTTCGAGAAAAGTAATCTTGGATAGTAGTAGTTTATGTTAGACTACGCAATTTGAATTTAATTTTGTCAATATATTAGAGCAACAATTTGTTGTACCAAGGTTCCAAAAATACTTCTGAGAAAAATCTATTTTCAGGTTCTAAAAAATAGTGTCTTCTACTACTCAAAAACACTTATTTCTAAAAATATAAACACATTTTGAGTTAAAAAATAAATATTTTTAACTTCTTAGAAACTTGACCGAACAAATTATTAGCCAAACATTCTAATCACCATTACGATTGTCACTTAAACATTCTAACATTTAAGTGACAATAACAGATTGATAAATATACTTGTCAACCTAGCTTTAGCGGAGGGATTCACGGTACTGAATTCAAAGGCAAATCCAACATTTGAGGTAACCAAATTCAAAACTCGTTTAATTTATAAGTTATTAAATTCACAATAAATATTTATACACTTGTCCTCGCTTCAAGCTTTTAAAAGGCATATCTCTTGTTCTGGGAGAAAATAACAAGATATATAAAGCCTTATTAAACGGAGATACTTTGAGGTGACAGAATTTCTAAAGTGGGAGAACTCAATAGGTCCAACAAGATAAAGCCTAAGTAGAAACTGGAGCACCTGGCCAGATAGCATGTTCTACTTCTCTTTTTTCTAGAAAATTTAAGCTATACATCGTAATTATATACTGATAATCTATTTTATTTTATACTAATCATAAATTTAATTTGTGATAGGAGGTTACCAAATACAATTTCATAAGATTATGGTTGAATGTTTATCAAGAAACTTATTTATATTATCTAATAAATGATCTTACTGTATAAATATTTTTTGTGTCGTAAGTGTAGAGAAGTTAAACACAATCAGGAATTAAAACGTGAATATACTCAAGCTAACGCCAACACAACTAGGATTGACAAACGAGCAAGTTGGATTGGATATGGGTGAGTTGAAAGGTTAAACAAAAACGGATAAAACATCCAATTTGCCCATATTTAACACGGATAAAGAATGGGTTAACCGAGGATATCCATATTTTTTTATGATTTCAGGAATGGTTAGAAAGAATACAAGTTAAAAGTCAAAAAAAGCTTAGACTCCCTAAATCAAGAACTCATGAGAAATAACAAGCCGACAAAATGGACATTGTTGATGTGGATATCCATTTTTAGTAGATAATATGGATAATATCCACATTTGATCCAATTTCAAATGATCAGTTATCCGACCCATATTTAATTGGGTCAGATTGGATGATTACTTTTTAATTTAAAAAAAAAAAAAAAAAACATGTTTTGCTAGCCCTAAGTGCAACCAATAGGAAGAGAAAAGGAGAAACGACAACAATTTACAGAATCATGACCAAAATATATTAATGTACTTGCTGGAAGTTTTTGAGCTGACGAAGGATAGTAAAAATGGTGGATGAATTGGTAAGGTTAAATTCAACAATCATATCACGGGCTCACGGGAAATTGTGGTCCTACTCCTTGTAAGAATGTTGGAACTATTTCTACTGAATATGTCAAAATTCTTATGGACATAACAATTACTCAAGAAATGGGACCAATAAAGGCCATCGTGGAGTGGTAATTATAATTAAGTACTTCTTCATTTTTAACAAAAAATTTCTGGTTCGAGCTCTGGCTATGAAATCCAGTGTCGGCTTAACCCCCAAGCGGCTAAAGCATAAGCTTTAGGCCTCAACAAATTAGGGGCCCCAAAAATTGATCCTATCATTAATCAAAAGTTCAATATTTTATGGTTGTGGTAAATATGATGAAAGAAATACATAATTAAATTAGTAGTTACTTACGTCTTCTTCAATTACTTGAATCAATTTTGTTTCAACTTTAGCTTTCGATGATATTTCTATTTTTTTTAAGGTCTCTATAGACAAACTTTACTCAGATTATTTAGAACATAAAATGTTCTAGATTGGAATTGTAAGTTGGTTGACTAAATGAATTGGTTACATTGTCAAATGAAATGGAATATCATAAAAAATGATTATAGGAAAAATTAACAATTTTTCATCTCAAAAGTTTAAAAGAATAAACTTCAAATGAAACAACATATAATTTTTATCAGATAAACTTAAAGCCTTCTTATTAAGGTTAGCTTTAGGCCAGCACTTCCATTGAGCCGCCCCAAATGAAATCGCCTTTGTTATGGAGCGTTTTATCCTCATTATGGAACTTTGCAGTGTGAATAACCCAAATTTAATCGAATCCAAATGCAAATACCAAATATAGGATGAAAATAAAAACAAAAATTAAAAGATACAACTCTAACAGGAATTCATGAGTTAGAGTTTCATGCTTGCAAATACACGTATGCCCTTTGGGGGCCTTTAAAAGATTATCATTATTTATCAGTATATATTTAAGTTTGTACTGTCTCTGTCTTTGGATAATACATATGCCATTGCTGCGGTGCTTCTTGGAAAGATCAGTATAGCAGGATGAGGTCAAAAATGTACCAAAACTCCCATTTGAAAGGATGACAAACACATGCAAATGTTCTAGTCTCAGGACATGCAGGATGATGATCAGCATAGATCTGTTGTCTTCATCCCATATGCGTTAAAATGGGTTTTAGCTATATATGAAAATGTTACGCCATCAGATTATCTTTATCTATTTCTACACATGACCTATGATGATGGGGTCTGGCTAGACCCTACCTGTCTATATAATATAGCAAAACAGTATACAGAGGAGGACATAAACTTTTGCCTCTAGGATACAATGGAGAATAAGACAACTCATTTCACTAAGTGAATCCAAAAGGGATTATCTTTAATTGTTATAGCAGGAGTGACGGAGTTTAAATTCTTATTGACAACTGTCATCAAAAAGATTTTTCACTTGTTTGGCCCATGAAAAAGAACTAGTGCTTTAAGTGAGGGATGTGTTGAAGAGAGTAATTAAATAAAGTGTATTTCTCTAACAGCTTCAACTCTTAGACGAGATGATCACACACTTCAACATAACATTAGAACAGATAGAGGTGATCTTGAGTTCGAGTCTTACTGCCCAGACCTTTATCAAAAAGATTTCCAAGTGCTCTCCAGGAAAAAGACCACAAGAAGAAGCCAAAGAGTAAACTCACAATGTCAAAGCTTAACAGAAAAAAGAAAAAGAAACACTTTTTGGAAAGAAACAAGTAACCGTAACACATGTGGATGCTATCTTGTCATGCCTCTGACATTTTTGGGAAAATAATGCAGAATTTGATAACACCGTATTTTCTTCAGCATGTCTAAACATGCAATTATTATACAAGTGGAAAGTGGTTTTACAGATTGCAAAGAAGATTTTGGCTTGGTCGAGCATTAGGATTATGAAAAGAACAGACAAAATATTTCTTTTTCTCTTTGATAATGGTGGCTTCCAGATCACTCTAATTTACGTGGCCATCTCGATTTTTTTATTGTATGTATTACTTCTCACAAATACAGGTATTGATTAATAACGTTGTCCATCTAAATTTAAATAGACTAGAAGAAATCTCTACATATTAAAATGTAGACTTAGAATTTTCAACCAATAGTCGCGACAAAAGTTTTTTTTTTTTTTTTTTTTTTTTTTGAGTAGTCTCAACACTTACTTACTCCTTCCTCTTTCTCGATCTCCTTCCTTCTTTGTAATTTAGCCAGACAGATAGGAAACGTCTTTACCTTTATATTGATGCAACTTTGAAGGGACAATATTTGGACCAGAGTAAATTTATGGAAAACGTGACAAGCAAAATATAATATAATAATAACAACAATAATAAAAAGTATGTGCATGAGAAGAGCTTCACGAGAAGTGGAAATTACATTCATCCATCGTCTTATAATACAATAAGGCCAAGCAAGATCTGTTGTTGGATAGATTTTCACATACTGAAAGTGCATTTATCAAGGCTCTTTCACCATCCTTTCTCTTGCATTTGCCTCGAAATGGAATCTAGGATTTTTCTTTTTAACGGAATCTTAACATTTTAGTCTGATGGTTAAAAGAATTATTTTCACATATAACAAGTTATATATAGTCAGTATTATATTGTCTAAATTTGAAAAAATAATAAAGATTAAGGTTAATTTTGTTGTGAACGTGGACTGTTATATAGTATATAAATCTCTCTCTCTCTCTCTCTCTCTCTCTTTTTTTTTTTTTTTTGGCTAAGAAACCGAAGGTGTACGGCCCTCTTACCCAAAGATTCACACATACGCTACATGAGTGGATTTGGCGTATGTATTTATGGGTTCATCTAGACCAATGGCTTTGGCTAAACTATTTATGTGTTAAAATTTCATCAAATAAGTTTTAGTGATAAATTAAAGATGAAATAAAATTTGATAAAATTTCGAGTTTGAATTTATAATTATTCAAATCACACTATAAAAATAATAATTGGAATTACTTACAAAATTAAATTGTCCGTAGATAACAAAATTTTGTGATAATTTGTCGTTAAATAGGATTAGCGAGAATTTTGTTGTTTAGCTAAAAAAAAATTGGCAGTTGTTAATTCTTTTTAGTAGTGTCACAAATCCGCCTACGTTAAGCCCTGGAACAATTTGGACAAAAGAAATCCTAATCATGATAAATATTGCATTTCCAATCATTAAATCAATTTCCATCTTGTAGCCGTAGGGTTCTTTTTTTGTCCCGAGGAGCTCTAATATGGATGGAGCCAAAAAAAGGAAAAGCTATTTTTATACAAGTATTAAGGATAACATGCACTACAATTGTGTGCTATAAATCTTAATGCATTTAGGGATCGTTTGGTAGGAGCGATAGGATGGGATGGATTGTTAATCCAATGGGATTGGAATTAATTCTATGTTTGGTTGGTGGGATAACTTTTTTTATATCTCCTCCAATCCCATGTCGATGGGATAAAAGGTGGGATAAGGTGGGATTAGTAATCCCACATAAAGGGTGGGATTAGTAATCCCATCTTATCCAACCCAATCCCATCTGCATGAGATAACTTATCCTCCTACCAAACGACCCCTTAATCATATCGACATTGTGCGGAATACTCATCTTAAAAGTAAATTCTAATTACTCAGGATCAAAATATATTTTACTTAAAGGGTGTGTTTTAGGAAAATCTTTTTTCTCAATAGTAGTTTTCAATTTTTCATGTTTTGATATGTTTTATTGAGGAAAACAAATTCCTTAAAAATAAGGAAAATGACTTCTATAGAAACAAGTTCTATAATAAAAGCATTATATCTTAAGCTCATTGTCTCCTCCCATCTCTTTGACCACCCTCACCCCCACCCCCCTCCCCCCCGTCTCTAGCCCACCCCATAGTATTTTTTTTCTTAGATTACATATAAATGCTCTTGAAAAAAATTGCTTGCTTACCAAAAATCAAAAATAAATTAAAAGAATCACTTATTTTCCAAAAAGCGTTTAATTTCTAGAAAAACATTTTCCATTGTAAAAAAATTCCATTCTACCAAATACACCCAAAGTGATATATATTCATGAGAGATTCATCGTCATCTCAATTCTCGTGTCTCATGATACATCTCAACAGGTATAAGGAAATTAATTGTTAATGTTAACCAACTAATCCCAAAAAGCTACATAATTAATTACTTTCTACTTGCTAAACACTTAGAATACTAACACCTCTAGCTTTTACTTAGTTGACCATTTCACTTCACTTAGAAACACTTAGTTCCATCGTGCATGCCACTAATACCCTTCAATTCTTTGTGAACTATCAGTTCAAGATTCAGCACCCGATTAAACAATATATAATCAATTTAATGTGATCTCGTGGAATTTAAATAAATTCGACAAACGAATCAAAAAAATCTTAAAATAATAGGTGCAATATAAACACACAATGATTTTGCTGCTTTAAGACAACTACATTGATGGATCCAAAAAGGAAGGGGAAAGGAAATAAGCAAATGTGGTACAATGATTTTGCTTCATTCTCTGATCCTATGTGTTTTCTTCCTCTCTTTGTTTCTCTTTTCTTTTCTAATTTTTTGGGGGTAACAAAAAAAAAAGGAAAAGAATAAACTTGAATGAGTTTAGAGGCGGCATCAGAATTTGAATTTTATATGTTAAGTAGTAAGTACATGATCTCAAGTGCTAGTAATTGAATTCTGAAATAATTTTTTATATATTAATAATTTATTAATATATATAAAAAATTTGGACTAAAGCTATTGAGTCATGTGAAACCCAAATAATATATACGCTGCCTCAGCCACTCCCCGAATTTTGTTGCCATCTGATAATAGACATATTTCTGTATAATGACTAAAGCGTAATGAATAAAATACTTCTTCCATTCATTTTTACTTGTCCAATATACTAAAATACATATTCACTTTTACTTGTCTAGTTTGGAAAATCAAAAAATAATTTATCATTTCATACTTATTTTGCCTCTATTAGTAATTATTGAGTTGGAAAGTTCAAGGAATTGTTAGTGGTTGCATAACTTGTAGAGTATGTTTGATTACAACAACAACAACATTCCCAGTACATTCCCACAAGTGTGGTCCGGAAAAGGTAGAGTGTATGCAGACCTTAGCCCTACCTTGGGAGGTAGAGAGGTTGTTTCCGATGGCTTAAGAAAAGACATTTCAAAGAAGGTCAGATAAAAATTTACAAAAGTAAGAGGTTTCAAAATATATTTGATTGATTTCAATTATTTAGCTGTTTATACTTCCTTCGTCCCAATTTATGTGGCACCGTTTGACTTGGCACAACGTTTAAGAATGAAATGAAGACTTTTGAAATTTATGGTCTAAATGTTTTTTAGATATTTGTGTGGCTATAAATTATTTCATTAAGGGTAAAAGTGAAATTTTAAAGTTAAATTGTTTTTAATTATAGAAATATGAGATTCTTTTTGGGACAGACTAAAAAGAAAAATGTGGCACATAAATTGGGACGGGAGAAGTAATAATTAGAGATGTCAAATTAAGAATTAGTCTTAATTCACACCCCAAAAACTAACTCAAAGGGAGTAAGATTGCCCAAGCCTTATAAGGAGTTCAGGGTTCTCGTCCGTTACCGATGTGGTATATTCTCTTCATATACCCCTCACGCCCAGATCCAGACAATCTTTTTATCTGGGTTCCGTTGTTCAGTCTAGAGCGGCACATTCATGGACCGGAGGTATTTTCACCCCATCGGTCCTAACCGTCAATGTAACAGCCAGCCCGCTAGTGATATTCTCCTCTTTGGGCCTAGGCCCGCACTACTTTAAAACGCGTCACTAGGAGGTAAGGCGTGCGCTATTATACATCCGTAGCACTCTCCCGTGTTATGCGATGTGAGACTTTCCTCCCAAGGTGTCACGGTCAATTAGTTCGGGGGCTACATTGGATCGAGTCTGGGCCTGACATTTCAAATCAGGCATTAGACCTAGCTCACACCCAAAAAGTGACTCAAAGAGAAAAGAATTGTCCAAGCCTTATAAGGAGCGCTGGTTCACGTTCATCACCAATATAGATACTCTCTTCAAAAGATAATATAATAAATTTATCATTTTACGTGTTGTTCCGTAAAGGATGTGTCTAAGTCAAAAAATATGATTACTGAAGATGGACGGAGGGATGAGTCCATTAAATCTGTCATTATTGAAGATCTTAAGAGGTCCAGTGCATCAATCAGTCGGTAGTTGAAACTTGAAAGGAAAGGCTATATGGGCATGGCCACATGTCATAATTAGAAGGAAATAAGGCCCCATCCTCTTTTCAGAGGGTTACGTACCGTTGCACAATCGACAGAGATTGAACTCATTGAAACATGCAAAGGCTGATGCAGCAACTGCCAGCCAGTCTCCAAGTGGGGTCGTTCAGTTACAAAAATGAAGGGATGACAATTTCACAGTAAAATATAAGATTATTTTCTGTTGTATAATAACGAACAACATATTTAGTGTAATCTCATAAGCAGCGTATAGAAAAGATAGAAGAATGTACGCAGATTGTATCCTTATTTTAGAAGGCAAAAAGGTTGTTTCCCATACCGTCAGCTCAAAGAAGATTATTTTATATTATATTTGGTTGAATTGCTATTTTGACATAAGCAATTCTAAAATTATTTATATATTTTTACAATACAGTTAATGTGAGATAACAATTTCAAAACAAAACGACAATATGATTAAGATGTTCTTCGAAGCTTTTCTCTTAAGTCCACTAAGAATATTTATATGTCAATTTATGTGTTGTACTTTTCTTTTTAATTTATCCGAAAATATATCATTTGTCCTTATTTAGAACAATTAAACTTATCATCTTAATTTTAAGTCGACGACTTGTATTACATCTCAAGTTTTAATTATTGTTATTTTACAACCTATACTCAATCAAACACTGTAGCTAAATCGAAACGAAGAAAATATTACGTATATATCTATAGTGTGATTTTTTTGTTGTTGTCACTACTTTTCTTTTCTATAGTATTTTCACCACAGCTTTTACTTTTGCATTATTTGTATACGTTTTTCTTGAGCCATGGGTAGATTAATTGAAACAATCTCAAAATAGGGATAAAGCCTTTGTACACACCGCATTCCCCAAAATCCACCGTATGAGATCATAGTGAGTATGTTGTTGTTGTTGTTATCTACAAAAAAATATTACTCCCTCCATTTCATAGTAAGTGACTCTTTTAGCTCATGCACACCCTTTAAGAAATTACTTACTTTTAGAAAATTATGAGTATTTTTACTAACTTACCCCTAATTAATGCTTAGAAAAAGAAAAGTTATTTAATGATTCTTGATTATAAATAAGGGTAAGTTTGGAAGAATAGAATTAATTTTTTCTTAAAATCCTAAAGCATTACTTATTTTGAAATAAAATAAAAAGCTTAAAAGGTTGGTAGGAAAATCAGGAAAGAGATATTAGACTATTTAAAGAATTTGAATTCTTCTGTCTCATCGGTGGAAGGTACAGAGTTCAATAGGTGAGCAAGCACTTTACCACTGCAATAAACATCAAATACAAATAAATTTTTGAGATAATAGTCTAAAATACGCCAATTTTTTTTGTTATTCCCCATACAAGTAAAGGCACCTATCAAAAAGATATGTGGAGGGCTTCGAATTGATGTCTCATTAGCCAAAGAAGACCCCGGCCAATCCAAGTAGCCAAGTGTATTTTTGAGGCCATTACATATTTATTGATAAGAAATTTGCTGGATGTAGAGGCAGATGCACTAGGGCGTCGTTTAGTAGGAGGGATAGGATGAGCTGAATTATTAATCTAATGAGATTGAAATTAATCTTATATTTGATTGGTGGAATAACTTTTTTGATATCCCATCCAATTTCATGTAGATGGGATAAAACGTGGGGTAAGGTGGGATTAGTAATCTCATCTTATCCTACCCAATTCCATCTACATGGGATAATTTATCTTCCAGCCAAACGATCCTAGGTGTTGACAGTAGGACCGCGGAGGCATCAAATCAAATAACATTGCACCTGCCAATGTGCCGCAGAATCTGGCATGTGATAGTATTATTAGTCCCTAAAGTGAGACATATACAACCCCACATTGTTTGTGACCTGGCTTTCAGATTATAATAGGGTACACCAGGCCATGCAATGCAAGCTAGTTACAAGGGTGACAACTGACAACCATTAAATAAATTTCAGTATTAAACCAAATGAAAATCTCAGTTAGAATTACTGGAATCAGAAAAACAAATTTATTACTACCTCAGATATTCTCTCTGTCATTTTACATGACAACTTTTTTATTTTTATTCAGTTTCAAGAAAATGACATTTTTCATAAAAATCTTTAAATTTTAAAATTTATTTTTATTCTTACTGATATATTTTTATAACTGTAACTAATAGCTTGTCCGGTCATTCTTTTCGAGCCCCTAAAAAATGAAAAAAACTTTAGGGTGCTCCGCCCCCAGAAATGGACCCCACATTGCGCGATCCAAATTTAATCAGGCTTCGAAATAGGTATCGAACACCAGGTGCGAAACCAGCCATCGTTAATTGAAGGGGCATGGAAACATACATGAGAGATTGCAGATTTTGAAGATTCTGAATCATGGAGCTACAGCACATAAAATAGACATCCTATGTTCTTTTTTTATAAAAACAAAAACTCGAATAGCAGTTTCTAAAGGGGATGTTAGTTCACTCATACATAGCGCATTAAATTCATGCGCTATAGCTAAAAAAAAAAAAAAATCTTTTTTTCCACATTAGTCAGGGACCTTTGGGGAAAAACACCTTTCATTTAGGTTCAGAATTCACATTAAACATTGTCACATAAAATGGGACGAAGGAATCCTTCGTCCCATTTTATGTGATTTACTATTTTGCTTCCGTTTGAATGTTTTCTTTTTTACATTAAAATATTTCAGTTTTCTTTTTAAATAAAAATTTTACATTAAAGTATTTCAGTTTTTTTAAAAAAAATTAAAAAAAAAAGTGTACCACGTAAGCACAAATGAAATACTCCATACTCTAGATTGCAAGCCAATGATTATATAAAAAGGTCTCCTACTTTAATTTATTAAACCCACAAATCTCTCCAATAGCAGCTCACTCCAACTCCACTGTCAAATCTTCAAAAGCAACTTCTCAATGTAAACAAATCTGCCATCTTCATTTCTTTATCCTTTCAACACCAAAAAAGAATTTCCTTTTGGCTCACTTCTCCATTTTTATCCTCCAAAATTTTCAAAGTAAACTGAATAAAAGCTCCATTTCAGTACTTCTTGATCTGGTATTTCTTTGAAGTTATTTCCAAATCTCTAGTCTCAGATTTGCAACTTCTCGATGCAAACAGTCTGCTATTATTAAAACCCACAAATCCAAAACCCCGCTTCCATTTCCTTTTCTTTCTTCTTACCCATTGTTCATTTCAGTACACACACACACACACACAAAAAAAAAAAAAAAAAATACAATTAAAATAACCCCACCCACTTGCCACCTCTTTTCTTGACATGTCCTTTTGGTTCAATATTTAAAAGGAAACTGAAAATAGACTCCATTTCTGTACTTCTTGATCTGTAATTTTGCTGAAATTATTACCAAGTCTCTAGTCTCCATTTGCAACTTCTCGATGCAAACAGTATTCTATTAAACCCACAAATCCAAAACCCCAGCTCATTTCACTACACCAAAAACAAAAACAACAATAAAAATAAACCCTACCACTTTTCTGGACATTTCTTTTTGGTTCAGTATTTCTCCATTTTTTGTATTCTTTGAACTAGGCTTTTAATTTGTGTTATTCAATGGCTGACATAGTGAAACAGATCTTAACAAAGCCAATCCAATTAGCAGACCAAGTAACAAAAGCAGCAGATGAAGCACATTCCTTTAAACAAGACTGCTTAGATATAAAATCCAAAACAGAAAAACTCGCCGCGCTGCTACGTCAAGCAGCGCGAGCTAGTAACGACCTTTACCAACGTCCAACTAAACGTATCATCGAAGACACTGAACAAGTACTCGAAAAAGCACTATCCATCGTAACAAAATGTCGTGCCAACGGCTTAGTAAAAAGAGTTTTTACTATCATTCCTGCTGCGGCTTTCAGGAAAATGACTTCCCTACTGGAGAATTCTATTGGAGATGTGTCGTGGTTGTTACGTGTTTCTGCGAATGCGAGTGAGAGGGGTGATGAGTATTTGGGGTTGCCACCTATTGCTGCGAATGAGCCAATATTGTGTTTGATATGGGAACAGATTGCGATTTTGTATACGGGTTTGGCTGATGAGAGATCGGATGCGGCTGCTTCGTTGGTTTCGTTAGCCAGGGATAATGATCGGTATGGGAAGTTGATCATCGAAGAAGGTACGTCGTTGAAACTCTCATCTAATCATCTAAAAGCTTAAACTTTACAGTATAATTATAGTAGTTAATTATATTATGCTATGCTGTTCAGACTCTCCAAAAATATTATCGCACACGTGTTGGATCCGATACACACTAGTCTGACATTTTCGAATAGTCTGAGCAAATAACATTTGCACAAATTTTCTTTTTTGAGGCCATTATTTGATTATTATTTTTTCCCGTCACTGCAGTGGGCTAAATTTAGCCGCAAAAACGAAAATCATCCAACTAATTTTAAGGGCAAGTTACACAATTGGCTGGTCGGTCAAAAATAATTATATGGGCTAGCCAAATATACGTTAGTTTGTATCAAAAATGTATATTTGTTGTATATTATACACTAATATACAAAAAATATATATCTGTTGGCTATTATTTTGGTGGGCGGCAATTTATGTTAATTTCTCTAATTTTAAAAGCAAAATTTAGCCTATCGGGTTAACTGAGACAATAGTTAAACATTGGCCTCAAAAAATGCCATACAGTGCCAATAATCCTATTACGTTTCAACACGTTCAGTCACGGGCAGACCTTTTTTCATGGACCAAACATGTGGAAATATTTTCTGTGCTTTTTGTAGCATCGAACCGGAATTCTATCTGGTTTAATACCATTTTGAATTATGTTGATACGTTCAAGCTATTAGAAGTTGAAGGCATTTTTACGATTCAAAAGAAATTAAGCTATTAGAAAGAGCATACTTTTAATTAATTTATTATATTATGTCTCCACAGGTGGAGTTGGACCTTTGTTGAAATTATTGAAGGAAGGGAAATTGGAAGGTCAAGAAAATGCAGCTCAGGCAATTGGACTTCTTGGACGCGACCCGGAAAGTGTTGAACACATGGTACATGCTGGAGTTTGCTCAGTCTTCGCGAAAATCCTCAAAGAAGGTCCGATGAAAGTTCAGTCAGTAGTAGCATGGGCAGTTGCTGAGCTCGCTTCACATTACCCGAAATGCCAAGATCTTTTCCAGCAGCATAATATAGTCCGGTTACTCGTTAGCCATCTCGCGTTTGAGACGGTCCAAGAGCATAGCAAATATACCATCATAAGCAAAGCCACTTCGATTCATGCTGTTGTTTTGGCTAGCAATAACAATAGTAATGTGAACAAAAAGGCGAAAGAGGATGATGCCAAGACGACTCATATTCCACATCCGTTGGGCAATAACAAGTCTAATCAAATGCACAATGTGATTACCACCACTATGTCGATGAAGGGTCTAACGAAGACGACCCCTCAGCAGAATCTTGTCAATGGCATTAACGTAAATAATGTCGTGAAGCAAAATCATTTCAATCAGAACAATGTTTGTTCAACAGGGGCGAGTAACAATAAAGGGAGGGAAAATGAGGATCCCGCTACCAAGGCTTATATGAAGGCGATGGCTGCACGAGCGTTATGGAAACTAGCCAAGGGAAATTCCTCTATTTGTCGCAGGTAATAGCTACTAGTTGAGGACAAGTTTTAGACTCATCTGAAACTTTTATTGTTATTATTATTATTGTTGTTGTTGTTAGTATATATATTAATATATATATTCTTAATGTCTTTTTCACTTTTATGTTATTATTATGATGAAGATATCATATGGTCTAAAATGAAGACTGAGGATTCATATAGTCGACCCAACTTGTTGGACTGAGGCATAGTTGTTGTTGTTGTTGTTGTCGCAGCATTACTGAATCACGGGCACTGCTTTGCTTCGCGGTACTCTTGGAGAAAGGAACCGAAGATGTTAAGTACAATTCTTCAATGGCAGTAATGGAAATCACAGCAGTGGCAGAACGAGATTCTGATCTGAGACGATCAGCATTCAAGCCTAATACGACGGCCTGTAAAGCCGTTGTTGATCAATTGCTGAGAATCATCGAAAAAGGAGACTCAGATTTGCTTATTCCGTGTATTAATGCTATCGGGAATTTAGCTAGGACTTTTCGAGCAACAGAAACACGGATGATTAGTCCGTTAGTTAAGCTGCTCGACGTGCCTGAACCAGGAATTTCTAAAGAAGCTGCTATAGCACTAACGAAATTTGCTTGTTCGGATAACTACCTTCATATGGATCATTCAAAGGCAATTATAAGTGCTGGTGGTGCAAAACATTTGATTCAACTTGTTTACTTTGGTGAACAAAAAGTTCAAGGTCCCGCATTAGTTCTGCTTTGTTACATCGCATTGCACGTTCCTGATAGCGAAGCGCTTGCTCAAGCCGAGGTGTTGACAGTGCTCGAATGGGCCTCGAAGCACGCGTACTTGAGCCAACATGAAAAGGGGGATAAATTGTTGCAAGAAGCGAATGGCAGACTGGAACTTTATCAGTCTAGAGGATCAAGGGGATTCCATTGATTAACAATGACTCATTGTGCAGAATAATTTGTGTTATTAGGTGAAATTTTCTGTTACTTGTTTTAGATTTTCTTTTTGTTTCCTTTTGGTTAGAAATGTACATAAGATATGTCTTTTTAACCCTTCACTAGTTGTGTAGAATAAGCTCCTAATTGGATCATTCAGCATTGCTAATGCTCTGCCTCTGTCGTAACTTTTTTGTTCCAGAATATGTATTATTGTATCTAAGACACAAAAATCCCTTGCTCTTGAAATGTATGGAGAATCATTTTTTTCGGCTTTCTTGTTCTTCGTTTGTTCTGCTTATGGGCATTTTCACCAACTAGTTGTAATGAAGAATTAGTGTTTTATCATATGTTAAGACTTTGTTATTGCTGTTATATTTAGATTACGTGCGGAGTTTAACAACAGTATTTTTACGGCTCATTTGTTTGCACTTAATGAAGGTCGTAATTTTAATAATTTAAATTTTGAACGTTAAGTGTATTTGTTTTTTGTTTTTAGGTCTTAATCATTAAATGAGTTTGTCTTTTCTCATTTTATAACCACTTAATGAGTCTGAATAAATCTAAATGATCGATAACAAAGACTTAATATCATTAAGATGCTATCATTCACTATCACCACTAACCACCCCTTGTCATTATCAACAACCACAACTAACCACCATAACCACTATCACTATCAATCACCACAACAATATTCACCATCACTAGCCACGATTTACTATCATCACCATCAACTACTAATATCATACAACTATTAATCACTATCATCAGCCACCACTAATATACACATCGCCTATCAGTCACCACCACCATAGCCATCACTATCATCCACCATAATTATTTAGCCATCACCTCCAACTACCACCATCAACCACCAACATTCACAACTATTGCCCGTCTCATCACTATTACCTATAGTACCTACAAGCTACAACCACTAATATCAACCAACGCCACCGCTAACCGCCACTTCCAGTCGACACCACTACCACCACTCTTAACCCACACTACAACCAACTAACATATTATTTTTAAAAATATATGTTGATATAGTATTAGATTAATAAGTATTTTATTTAAATTTTGTATTTATTAAGTTTTAGATAAATACAGATTTATATATTAAAAAAAAGTAAATAATGTTAATTATTTAATATACATATCTTAATACACGTCTTAATATTCGAATGTGCATTCATATTCAAACAGGCCTCAGTCTAACTAAAGATGTGTATGTCAGTGTAGGAATGTAGAGAGAATCTTAGGACCCGTTTGGCCATGGAAATTATTCACTTTTTTCCGGAATATTTTTTCACTTTTTTTGAAAACTAGTGTTTGGCCATGAAAATTTCAAATGGAATTTGAAAAATAATCAAAACACTGTTTTCACAATTTTCACTTTCTGATTTCGAACCCTGCTTTTATTTTTTCTTTTTCAAACTTTACCCTAAATCTTTTATTTTTATAAATTTAACCCCGTTTATTCTAGTATTGTAGTGCTTATAACTAACTATTTGGTTTAATTAGTTCTTGTTGGGTTTTGTATGGGGCACAAGTGTAATGGGGATACTCTGCATAACAGTGTCACTCTTTCTAGCTTTACATATGCAATAAATGTGCTCAAATCTTATGAATGGCGATACATTAGTGGTAATTTATTACATCAGTTGATTAAAGGATTTGTTTTCTTCAGGTAAAAAATTACCGTATCGGGTGTTTACACCCAACAAGTTGAATAAATGACACCTATCATATTATTTAATTATGAATATTAATATTGAACCATAGTTAACCAAGTATCTTGTGGATGATCTTAATTAATAATATAAAATATTCTCACGCTATTTCGGTTATCTTCTAAACAATAAGTAGGTTGACCGTAATTTCTTAATACTTCTATGTCGGTAATTAACCACATCCCAAAGGCCATATGTCACACCCCACCCTTGGTAAGGCGTGATTGGCACCCGGCACCTAACGGAAACCGAGCGAACCAACTTATCACTTGTATTCTCTATGTCTCGAATGACAAAATAAGGCTAAGGCAAGATATGAACGTAATATCATGTACAAATATATGTCCAATGGATCCACGACGCCAATATAACGACCTACAGAACATAACGAAGCTATACACAGGAACTGTCTGCAAAGCCTCTATGAACATAACTGAAGTATACAAGTCGGACGTAAGCCCTCGACATACCCCCGAACAAAAATCATACAAACATATATACATCCAGACTCGCGGCGCTCCGGGAAGGAGTGGAGCTCACCAATCATAATCGGTACTGAAGGCAGCACTACGATGAAAGATCCTCGTCTTGTCTATCTACACTCGGGCATGAACGCGTCGTCCACGAAGAGACGTCGTATGTACGAACGATGTATAGTACGTAAGGCATGAATAACAACATAATAGGAAATATAGAACATAACATGAAATAAAAATAACCTGTATATCTTATTGTCTCGTAAGACGGATACCATGCATGCTTAGCTTTCTTCAAAAAATACATTCCTAATATATATATACAAATAATAGTTAACCGCGGGCGTGCGGTACCCGATCCATAAATAAATAATAGTCGCGGAACGTGCAGCCCGATCCATAAATATTTTATATTGCTGCGGAATGTGCAGCCCGATCCATATATCATATCATTATCTTGCATATATATTGCCGCGAAACGAACGGCCCGATCCATTTATCCCATATATCCCGCGTCCGGACATCCCGCGTCCGAGACAATATCCAGCTGATTAGGTGGCTATGCGTATATAACGCCTCACCTTTCCCCTTACCCCATATGTATATATATATATATATATATATATATATAGCATGCATAAGAGCCCAAGTAAAATTTATCACTTTATCAGAGTGACGTAAGGTCGGTAGCCTCCGACTTATATTATGGAACAGCTATCATCGCTCTATCTCACCTTGAAGGAACCATGATTATAAGGTGAGATCAACAACAATGAGTGGAATCAAGAAAATCATGAAATAAGCTCAGTAATCTCATCTTAGCATTAAAATCATAAGCTTTGAAATTTCTAGAATTAAAATCATCATCATCATGTTCATCATAGAAAACATATCATCTTTAGTATCATAAAAAGCTTTTAAGAATCATGAACTTCTAACTTTTGGAAGTAAGAAGGTTATGGAAACATATATGGAATCATAGCTTAGGAATCATGCCTTTTGAAAGAAAGGGACTAGCCTTAACATACCCATTCACCTCCAATTATCTACACTTATTCGTCCGAGCTCGCAAGTCTACATTTAAGAGGATTCACACAATCGTTAGACTCATCGTAGTATATTTGTGCTAAGCTTTCAAGTCAAACTATTTTATATCTGTTGAAAATCGGGCGATCTCCCCGTATATGCCTAGCCCAGAATCTCAATTCAGCAACCAACAACAACCACAACAATACCAACATCAATAAAATCATTTCCAACACCAATATGTACCATAAAACAGCCCACACGCGCCGTTTTTCAACTTCCATAACTAACCAACTTACTACACAATTATTTAACGACTTTGTCTCCGAGAACAAGCCATAAATAATACCAAAAGAGAAAGATTCATATCTTACTCTTGTTGAAGTAGCAATATCCGCTTTGAATCCCCATCAAAATCCGCCGCAAAACAAGACTACAATCACAACCATGCGCTATCCGTACCTAAACTAATATTCCGTCACTTGAAAATTACTTATTTTTTTGATATTCTCACACCCTCAACGATTTTATGGAATTTTCTAGGCAAATCTGATGAAAAAAAAAGGGGGTTATTACCCTTTATATAAGGGTCAAATTCGGGTCGGGGGTCACTGTAGCAAGTCGGTTACTATAGCAGTACTGTAGCACGCTTTTCTGCTCTGTCAGCCGAACTTGTAATGCCTATAATTCTCCACTCCGATGTCCTATCGACGAGAAATTTGTTTCGTTGGAAACTAGACTCGACAAACTTCATTTTAGGCTTTTGAAACACCTTAAAACACTTCATATGCTAAGAGATATTTTTCCCTCAAGTTGGACCAAAATCTTCTCACGAAACTTTACCCGTCCTTTCTCCAAAGTCGTACTACTCCATTTCTTCCACTCATTTTCTTATAAAACCTTCCGGTATACCTTATATACATCCTTCACTCATTAAATATACTTAATAATGCTTGCTCCTTATATTCCAAAGTGGTTTTACTTAACCTTAACTCAACGTACTTATGTTTCAAATTTGATAAGTGTTCTTCGAAGATACGGGGTGTAACATCCTTCCCCCCTTAAAAACATCCGTCCTCGAATGTTGTAGTTTACAACCCACAACATCTCTGTTTGTTCGTTGCCTTCCTCTTAGAATTCGATCGACGTATCTTTATCCTATACATTGGTCAGTTTCTTCCCGCGCTCTTAACTCTTTCATTGGACTCATCTATGCACTCCATCACCTCCTTGTTCTTACATACATAATCAGATATCAACTCGTATCCCGTACTCGCTCTGTTTCCTTTATCGTAGTCTTGATTTATCATGCCATAAGCGCTTGTCGTCTTGCAAGTACTCTGATAATCATGCCATTTTTTCGTCCTTGTCTCCCTACTGGTAGCTCCCGGCTGCGGCGCCCTTTGTGCTCGTCACCCTTTCCATCGTTCTCTGTGAAATTATTTTGAAGACCTTTCTCCCTCTCTTTATTACTCTTTAGAATATGCTGGGCCTGGAAATCATATCTCACATCCGCATGAAGTATTTCTTAATCCATCGTAATTTCTTTTTCATACCTGCTTGTGGTTTGCTTATATTTAATTCATTTCTGCTCACTCTTAATACATTCTTGATATGCCATTACGTCCCGAGTCTTGGCCTCTTTAAGCTAATATCTTTTTTTTCTTTGGATTTTTGACAATGCTACACCTCCTTTCAGAATTAGACCGCTTTCTTCCCCCCCCCTTTTTAAGGGTGTTCTTGCACACTAATAACTCCCGAGTACTGGTAGTTATTGGCCAACCCTAACGATCTTCCAACTCGGTTGGTCTCTCATAATACCGGAGTTCTTTCATCGTATAGCTTGACTTATTTTTCTTTCTGCTAGTCGAGGGTTTTGCATTTAAACGAAGAGCTTATGCATTACAGATCCACTCTCGCTGCCTTCTTTAAGGCCTTTCTACTTCCACCTTTTATGACTGAACATTTCCCGAATCAATGGGTTAACGGGAACATTGAGATCCATCAAAACATTTTCCGGAGTGTTTGGTCACAGTTTGCTCTTTTTATCCCTCGTCTTTCTCCACAACTATTATCACTGAAATTCTTCTTACTCTGAGTTTTCGATTTCACTTTACGTCTACAATATATCATTGAGAGTTAATATGCTACACTCTTCCACTTCCACTATCAATCCTTTTATTTACTTAGCTCACTTATCCGAAATTTTCCTTGACTACTTATTTGTGTCCCACCTATGCGTTGTAGTTCTTCCAGTGTTCTGCCACTTCTTGTTCGTATCGTGAAATCCCTGCATTATACTCTCTTCTTTCGACCCTGAAGTCCATGAAATATTCCTTTAAACTCGCAAATCCGTTCTATTCTTAAACCATCTTTTAGGAAGGCTCCTCCGTGTCCGAGGCAACCGTGTCAATATGAATACACATTTATCCCTTTATATACCTCTCGAGAGCTGGAAATCTCTTAGCATTGTTGCGAGGCCTGATCATTCTTTCTCTTACTTTCCATCCCTATTGGTGATTACTATCATTTTGTCCCACTTATCGAAGCCTGTTCTCTAACCCTACACATTCATCTTTTGTTTCTATACTACCACACTTTATTCCTTTCGCATGCCTACCTTCAAATCTCATTCCAATAGTCCCTTGCCTTGCCCATCGTCCCTCTTGGAAACTTCACTCTCTCTCGTTCCTTACACTTAAGACATTTTAATCTTTTTACTTTCTATATACTCACTTTCTTCCTTTTCCTGGCGTTATGGCATTAGGACTTTCCAATTCTAACCTGTAGTGAAGATAACATCAACTTACCTTGTAGCATTTGTTACTTGAACTTCTCTACCCTGTTCGATTAATGCCTTCAGTATATAGCAACGCCAGTTGCTGGAACACACATACCAATTTGGCGCGGTCACATATGGGATATCATACCTATACATATGTGTGGTTACTAACCCCTCACTTACAAAGTATCTCCAAATACTATTCGAACTCAACCTAATTCTAGAGTTGTGATGCACCTTCTTTCTCGCCACCGATCTAGTCCGCCTTGTCCTTCGCAACCTCTTGAGGTTTCCAACCACTCCGCATACTCCAATTTCCCTTAGGCTACTCTAGCTTCTCATCTGTCCCTTATCTCTGAATTTGTAAGACTTTTAGTACACTTCCCAGGGGGGTCACCCATCCTAGTATTACTCTCACCCCAGCACGCTTAACCTTGGAGTGCTAATGGGATCCGGTGCGTTAGTGCTGGTATGATCGCATCCACCCTACTGCGTGACCTTTATCACATAACCTAGAACAAGCTGAAATTCTAACGGATTCCGATAAATTCTCGTAGTGCATCTCCCTCCAGATTAAAAGGATTCCTTACTCTTCCGACGAAGCAAATGCTATTTTAACCTTTGGAACTCCCGATGACAAGCCATCAATCAACACATACAATCGCTTTCCATTCCTAAATTTTAAGATTCCTTGTAGCGGTAAAACTTCTTAGCCGCAGTATCTATAAGTACTTTGGTTATCGGTCCCTTCAAAACTTCCATTTGTCAACTATCAATGGTATCCTGCAATAGTTGTACGCACATAAGAAGTTCCAATAAAAGACTCATATACCTGTAGCCGGCCTGTCCTCCTCTCGGTCTGGAGGGTTGTAGAGTGAAGTATCCTCCTCATCGTGCTTGCACCATTCTGTTAGCCATCTCATCATGGCGATTGTTTGTATGGTTCTATGTCATATACTCTCGCAATTGATATAACTAGCGGATTGAAATTTCACGAGGGTTCATTGTCACCAGCTTGTTTCGACCAACGCAATATCCTTGAATCCTTTTCTTGCGATCTTATCTCCGTCTACTTTCATGGCATCTCCTTGCATTTCCTTAGCTCATCTTGCTTCATAACTCCCTATTACTTTTCAATTGCCCCATTGTCGGGTGTCATAATTCCTCCAATACCTTAGTCAGTCATTGTGCTCGTACTCAAGCTTACATGTTTCCCCCCTTAAAGGTTTTACCTTATAGTGTTGTATTTCATTGCCATTCTCGATCGAAATTTATGGGGATACTCGAAGTAGTGATGTGCCCAACTATCTGTCCAGCCGGAATAGTACTTTTGATTCCAATAACTGAGCCCGATGTCCACTTGTGGCGTCATCTTTATTTTGTCATCCCATATCAACGTGTCCTATACTTTACCTTTAATCAATCTGTAGCAATCATAGACGTATAATCTTTGTTATCTCTTAAATCCTTGGTCCTCGTCCTTAAATTTTAGGAAAATTTTGACAGAGTTTCCCCTATACTTCTTACTATCCAAACCCTTCACGTAGCCCAGAAAATACATGCAATGCCTCACAGGGTCAAATATATACATGCGTAACACACCTTAGCCTCACAGGGCTCTCAATATCGAACAGAAATGCAAAGATGACAAAACTTACCTCATGTGTCACAACTCGAAATATACTTGAACTTTTATCAATCGTCCTTGTATATTTCCCTAGTCACTTTCCCTTCCATTCATTGGCTATGTATTTCAATAATACTTGCAACATTCTTACCATATCTGACTTATAATCCTTTTTACCATTACTTACCTCTGTACTGTTTCCTTCAACTTCTGTCGTCTGCAATCTTACAACTGAACTTATCATTAAATTATAAACGTAACTAATTCCCCCTGCTTTACTGTACAATCAGCTTATCTTGACTATGACCAATTTATTCTCATAGAAGATGCATATCTTGATGACATAATTTCGACAAAGTGACTTACCTCTGTAATTCTAATATCATCATCCACTTCCTTTATCAACACCATTCTTCCGCTGAAATCAAAGGTTAGTACAAGAAATTTCATTTCCTATGACTTGGCTCTCCTGCACGATCTAAGATGAGAAAATAAGGTCAATCATTCCTAAATGCCGTGCAGCCTCCTGTTTATAAATGTGGCCGGCTTCATACCCATAAACAGGATTCTGCTAGACACGGCTTGCAGACATCCCTAGGACAGAATTGCTCTAATACCAATTTGTCACACCCCACCCTTGGTAAGGCGTGATTGGCACCCGACACCTTACGAAAACCGAGCGAACCAACTTATCACTTGTATTCTCTATCTCGAATGACAAAATAAGGCTACGGCTAGATATGAACGTAATATCATGTATAAATATATGTCCAATGGACCCACAACGCCAATATAACAACCGACAGAACATAACGAAGCTATACGTAAAACCGTTCGCAAAGACTCTATGAACATGACGAAAGTATACAGTCGGGATGTGGCCCTCGACATGCCCCGAACAAAAATCATACAAACATATATACATCCGTACTCGGCAGCGCTCCGGGGAAGAAGTGGAGCTCACCAATCATAATCGGTACCGAAGGCGGCCACGATAAAAGATCCTCGTCTTATCTATCTACACCTGCGGGCATGAACGCAGCGTCCACAAGAAGGGACGTGGACGTACGAACGATGTACTGAGTGCATGAATAATAACATAATAGGAAATATAGAACATAACATGAAATAAAATAAAAATAACCTGTATATCTGATTGCCTCATAAGGCGGATACCATGCATGCTTAGCTTTCTTTTAAAAAAAAACATTCCTCATATATATATACAAATAATAATGCTGTGGAACGTGCAGCCCGATCCATAAATAAATAATAGTGATGCGGAACGTGCAGCCCGATCCATAAATATTTTATATTGCTGCGGAACGTGCAGCCCGATCCATATATCATATCATCATCTTGCATATATATTGCCGCGGAACGAACGGCCCGATCCATTTATCCCATATATCCCGCGTCCGGGATGATATCCAGCTGATCAGGTGGCTATGCGTATATAACGCCTCACCTTTCCCCTTACCCCATATGTACATATATATATATATATATATATATATATATATATATATATATCATAAGTAGCATGCATGAGAGCCCAAGTAAAATTTATCACTTTATCGGAGTGACGTAAGGTCGGTAGCCTCCGACTTATATTATGGAACAGTTATCATCACTCTATCTCACCTTGAAGGAACCATGATTATAAGGTGAGATCAACAACAATGAGTGGAATCAAGAAAATCATGAAATAAGCTCAGTAATCTCATCTTAGCATTAAAATTATAAGCTTTGAAATTTCTAGAATTAAAATTATCATCATCATGTTCATCATAGAAAACATATCGTCTTTAGTATCATAAAAAGCTTTTAAGAATCATGAACTTCTAACTTTTGGAAGTAAGAAGGTTATGGAAACATATATGGAATCATAGCATAGGAATCATGCCTTTTGAAAGAAAGGGACTAGCCTTAACATACCTGTTCAGCCTCCAATTATCTACACTTATTCGTCCGAGCTCGCAAGTCTACATTTAAGAGGATTCACACAATCGTTAGACTCATCGTAGTATATTTGTGCTAAGCTTTCAAGTCAAACTATTTTATATCCTTGCCGAAAATCGGAAGATCTCCCCCCGTTTATATGCCTAGCCGGGAATCTCAATTCAGCAACCAACAACAACAACAATACAAACATCAATAAAATCATTTCCAACACCAATATGTACCATAAAACAGCCTACACGCTGTTTTTCAACTTCCATAACTAACCAACTTACTACACAATTATTTAACGACTTTGTCTCCGAGAACAAGCCATAAATAATACCAAAAGAGAAAGATTCATATCTTACTCTTGTTGAAGTAGCAATATCCGCTTTGAATCCCCATCAAAATCCGCCACAAAACAAGACTACAATCACAACCACGCGCTATCCGGACCTAAACTAATATTCCGTCGCTTGAAAATTGCTCATTTTTTTGATATTCTCACACCCTCAACTATTTTTCTGGAATTTTCTAGGCAAATCTGATGAAAAAAAAGAGGGGTTATTACCCTTTATATAAGTGTCAAATTCGGGTCGGGGGTCACTGTAGCAGTTACTGTAGCAAGTCGGTTACTATAGCAGTACTGTAGCACGTCTTTCTGCTCTGTCAGCCGAACTTGTAACACCCATAATTCTCCACTCCGATGCCCTATCGACGAGCAATTTATTGCGTTAGATACTAGACTCGACGAACTTCATTTTAGGCTTTTGAAATACCTTAAAAAACTTCATATGCTAAGAGATATTCTTCCCTCAAATTGGACCAAAATCTTCTCACGAAACTTTACCCGTCCTTTCTCCAAAGTCGTACTACTCCATTTCTTCCACTCATTTCCTTATAAAACCTTCCAGTATACCTTATATACATCCTTCACTCATTAAATATACTTAATAATGCTTGCTCCTTATATTCCAAAGTGGTTTTACTTAACCCTAACTCAACGTACTTATGTTTCAAATTTGATAAGTGCTCTTCGAAGATACGGGGTGTAACACCATAAATATTTTTATTTTCCATCAACAGTATGATCATGAAAATATCAGTCCATTCTTAGATTAGTTAGTGTTTCTAATTTATCATCATATTCATTTATTATACTTCTATTTCACCTCCAATATCTCAATTAACGCACTTAGTTAAGACTATGGATGTGATAGATGATACAATAACTAGAAATCTGCAATAACAAAAATATAATTTTGGTAATGACAAACAAGATGTTGATCCAGATATTTGCAATAGCAATGAAGATTTTGGTAGCCAAAAATTTGTAATAACAAAGACCGTTGTGACGTTCCGTTATTAACTTTCTTTTCTTTTTTTCTTTATTAAAAAAGAATTCTAGACCTTAGTTTATTATCAATGGTTAACGTAATTGAGATGGGTGTAAACACACAGGTGCGGGTAAGTTTTTACCATTCCCTCTTCCTCAAAGGGGCTTTGGTCCTTTTTTTTTGGGGGGGGGGGGGGGGGGTTGTGTGTCGGGAGGGGATGTGGTATGCCAATGTGAAGTTTCATTCTGTTGAAAGTTGTTTTCACTAATGTATCAGTTATTTTGACGTAATTGTGTAATCACTTGTTTTGATTCAACCAGCTGGTTATGTTTATGAATTGTTTTGGATGCTTTTGTTAGTTTTTAGAAATTAGGGGTATAAATCATATTTCACGTTTTTTAGAAAAGTACATTCAAACAACCAAATATTATTTGCAAAAACTATAAACCAAACACAACTCCAACTCCAACTTCAAAAGATCCAAATAAAGTGATTTTTTATTTTATTTCTATGGCCAAACACCTACTTAATACTATGTCTTAAAAGACAAAAGGTTTACCAGTGCTGGAATGAAATTTTTTCGAAAAAAGTTGGATCAGATGTTTTTCCTTTTTAAGATGTTCTCTGTCTCTCTTTCTTTTTTTGCTTCAAGAAATATCTGTAAATTCATTTAATCGAGCTCAACTAGTTCTGGAGATATGAGTCATATTTGATTAATTGATTTATACTGTTTTCTTTATAACATACGAGCTTTTTGCATTTGTTTACAGGCTGGAAATGAACCTTCATAACTGATTTTCACAAATACAGTTGTTCTTCGATAAATGTGGTGGCTCCAGAATCCAGAAGCCCTAATAAAATATTTAAAGACAGCTTGACGAATTCGATTTGCAACTGAAAAATCGGCTTTCAATTATATATCTCTAACTGGTTGTCCATGATACTGAAAATGCAATCTCAAAATGATTTACGTTTTAAATATCACTGTATATTAATAGTGAGAATTTTTTACAGTGTAACTGTGTGAAGTGTAGTATAAATATAATCTAATATAACAAGTTAATTTTTTTATTTTATCTGTAAAATAAATTCATAGCACGTAAAAACGGTAAAATATTTTATAATATTTATATTGACCATGATAGTAACATTTTTTAACATAAGCTCCCGAAATTGAAATTAACTTAGATTTAGTACGTAGAGATGGACCATATATTCTGTGAATAATTCCAAGATCTCTCCCAACTCATATCATAATTTTAGTTATATTTAACCCACAACTTTTTCTATAGCTACCGACTGCTGAGGAAATTTATTATTTCATGCCAGTTTTATTTTTTTTCTAATAATTTTCCCATCAGCGATTTGATAATGGTGAATTTCCGTACGTACATTATACAACAACCTATCATTGTCACTAGTAGGCACATGTATGAAATTATTCGTAGAACATAACCTAGATACAACAATAAATGAGGCACATGTCTACCCTTCTATAATAATGATAATACTTGATATACCATGTCCACTCCTTTATGTATTTTTTAAAAATATTAATATTATAACCTAATGTCAATGTCTAACCCGGCACCCTCACAAGCCAAAATTGTCTGAAAGGATAAAAGTGCACCAGCAGCATCTTCAGCTTTTTAAATAAAAAATAGGTCAAACAGAAGTAGGAAAAAGGAAAAAAAAAAAATACAAAAATTCTCATTTCACTTAGATACGTTGATTGCTCCATCACAGTCAATCATCTTTCTTAAGGAAACGTACAAAGAACCTTCTACGTCCGTTGTTTGAAATTTACCATCTTAACTAATTCAAATTTGTTTTAGATCCTGCCAAGAAATAAATAGGGTCGTCTGCATGATTTTTTAGTAGTTATTCGATTTGTTTGTGCTTGTTCAATGCAGTATTCAATATCATACGTAGGGGTCGCAGGGGTGTTCAAATGAGACCGAAAAATCGATCCGAACCGAAAAATCGAGTCAAACCGACTTAATAAACCGAAAACCGGCTTGGTTTGACTTGATTTGGTTTTAAATTTTAAAAAAGTGATAACCTTTGGTTTGGTGTTAAACCAAAAAAACCCGAACCAAACCGATAGATACATACATATTTAAAATATTATATATATATAACTTCTTCAAAATTTTGGCTCAGACCAAGTCCAATATAAATTCAAATAATTAGAAAGAAAAGTGTAGCCCATTTAAGTTTAAGGTAAAATAAAAAATTTCCCTTATCCAGGCTTTTACGGTTCTCTCTTTTACATGCCATCCGAATTACTACTAATAACTAGCATTTTATTCGTAACAAATTAAAGGGAAGAAAATGGCAATTGGAATTTAAAAAGATTTGGTAGATGACTTTGTCTTTTCTCGTTTATCATTTTCCGCTTTAATTTAAATGTGCTTTCTTTTCAATGTTTATAAACACGATGAGTCTAGAAAACAAAAATTCCGTAGGCCACATAATATCAAAAGGCTACATGTAGGAGAATTAGAATCATGAAAAGTAGATGTTATGTTTCTGTAATGCCTATGCTCATAGCCATAGGCCTATACCTAAATAAAGTTAATGAATTAATTAAGAAGATTCTTAGATTTGAATGAATCACGTCAAAGCCGTATTTAGTTACCATTTAATTCAAAGGTTCTTTGTATTAATACATTTTTAAAATCCGAAAAAATCGAACCAAACCGAAAAAACCGAAACCGATACAATTTATACTATAATGGTTTGGTTTGGTTTGAATATTAAAAAAAAAACGACTTAATTGGTTTGGTTTGGTTTTAATCAAAAACCGAGTCAAACCGGACAGTGAACACCCCTAATCATACGGAGGCGGAGTTAGAATTTCAACTTTGTGATCCTAGATTTTAAAAGGGCTACTTCAAATGATAATAACTGAGTTCTAAATTTAGTATTTATACATATTTAATAAATTTCTTAATATAAATACGTTGTTTGAGCAAAAGCTATTGGATTCTACCAAATTCGTATTCGGGCTATAGCAGCCCCCCCCCCCCCCCCCCCCCCCCCGGATCCATACAAGTTCGTATCAATTCATTAGTGTCCCTATCCCTTTATTTAAGTCTCATATCAATATAGATGTATTGCAAATTAAATTAAAAAAAAAGTAGATGTGTTTTTATATTTTTTATTGGCATCGTAAATTTCTAATAAGATTAAACAAAAAAAAAAACTCACAATAAATATTAGGCCTTAAGTGAACACTAACATAAGTAGAATATACAATCCAACTAATTCATACTATCGCCTTATTTTTTGTTAGGTCTATAATTCACATGAATTTCAATTTTCAAGAGATTATAATTTATATGTGTTTCGAGACCTAATTCATGAATCTAAATTGCTCGAAATAAATAAATTGTCTGATTACAATGTAAGCGTGGCACTGTCAGCCACATAATATTATCCTTGATCTATTTGAAACAGAGAAACTAATAACTCAGAAAACAAGCCATGCGCAGCCATTGGTAATCCTTCACATCAAACTTTTCCATGGGGAAGAGCAAATACATGACTTTAGACTCAAAAATAAGAGATTAGGAATAATAGTAATTTGAACATGTATCTAGTTTTTTAAAATTATTTAATTTGAATCGAGCTTTAGCAAATATAAGACATGCGGTAGAATAAAATGTCTAGAGTTATATATGACTGAAGTCGAGGTATTTTACACCCGATGTTCAAGCTAAAATGACTTAAATCGTGCAAAAAATGATCGAGTTCAATCATATATATCCGAAGTTCAAACACCGCATGTCTGAAGTTATTTCAAAGTGGATAGACGCACAAAAATTTATAAACTTAGACCATAACTCAAATAGTGGCACCAAAATTGGTAAAGACAGATTCAGGATTTGAAGTTTTTGGGTTCCTACATAAATTTAGATTAATTTACAATAATAATGGGTCCACAATCAAATATTTATAAATTTTTGAAAAAAAGTTTTAATGCTTATACATGGTGTGAATAAAAGCTACTAGATTTCCGAGAACCCGTAACTAAAACTTTTGATCCACCGCTGAAAATCCAATACCAATGCACTTCCCCAACTTTTCTAGGTGATTTACAAGAATGACTTTGGCGGTGGTCTTGAACATTTGATTCTGATTGCCTTACGGACAAAAAATTGTGTTTAACAATTTTTGACTTTTGACCTTGAGGATTTGCCCATGAAACAAACCGAGATCAAAGTTTTCAGTCACCAATTTCCAAAGTTATTGGGTGTAATTTCCTGGACTTCTCTTCATTTTAAGTTTTGGCCCAATTACCTTTTCAGCATCTAGTCCAACAGAATAGCCAGAAATGGGCCTCCTCTAAATATTAACATGGGCTCCCTATTAACATTGGTACAAATTGTCCTCTTAAACGTATGGGCTTCTTACAATTGGTCGATCCATAAATTGTTTTACTATACTTTCCTGATTATCCACTTTGCCTTCTCTGCTTGACCAAAGTAAATGTAATATCAATGTGGCTTAATAAGATTTTTAATATGGGAAGTTTGTTTATGATTTTAACTTGTTCATCAAAATATGGATTAATCAGCTTTTTAATATGGGAAGAATCATGGATGGGACTAGGAGGGGCAAACGAGCAGATCGGATCGGATATGGGTGTGATAAAAACGGATAGAATATGTGGGCTGTTAATATGGATATCCATGTTATCCCTGGTTTAAGGAATAGTCAGGTGAGAACACAAGTTAAATATCAAAATAAGTTTACTCATAGAAAGTAAGAATTCGTGAAAAATAATAAGCAGATAAATGAATATTTATAATATGGATACCATCATGAGATCCATTTTTAATGAATAATATCTATATTTGATTCATTTTTAAAAAAGTTTAGTTACCCAACTCATATCTATGTGTCGGATTGATGGTTACTTGTTTATTTTTAACCATTTTGGCCGCCTAGATTAGACTTACTCGACAAAGACAACACATTAGTCTTATAGTCTACATGTTTGGATTCAAGGGCATGGAGAAGGAAATTAATGCCATTATGACTTCACTTGCTGCGAGAAATGGTAAAATATGCTGAAACTATGTCGTCACTATATTTTGTACACATATATTGAAGAAAGATCCATTTCTTCCTTATTCATGAGATTTGCTGTAACTATGTGGTCACTTTTTAAATTAAAAAATCGAAATTGTACGCACACCTATAAGCCTGTCCATTCCTTCAAATACACACACCTATTAGTCAAAATTTTGCTTTCTTTGTACAAATATGTCCCTAGATTGATGTCTATTCTTCTCTGCATTTGTGTAGACAGGTAACTTATACTTTGTTGTTTGTTTATATTTACATAAATTATGCTCCCAATTGGAAAAGTCCGCTTCTCATACATGTAGACCACATTATCCATTACTTGTTTGTCCAAAAAACTACACCTGTGACTTACAGATCCATATCATAAAACCAAGGATGTCAGAAAACACCCGCATAGACCTTTTTCTTTTGGTGTTTATAACTCCAATGCTGTTGACCATGTACCTTGAACGCTTGGTTGTTTCGTGACATGCCGAGTCTTCAGCTTCACCACCTTTCTGCCAAGTGAATTTCTTAACTTGGTCGCAGCTTCAAGTACTTCGTCTTGATTCAAGTTTTTCACACATACAGCACGCTCATTCTTGTTCTCTAATTGAAAAGCAAATCAGTACACACTCGTGAAAAGAGATTACAGCAAAAACAACTGGTTTCTGAATAAACTGATACAACATATATACGAGGCATAAATAGGAATATCATCTTCACAACACACATTTTTGTACAGTACATGTACAGGTTTTTGTCTACTTTTGGACTGGGGTTGTGAGGTGGCAAATGCGTTCAATATGACACATTACGTTTCACACTACCTTTAGCTGTCAATAACAAAACCTGTCTGCTCGGTCGTAGCCCAAAGTGGGGAAAAAAGACTTGAGGCCTGTTAATATGACGAAGTTGGTGCTGGGGTAGAGAAAAGCAAAAACCAGGTACGTCCACTGATGGCTCAGGAGTGCAAGTCTCTATTTTAGTTTTTGCTACTTACGTGGTTCTCTCTCAACTACCTGATCCGGCCCCTGTGTCTTAGCGTGTTATACTTTGGCATACTGTTCCTAAATACTGCAAAAAAAGGACAAATGATCCATCTCAAAATAAACACACACACTATCTTATGCTTTTGTTACTCCATTGTTTAATCCCTGATTGTTGCAGCCTTTGTTATGCACATTATAGTGATCTGTCCTTCCTAAGGACCTAGACCTCCACAATCCTGTTGATAACTAATCTGATACGGAGTATATGGTTGGAGAGGAATAGGAGGCTGTGAAGTATAATTTTTTAGAATATCTGTTTCATTGGTGTAAGGAGAGGACAGTAGAGCACTTATCAGAGTTTTTAGACTTTTTAGATTCTTTCAGATGAGTGTGTTTAACTGTGTTTAACTGCTATATGGTGACCTCTATTCTGTATTTTGCAGTACCATTTTGGTCTTGCCTTAATAATATTTACTTATAAAAAAAAAAAAAAAAAAAAAAAAGTGGTTATGCTGCCCTGTGATATCTTTGATAAGCTGATCCCAAGTTTAAACATTTTAAAGGCGCTTGGGCAAAGTAGAGCACGAGCTATTGTAAATAATCGAGCAGAGCCTAAGAGGGGGTTCAAATTGGCTTGAGTGCACCATTAAGGAACGAATGCATAGATTCACTAGCAGGGAAAGCCATGTTACGGTCAATAAAATAACATCTGAGGTCCAAGAGGTGGAAACCCAAATTGGATAGGGGACATGAAGAGTAGGGACTATCTGTGGCAGGGGAAGATTACTCTAGGAAGGGCATAAGCAGCTCCCTTAACGATGGTGAGAGGCGGTCTTCACAGAATTAAGGAGGGTTCAGAGGCAGCAAGCTTTGGGCCGGATGTTACAAACCGACTAGAAAATCCTGACTGATGTTTATAACCCATTGAGTGATTCTAACTGATGAATGAAAATTTCAGCAGAGTTCACTTAAAGCTAGACAAACTCCATCCTAATATACAGCTGAACCAATCAAACCTAATAGCCACAGACACATGCCTATTTCAAAGATTGCAGTAACATAATAAGTCTCTGGTCGCAGTCAACTGAAAGTAACCTAGCTACTTTTTCTCTTCATATGCATCTCCTTAGGCGCAGAACGAATACTTTTTTACGGCATAGAATTGAAGGGAAACTTAGAGAAAGACTTACTGTATAATCCCTTCAAGAAAGGATGCTGACCACGATTGAGTTCAGTGACCACCTCAAGTTGCGGATTTTTCTCCTTGAATGCAGGCAATTCAGACTCCATGAATGCCCTGCAATAGTAGATACATACCTTAACATCTGCCACGTAGTTATTTTGTTACATCTACCTCAGTCATCCAGAACGTAGCAGCCCATCCTATTTCCTCTTTTTTCTGCTTAAGTCTGAATAATAATTGTTATTCCATTTTGTTTTACAAACCAAAAGTCACAATCTTTTCCTCTGACAACTACATTTTAAACTCCAAATAGGACTGATCACTTACATATGTAAAATTGCACTATGGCACATCAGCAATGTACCAACTTTTCTAGACAGGTGACAATCACCACAAAATCACAATATATGCAGTGAGAATACTACTTCTTAACTGACGGTTGCAACATGCAAAAAAAAAAAAAAAAAATCTTATTATACCTAGATTGATGATAACATTCTGATTAGGTTTGAAAAAGAATTTCAATAAAATGTCAGACTAATAACATTATAATACTCAATGAATCCCACCTTACTAAAGAAATAACAATGCTCCATTCATCTCCATTTCAGTTGACCAAATTTCACCAGCACCAAAAATAATAGTAAGAAACAAAGTTTGGAAGAGTTGAGATGCATAAAGATAAGTACATAACACTGTTAAGTTTTGTGAGAGTGGATAATTATCCATAAAGATATATTGTCAAGGCTGAAATAATATAAAATATAAACCTTTCCTTTTCCTCTTTAGTTTTTACCAGAAGTAACTGTCAGTTTTTGCTTCAAAATTGGAACTACAAGATTTTCAATTGACATATTTAATAGATCAGTAGAATTAAAGCACCAACAACATGCCCAATATAATCCCACCGGGTGGGGTCTGGGGAGTGTAGAGTGTACGGTTGTACGCAGACCTTACCCCTACATTTTGACGGGTAGGGAGGCTGTTTCCGATAGAACCCCGGCTCAAGGAGAGATGAAAAAGCATCAGTAATAATAAACAGTAATAATAAGCCGTTACAGCACAAGATAATAGGACGACGTACTAAAAAAACGAACAAATAGAGTGCTAGAGATAAGAACAAGCAATCCACAGCAGTATAGCAAGGCATGGCAAAATACTATCAAAGACAAGGACCTACTCGTAATACTACAACTACCAGTATGCAAGGATAAGTAAGACAACACTCAATTACTAAACTACTCCTCTACCCTAATTCGTGTCCAGTAGAATTAAAGCATCAATTTTATAAAAGTTTAAGTTCTTACATATTTCTCTCCTCACTTTGTTTAACACGGAACACCACAATCCCCGGTAGAAACAGTCTCATTATAATTCCGATTAATGTAAAAGGCCAATCTAAAGGACAAAAGGCTTCAAAGTTAACCTTTACCTTATTCCCCTGCTACTGCCGCCCCAATTGCAATAGCTGACTACCAGCTTCTTTAGCTGCCAAACACCTCTTAGAGCCATCTGGATCAACTACATTCACAAATTCCAGAGATCATCATTCACAAATAACAGTTGGAGGCAAAATTCGCATATGCAATAGTGTTATTCAAAGCGAAAGGTAGAAAAAAGGCAGCAGAATAATAATGTATATTAGCTTGTAAAATCACATATGGTTCAGTATCATATCAAGTAAAGGACTTATCGCACATGCAAATTCAAAGCATTCAGTAATACATCCACTTTAAAAATCATGTGTAAATCATGCAAGCTATGGAAACACAAATTGCAGTAAGATTACTAATCACACTACTCGTATTGAAATACCAAACTCGTACTCACACCCCAAAAGCTAGCTATTAAGGTGGGAGAGCTCAAGGCCAGTGTTTTGGACGGTGCGCGGCGACAAAAGTCGACAAGGGCCTGCCTCTCCTTAAGGCGAGGCGCTCGCCTTTTTGAAGTGCGGCGCCAATAAATACCAAAAAATTAAAATATTTAATTGCATATATAAATAATCAAAATCTCACTAGCAATAACATATTAGCAAATATTTCAATTCAAAAATTAAAAGCAGATAGTTGATACTAAAAGTCTAGAACTTGAATGACTCAATAATTCATAAGTGATAAGACAAGCAATACTAAAATTCAAGCAATAGTGCAATACTAATCCATAACCTACTGTTTATAACAAAAGTTAACAATTATTGAACAGAAAAAAGAGGAAAACAGTCACTGCCTCACTGCAGAAGAGAGATAAAAAAAAACAGAGGAGTAGTGCCGGAAAAAGAGGATAAAAAGAGAAGAAGAAAATAGAAGAAGGCAAAAAAAAAAAATGCAAAGGAGAAGTCGCTGGAAACAGGGGATAAAAAAAGAAGAAGAACTGAAGTCGAAAACAGAGGAGGAAGAGAGAAGAAGGAGAAGGAGAAAAAGAGAAGAAGAAGGAGATAGAGAGAAGTATGCGTACCTGAAACTGATGCCTGAAGGAGAAGAGAGAAGAGTATAGGTACATAAAACCCTAGCTGCGCTGTTATAAGTTAACTAGACGAGGCTACCCATTTGTCAAGCATGGCCCCAACACTTCGAATTATAGTGTATATATATATATATATGTAGTTTTGTTTAGATAGTGATAATATATATATATATATATATATATATATATATATATATATATATATACATATACATATTATGTTCAAAATACGATTAATATAACATTATAGTTTGTCTTTCTGTATCTAAATTTTATATTATTCGTGTTTTGCTTTACGAAAATTTATTAATACTTTTTAAAAGAGAAGACTTGTTTAAAAGAAAACTATTTTTCTCTTTTTGAGATAAAATAATAGCAATATTTAAAGTCAGTTGATACTTTCAATTTTAATTTAATTAATTTAAAAGTGCAAAATACTTATTATTTTTTATCAAATTTTGATTTGGATAATTCTAATTCAAATTATTAAATTAATTTTACATGTTTAAAACGAAACAAAATAGAAATTAATTTTCTATTTAAACGAAGAAATGCTATTTTTTAATTTTGGTAAATATTCTCCATTTAACTCATTTTACTTGTCATGTTGTCTTTTGCATGGTTTTTTAAGGAAACGTGAGTTAGAATAATAATTTGACTAATTTACCTTATTCATTAGCTGATCTTCATTTGATATTAAATTGTATCTTTTTTCATGAGTTTGGAGAGGGTGGGGTCCACTTTTTTTTTTCATGCGTTTGGATAAACCGATGCTTCTATATAGTAGAAAAATAAAAATATAATAAAGTATTTTTATCTACTTTTTAGAAGAGTTGGTAATATAAAGTATAAAATATCATTTTTTTGCCCTTAAATAAAAACGTGGGTGGGACCACAAAAGATTTTTTTACCCTTAAATAAAAAATAGGACCGAACACGGACGACGATCTAGACTAAACCGGCTCTTCTATATAGTAGTAATAGTAAAGTAATACGTATAATTTTCTTATCAAATTTTGATTTGGATAATTCTAATTCAAATTATTATATTAATTTTACATGTTTAAAATGAAACAAAGTAGAAATTTAATTTTCTATTTAAATGAAGAACTTCTATTTTTTAATTTTTAGTAAATATTTTTTGTTTAACTCATTTTACTTGTCATGTTATTTTTTACACGATTTTTTAAGGAAACATCAATTAGAATTAGAATTTTACTAATTTACCTTATTAATTATTTGATCTCCATTTAATATTATTTTTTTCTTTTATGACATTAATCTCTTTTCACATTTATTAGAGTAAGAAAAAAATAAAAAAGTAATTAAATTCTAACTTATTTTAATATATAAGTATTTTAAGTATGTTACTGTACAATAATTTCATTTACTCTCACTAATGAGTTGATACGCATGTAAAAATGAGTCCATCATTATTGATTTAATTGTTTGATTTTTTAAGCACTTTTTTTAACATTGTTTATTTTTTTAATATGGGATTCAATTTTTTTTTAATATTGCTTGATTTTGTTAATATGGGGTCCACTTCTTTTTTTTCCGTGAGTTTGGATGTGGTGAGTTTCACTTTTTTTTCTTTTTTTTTAATACTGGTTGGTGTTTAATATGGGGCCCACAATTTTTTAAACATTATTTATTTTTTAATATGGAATTCACTTTTTTTTTAATATTACTTGGTTTTGTTAATGTAGGGTCCTTTTTTTTTTCTGTGAGTTTGGATGTGGTGGGTTTCACTTTTTTTTTTTTAATACTGATTGGTGTTTAATATGGGGCCCATAATTTTTTTAATATTATTTATTTTTTTAATATGTGATTCACTTTTTTTTAAAATATTGGCAATTTTATTAATATGGGGTTCACTTTTTTTCGTGAGTTTAGATTTGATGGGTTCCACTTTTTTTCTTTGTTTTTAATACTAATTGGTATTTATTATGGAGCTCATAATTTTTTTTTAATATTAGTTATTATTTAATACATATGGGGTCCATAACTTTTTTTTATTTTAGTTGTTGTTTTAAGATTTGTATGCCTTAAAATGTTGTACTTGATGCCTTATCACTTGTTCACGTGGGTATTAATTTGCTATGCACTGGGTCCACTTGCATTTGAATGTCACGCATTGGCTTTGCAATATCCAAAGTTCTGCATCATGACCATGTGGGTCCCACGTTGATGTCTCAATTTGACATTTCCCACTTTGTTAGTACGAGGAGGGCATTCCAACAACAAAAAGGTTGACAGTACAAGCTTCTGAGCAATCTCTTCAAGACCAAGCAGACATATTATCCAATGTTTGATCTCAATGCTCCATCAAAGCAGTTTCAGTTTCTGACAATGGTGCTGCAACCAGAACGACTCTATTAGAACATTAAATTATCGAAAGTCTGGTAAAGCAACAACGAAGGCATTGCGGAAGATATCATAGGCAAATGGTGATGGGTCCCAGAAAGGGCTTTTACTAACAGGTATAAAAACAAACTGTTCTGTTTGAGAGTAAGTATAAATGAGAAGCAGTAGTTTGTCGAACATGCATGTGGTAGTTCTACTTAGACAAACAGGTTGCCTTTGTGGATCAAGAGCGAAGAACAGAGCATGGATCTTCTAGAAGAACGAAGATTTAAAACTTCCACACAAAAACCGAGGAACAGCCTGAACTGGGAAGAAAGCAATAAAACCTGACTCATTCTCGACAAATCTTTCTCAAAGGGCAGTGAACCAAAGAGAGTAAACCATAAGAGTTTAAAGGAAAATTTTAGA
>NC_081352.1:26083286-26207110 GCF_029784015.1 Lycium ferocissimum
GACACCACGGTGCAATTTGAAAAGAACAACCATCCAATCCACAAAATGGCCCCGCTGGAAAAAACAATGTAACCCAGTTTATATGTAATTTTGTACCAATGTTTAATTTTTTATTTTTATTTTTATTTTTTTTGAGATGGTAACAAACGTGGAATTTAATTTTCCTCATGAAGAAACAATGATACTTAAGGGAAAGATGCTTCCCACCTCAAAAGGAGAAGAATATATTCAATCAAAAATGTGGAAGATAGAAGGACTTAAATTGAGAGTATCTAGTTGACAAACCGATACTAGGAATTACATATTTCAAGCTTGACTTGCAAAATACTGCTAGGTCAAGATAAATTATAGCTTGAGCAATTCAAACTGTTGTGCAGAAATAAAAATTAATCATTTATCTCACTTTCTTTTCTTGTTGGTGGGGTGATTAGACGGGTACTTTAAATAAATACCCAACTATACCAACCACCTTGCTTTCACCTGAGTCCATGTAAAATAGTTCATAAGCGCAACCAAATTAGACTGAATATATCAAACCTGTATACTAGCTAGGTGCTATGTTCGGTAAGGGTTGCAGCCAAGGACTCCGCATGACCACCAGTACCATCTCATGTGAACTCCTCAAAAGCTCTGGACCCTCTCCATCATTTGCTTTTGCCTGCAAAATGTAGTGGTACCAGAGAGAAAGTACGAAATGAAAATCAAAGATAGATAGATAGATTCAAACTGTTAAATTAGTTACAAACTGTAAAACAGGTGTAAACTTTTTTCTTTTGTTTAATACGTTGAGAGTCTCCCGTTAACTACTTGTAAAGACCAAAATATGAATAGATATGGTGCTCGACGACATCGCAAAACAGTGGATGCATACTGCTTAGTAGTATTGAAAGCTCTTGCACCATATTTATACCCACACTCTAAAAAAAAAAAAAAAAAAAAAAAAAGAGTTCTGACAGGACTTATAGAATCTTGAGTCGAAGAAATCAGCATACCAGTTGAAGGGACTGTTTATGAACACATTGTAGGGCATGTGTCCAGCGCCTCAAAACTTCTGCTATATCAACAGTAGGATGGCCTCTTGCAATTCTCTCATCAACTCGAGAAAATGTATATTATCGTCTACTTGAATATGAGAAGAATCTGAACTCTTTACATGTTTTTCTCTATTCACATCTGCTTGTGATCTTTCAACTTGGTCTTCATTATCTTGATGTGAAGAAGCCAAATAGGTTGGTGGAGCTGGGGAGCTTTGATCCATAGCTGTGAGCAAAGCTGAACCAGAGATGCGATACCTAAATGATAAAAATTAATAAACAGTTTGAAGGCAAGGCCAGGTTTTAAAACCAAGAGAATATGGAAAGTGATCTTACCTATGCTCACGATGAGCAATAAGATCTTCTATTGGGCCAGAGGCAAGAATCTCTCATGCTGATCTGTATAACTATATATACATAATACAAGTAAGTGCCAGGTATACAAAACTCTATTATAATAATTGCAAGCTCAGTGAGAGTATCACTCTGCAAAAGCACGCTAATTGCATAGTTTTATTAGGGATATAATTGACAAGTGAGATACTGATTGAACGCACTCTTGCGAGACAGCAAAGAGTCCCACAAACGGGTAGCTCTTTGAACCATATGCGAGCTCTGGCTTGAGCTTGATACAAGTTCATCCCACAGTTCACCTTCCAGCTTTACTTTATTTCTCACATCCTGCAGCTTTTCCAGTTCTTGTTGCAAATAAGCCCGAGACCAAGGAGATCCAAGATGATCCTCAGAAATCCGATTGTTTACCCAAGTCAATAAGGGGCTAAAATCCAGCGCCAAGTCTTCAAAGAAAGATAACAAGATTATTTCACCTCTTCGGCACAAAGCCCTCGAAATTCAGCTGTCAATTCATGAGCCAAACTAGACCACATGGCCTGTCTACGAACTGCTGTTTCTGCATTACTCAAAAACCTTCTTCTTTCAAGAGCAATCCTAGCCTATTCACATAGAGGCAGCAATTAGATCCATCCACTAGAAATAATTTCTCATATCAATCTTGATAGTGTCTACACTACATATGAATTTAAGCTTCAAGACTAGCAAAGCAAACAATCATAATAACAATCAATGCCTAAGCATAGACTACTGGTAAGCTACTTTGCCAATGTGATACAAGTAAATAGCTTCCACATTGGGAAAGAAAACCGAGCCAAATCATATGCTACCTTATATCTAAAATACGCAGAAAACTAAAACCTTGGCTTCAGGTGATTAGGCGGTTAGATTTCAAGGTCACAAGAACCCTAATATTGAAAAAGGGTCTGTTTAAAAGCCTGGTGAATGGAAGGAATCAGAAGAGAGACCTTGGTTACAGGAAGTAGTGTGGCTGCATGGGAGAAAGCTACGTCTGTTAATGATGCAGGCAAGGGGTTAGAAGCAACATCACCAGCAAACATTCGCCTATGAACCTCCCTCAAAGCATGCAGTGAAAGTTGCCATAGAAGTTCAACAAACCTGCAGTAAATATGTGAAATATATAAGGAATATTAAGTACATGAAATCGCTATAATGTTACTCTTTACATATCAGCATGCAAACTTCACCTTAAAGGGTATGAATCAAATTTATACGAGTATGATAACGGAAAATGGAGCAGGTATTATCTAGCTCTGCCACTTACAAGAGGAATCATTTCCCCCTCCAAAAGTACTGTGAAATTCAATAATTAGGTAAAGGCACCAAAAAGTTCATCAACATTTAATAGACTTATTATTCAGGCAGGCCACGGCCTAGAATGAGAGCATTTCAGTGCTACGCAGGTGCAAGAACTTGCTTATGGGCCTTTATGAAAATTCAAACTTCAAAAATCTTATCTACTCCCTTAGAAAAGCTATGGCATCTGTAGGACCATTATTTGCAATATCTAGCCAAATTACTTTCCGAGTTTAATCAACTTGCACTGGACTACCATTTGCAACAATATTACCAGGACACAGAAAATCAAATGATAGCTCAAGATAATTAAAATGAACTAGAACCAGAGTGTTATATCAATTGAACTTGGTATCAATGAGCCAACCTTGGTCCACAGCACGTGGCAAGTGATGAGACCCTCGAATTACTTCTAGGCAGTGCCCCTTGTGATTCCAGCTCACTTATTATCCCTTGTACAACCTACATTTTCCAATAAATAAATAAGCTTTCACTAGAACAAGACTTACTCTACACGAATCTATACAAATCATTTGTATGCATTTCAATTTGTTCAAACTGAAAAGACCTATCTGCTTAGGAAAAAGGTAAATTTTCAAAAATATACAGCCCAGCATAAAATATCACGCCACTTAGCCCAATATACAATACCATACAACATTACACCTGGGGGAAAGCATTATACATAATGTATCAACGTTGTATAAATGTGTATAAAAGGTGTTTATACAAAAATATAGCCTAAACCGGATAACAAACTCAAAATATGCGCCACGTGGCGTAAATATTTTCTCCCAGTAATCTTCCCAATAAAGGAACTTCCACTAGAAGAAGACCTACTCTATACGAATCTATACAAATCATTCCTATCCATTTCAATCAATCAAACTGAAAACACCTTAGGAAAATCATATTGTAGAGAAGGTAAAGCATAATTACCTTACGAAAATCGCGAGATTGTGCCGAATCAAAAATTGGCCAAACCTTATCAAAATCCTGAAGAAAAAAAATCAGTACAAAACATAGTAATTGTAAGCCTAAATCACATATGAGCTAAGAAGTACATTTCGATAAGTCTCAAAAAAGAAGCAATTAAGTACCTTAGCGGATTGAGTAGGACCTCTAAGAGAAGATAAGATAAAATATAGAAGCTGTTCTCCCAATTTAGGGTTTGAATGACGGAAAAACCCGATCCGAGGTGTACCGTTACCCGCTCCGATACCGATGATCGATGGATCCAACCCTAATAACAAACAGTTAGTGTACATTGCACTTTCCAATTCAACCTCTCTTTCCTTTTCTCGGTCCATCGTCATTCCAATTTTGCTTCAACTCTCCGTCTCTGTTGTCTTTTTGGTTTGTTGGATTTGAATGTTTAATTTTATGCGAATTTTGTCCTTCTACATTAGTCAATTTAACAGAAGGACCTGGTTGTTGGATGACATGGGATAGTTTGATTCTAAGATTTGGGGTGTACTTTTAAATTTCTGGTTCTTTTGTGGTGGATTAAAAAAAAAAAAAAAAGAATGCGTCTGTTTCTTTCTGGTTCGTTGATTTGAATGTGTAATTATGTGAATTTTGAAACGGAAGGGCTTGTAGATTAGTTAATTTAACGGAAGGGGTCTGGTTGTTGTTGGATCAAATGGGAGAGCTTGATTGTAAACTTTGGGGTGTACTTTTAAATTTTTGGTTCTTTTGTGGTGGGGTCGGGTTGGATTAGAAAAGGAAGGATTTGCGTTTATAGCCGATTGAAGAAAAATTTGAAATTCGTGGGAGGGATGTTTCTAATGTGTGCCGTTGAAATCATGAGCAATTATTATTCTGCGCTAGCCGGCCGATGCGATTTCGTCATCCGCAACTTCGGTAAAGTAATCAATTAATCATATGATAAAACTAAAAAAAAATGTATGTGCAAGTAAATAAGTATCATTTATGTATTGATAGTTATATAGCTTATAAATATTTGGTACGAATAAGTTTTTGACATTAGTATTGCGTATGAATTACTTACTTTACCAATAATTTTTGTCTTTAAATACTTTTATTTTTGTAATTCTTATTTCATATTTTTGTTGCATAATAAATAAAATATTGACGATGATGTATCACATCACATTAAAATGGAGTAGATGAAAAGGAGGTTCGCTTTCGATGTCTAGTGTGATAAGAATGTATCATCAAGACTTAAGTATCATAAAGTCGTTATTGGACCAGCTGTGTTGTATGAGGTGAAGTGTTGGTAAGTTACCAAGACCCCCATCCGAAAAAAGGTTGGTTATGATGGGTTACGAAGAGATGTAGTAGTAGAGATAGGCCGAAAAAGTATTGGGGAGAGTTGATTAGACAAGAGATGTCACACATAGTAGCTTACAGGACATAACCCTGGATAGGAGGACGTGGAAGCGGGGATTAAGCGGAGAAGGTTAGTAGGTAGACAAGCGTTGTCTAGTTTCCTTAGCAGTATTATTATTTATTATTATTATTATTACTCTCATATTATCTTATTCTTCAGTTTTGTTGTTACTTGTTTCCGTTGCTTCGGTTATCATATTATTTATCGTTGCTACTTTTCCTTTTTCCATAATTTTCTTCTCTACTATTTTTCCTTTCCATACTTGATTTCATATGCCTTATTAGAATTTACCAGAAACAACCTCTCCACCTTCACAAGATAGAGGTGAGGTTGTGTACACACCACTCTCCCTAAACTCTACTTGTGCAATTACGTCCAATGTATTGTTGTTGTTATTAGTCTTGTCAATCCTACAAGCTTATGAGCGAATTGAACAATATAGGAACATTTGCCCATGTGACGGAACAATATGGCAAGAAAGGAATGAGAAATATAGTATCAAGTGTCACAACTACGAGAAAACTCGTGAAAACACATGTAAAATTATTTATCTAGCAAGATTTGTGACTAATTTAACAAGATATATAAAATGAGGATTGTATTAAAATTACGATCCACCTCATAACTTGTGAACAATGTAATCTTTAACAAGACTTGTGGATAGTTTAATAAAATATATAGAATGAAGATTGTGTTAAAATTATGTCTACCCAACATAATTTTGAAAGCGTAGTGTTCAGTTGTTCAAGTTATATAATGCCGAAATTATTTTTGTATACGTTTCTTAAACAAGAACCTTTTTAAAGCAACAACGCAAAAAACTATTTGTGGACCATTACTTTTCTAGAGAAATTAACTTAAATAGTCATCCACCAAACTGTTTAATCTAAAAATAATTGACGGAAGCATAATATACGTATACCTAAGTTAAAAAAAAAAAAATCAATTCGACCGGTTATTTATGCAAAATCCCTATTTCGACCCCAATTTGACAACAATAACACTGGACCGGAGCTATATAATTAAGCCCGTTAGCCCATATCCCCAAACCCGAATTCGGGAAGTATACATAGAAATACAAAAGCTGTAAGTAATTTCAATAAAGGAAAGAGGCAAAGGCGAATTCTTGAAGAATTAGCTTTGCTAATGAGAGCTGATTCTATAGCATCATCTATAAAGCGTCAGAGATTCACAACCGTTGATCAAATGGAGTTGGAATCAGCTAAGGTATTCATTTTCAATCTCATTCTTCTTCGTTGTGATTCCCGTCTTAACCCCGATAATTTTAGTACCCTTTATCCCCTTTTGTGGAATTGGGATACTTTTGGTTGGAGTATTCGATCAATACAAACGTTGTTTAGATGGTTGATTCATTGTGGGAAAAGATGATGACATGCCCATCTTGATTCTTAAAGACAATGATCTATTTCATTCTCTTTCTTTAGAATCTTTAGAAAGAAGTTTGTATAAAGACTTAGTCCAGATTTAAAGCAATATTTCCGAAGAAAATCAATACAAAAAAAGGTGGCGATTCATCTGTGTATGTTAGCTTAGTTGGACATGATGCTATTACCGAGTCAATTGTTAATCTTCAAAGCCCATTTACATACATTCCATTGTTTGAGAGTTGCTGTGAATGAGAATTTTGGCTAGACGATCAGTAGATGCAAATTATATGATCTTGGTGCTCTCTGTGTTTGCACACAAATAAACTGTATTACCTTTTAGTTTCTCTAAAATGGAAAAGAAGTGTGGTGGCTTTAACTAAGGAAACCTAGCCCTCAAAGAACACAGTAGAGGAGACGTCCCATATCATGCATAGCATACACAACCTACTGAAAATCTTTGATTTATAGCATGAAAACATCAGAGATGATGAAATACTTCACAAACATGCCTAGTGAAACCTCTAGAGCATCATTGCCAACTTCAGCTTTAACTTTAATTTCACAATCCTCGTTCACATGATTAGAAACGAAACCGAAGTCAAATACTTTGGCATTCGGTTCCTGCAAGCCAAATCAATGTAATAACTTGTTAAGAATCTTCAGATATCTAAGAGAAATAGAAAGTCGAGAAGACAACGAGGGGCTCAAACTCAACCGCATCTATCACAACGCACGAAGGCGTAACACTCCCGATTGCTATCCTCTTTCCATGAAACCACGCGAAGAGATCTGCAAGTTGAGTAGCCACATTTATCCGATTATCCCATCCAAAGTGATCTGACAAACAAGAAAAAGAAAGCATAGCGAATGTTCTAAAAGCGCACAAAAGCCTTTCTAAACAGCCATTCAACGTAATACTTGAGGTCACTTAAATACCAGCCAAAAGCACATCAGACAAGACTCTGGTGAATTTTTCATCATAGACAGCTGCAAGCCTCGTGTCCAAGCAGAACGTATACAACTTTACCAAATTGGGGTGCGTATTTGCTTTTTCATCTGTTAACAATAAAAAAAAAATTGTGGCCCCCATACTAAATAACATCGAGCAATAAAAAAAAGGAAAAAAAAAGTGAAACTCACCACATCCGAACTCAAGGGAAAAAAAAGCGGATCCCATATTAATAGAATCAAGCAATATTAAAAAAAAGGTGAAGCCCATATTAATAAAAAAAAACAATGTTAAAAAATAAATGCTTAGAAAATCAAACAATTAAATCAATAATGATGGATTCATTACCACATGCGTATCAACCCATTAGTGGGAGCAAATGAAATTATTGTACAGTAATATACTTAAAATACTTATATATATTAAAATAAGATAGAATTTAATTACTTTTTCATTTTTTCCTTACTCTAATAAATGTGAAAAGAGATTAGTGCCATAAAAAAAAATATTAAATGGAGATCAAATAATTAATAAGCTAAATTAGTGAGATTATAATTCTAATTGACGTTTCCTTAAAAACCATGTAAAAAACAACATGACAAGTAAAATGAGTTAAACAAAAAATATTTACTAAAAATTAAAAAATAGAAGTTCTTCATGGCCCTATATTAAACACCAACCAGTATTAAAAAAAAAAAAAAGTGGAACCCACCACATCCAAACTCTTGGGAAAAAATGTCGGCCCCATATATATTAAACAACAATTAATATTAAAAAAAAAAATGAATCCCATATTAAAAAAACAAACAATGTTAAAAAAAAGTGCTTAGAAAATCAAACAATTAAATTAATAATGATGGATTCATTGTCACGTGCAGACAACCCATTAGTGGGAGCACATGAAATTATTGTACAAAGAACATACTTAAAATACTTATATATTAAAATAAGATAGAATTTAATTAGTTTTTCATTTTTTCAATTTAATTAGTTTTTCATTTTTTCCTTACTCTAATAAATGTGAAAAGAGATTAATGTCATAAAAGAAAAAATAATATTAAATAGAGATCAAATAATTAATAAGGTAAATTAGTGAAATTATAATTCTAATTGACGTTTCCTTAAAAACACATGTAAAAAACAACATGACAAGTAAAATGAGTTAAACAAAAAATATTTACTAAAAATTAAAAAATAGAAGTTCTTCATTTAAATAGAAAATGAAGTTTCTACTTCGTTTCATTTTAAATATATAAAATTAATATAATAATTTGAATTAGAATTATCCAAATCAAATTTAGATAAAAAAAATTATATGTATTACCTTATTATTACTACTATATAGAAGAGCCAGTTTATAGAGGCAACATCGTCGTCCGTGTTCGGTCCTATTTTTTTATTTAAGAGTAAAAAAAAAAATCCTTTGTGGTCCCACCCACTTTTTTATTTAAGGCAAAAAAAATGACGTTTTATACTTTATATTACCAACTCTTCTAAAAAGTAGATAAAAATACTTTATTATATTTCTATTTTTCTACTATATAGAAGCGTCAGTTTACCCATGCTTCGTCAACAGTCACTCTTAAAAAAAATTAAAAAAAATCTGGACCCCACCCTCTTCAAACTCATGAAAAAAAATGGACCCCATATTTAAAAAAAAAAAAAAAAGGGCAACGTCCAAAAAACAAAAACAAAAAAAAAACGTACATCCCATATACTAAAAAATCAAAAAATATTCATATAATTCCCAAAGTATCCCCATCAGGTCAATAATAGTGGATTCATTGCCACATGCACATTAACCCATTAGTGAGAAGAATGAAATTATTGCACAAAGAAAAACATGGACCTCATATTATTACTTTTCTTCAAAATATTTAATTGTTGTATTTTCTATTCCGCCATGTCGTTTATTTATTATGTTTACTAAAATAAATATACTTAAAATATATATATATTTAAAAAATAGCATACAATTTAATTACTTTTTTATTTTTATTCTTACTCTAATAAATGTGAAAAGAGATTAATATCAAATGAAGATCAAATAATGAATAAGATAAATTAGTCAAATTATAATTCTAATTCGCGTTTCCTTAAAAAACCATGCAAAAGACAATATGACAAGTAAAATGAGTTAAACCGAGAATATTTACCAAAAATTAAAAAATAGTATTTCTTCGTTTAAATAGAAAATTAATTTCCACTTTGTTTCATTTCAAACATGTAAAATTAATTTAATAATTTGAATTAGAATTATCCAAATCAAAATTTGATAAAAAATAATAAGTATTTTACACTTTTAAATTAATCGAATTAAAATTGAAAGTATCAACTGATGCTTAAATATTGCTATTATTTTATCTTAAAGAGAAGAAAATAGTTTTCTTTTAAACAAATCTTCTCTTTTAAAAAGTAATAATAAATTTTCGTAGGAAACACGAATAAATAAAGTTTTAGATACGGAAAGACAAACTACAATGTTATATTAATCGTATTTTGAACATAGTATATATATATATATTATCATTATCTAAACACAACTACATATACATAGATACACTATAATCCGAATGTTGGGCCCGTGCTATATCCGAATGTTGGGCCCGTGCTATAGGCCATCAGCAAACATCAGGCTTCCCGTTTTTAATGAAAACAAGGCAATATTTGTATAAACTTAAAAGGGTAAGATCAAGAAGCTTCCAAAATGGTTCTGAACCATTAACTAAGAATCCTTTTACAAAATTGACAAAGCATATTCAGTGAAAATCCGCAACTCCCACAACCAGAATAAAAAATTCCCGCTCAAACAATCGACAAAAGAAGAAAAAAGACATTCTTCTGTGAAGTGTGATCTGAATTTTCTGTCCATTAACTGTGAAGTTCTCCTAAGCAGACAAACATATAGGCACTAACAATCAATCCCTTCACAAGAACTGCTTGATTCCATCTTACACTCTGTGGAACAAGGGAATTTTATGTAAATCGTGGTGCATTACTTACAGTGAAATGATTCTTCTGTCAACCCTCGGAAATGAATCCAATCAAATCCAGCATTAGAAAACAAAACCTTTTAAAACCTAACTGATCTAATGCAACAAATGGAAACATCAGATGACTATATGAAGCTTAAAGATGAGCAAAAGATCTGCCCTAAATCTCACAAGCAAATTAGACTACATGTCAGTCAGCAGAAAGACAGGAATACAAACTTACCAGGACTAATTTTTTTAATATTGATTGATTTGTGTTTAATATGGGGATTCAATTTTTTTTTATTTTTTTTTAATATTAGTTGATTTGTGTTTAATAATATGTGAGCTCACAAATTTTTTTTTGGGCCTACAGACGGACGACCAAAAAGTGCACCAAAGTGGTGCTTCTATATAGTAGGAAAATAGATCAAACAGAAGTAGGAAAAAGGAAAAAAAAAAAACTACAAAAATTCTCATTTCACTTAGATACGTTGATTGCTCGATCACCGTTGATTGCTCCATCACAGTCAATCATCTTTCTTAAAGAAACGTACAAAGAACCTTCCACGTCCGTCGTTTGAAATTTACCATCTTAACTAATTCAAATTTGTTTTAGATCCTGCCAAGAAATAAATAGGGTCGTCTGCACGATTTTTTAGTAGTTATTCGATTTGTTTGTGCTTGTTCAGTGCAGTATTCAATATCATACGTAGGGGTGTTCAAATGAGACCGAAAAATCGATCCGAACCAGTAAATCGAGTCAAACCAACTTAATAAACCGAAAATCGGCTTGGTTTGATTTGATTTGATTTTAAATTTTAAAAAACCACATTTGATTTGGTTTGGTGTTAAACCAAAAAAACCCGAACCAAACCGATAGATACATACATATTTAAAATATTATATATATATATATATATATATATATAACTTCTTCAAAATTTTGGCTCAGACCAAGTCCAATATAAATTCAAATAATTAGAAAGAAAAGTGTAGCCCATTTAAGTTTAAGGTAAAATAAAAAATTTCCCCTTATCCAGTTTTACGGTTCTCTCTTTTACATGCCATCTGAATTACTACTAATAACTAGCATTTTATTCGTAACAAATTAAAGGGAAGAAAATGGCAATTGGAATTTAAAAAGATTTGGTAGATGACTTTGTCTTTCTGTTTATCATTTTCCGCTTTAATTTCTGTGCTTTCTTTTCAATGTTTCATAAACACGATGAGTCTAGAAAACAAAAATTTCAGAGGGCTACGTAATATCAAAAGGCTATATGTAGAGAGGTAACTAGAATCATGAAAAGTAGATATTATGTTTCTGTAATGCCTATGCCCATAGCCATAGGCCTATACCAAAATAAAGTTAATGAATTAATTAAGAAGATTCTTAGATTTGAATGAATCACGTCAAAGCCATATTTAGTTACCATTTAATTCAAAAGTTCTTTGTATTAATACATTCTTAAAATCCGAAAAAATCGAACCAAACCGAAAAAATCGAAACCGATACAATTTATACTATAATGGTTTGGTTTGGTTTGAATATTAAAAAAAGACCGACTTAATTGGTTTGGTTTAATTTTAATCAAAAACCGTGTCAATCTGGACCGTGATCACCCCTAATCATACGGAGGCGGAGTTAGAATTTCAACTTTGTGATCCTAGATTTTAAAAGGGCTACTTCAAATGATAATAACTGAGTTCTAAATTTAGTATTTATACATATTTAATAAATTTCTTAATACAAATACGTTGTTTGAGCAAAAGCTATTGGATTCTACCAAATTCGTATTCGGGCTATAGCTGCCCCCACCCCCCAGATCCATACAAGTTCGTATCAATTCATTAGTGTCCCTATCCCTTTATTTAAGTCTCATATCAATATAGATGTATTGCAAATTAAATAAAAAAAAAGTAGATGTGTTTTTATTTTTTTTATTGGCATCGTAAATTTCTAATAAGATAAAAAAAAAAAAAATCACAATAAATATTATGCCTTAAGTGAACACTAACATAAGTAGAATATACAATCCAACTAATTCATACTATCGCCTTATTTTTTGTTAGGTCTATAATTCACATGAATTTCAATTTTCAAGAGATTATAATTTATATGTGTTTCGAGACCTAATTAATGAATCTAAATTGCTCGAAATAAATAAATTGTCTGATTACAATGTAAGCGTGGCACTGTCAGCCACATAATATTATCCTTGATCTATTTGAAACAGAGAAACTAATAACTCAGAAAACAAGCCATGCGCAGCCATTGGTAATCCTTCACATCAAACTTTTTCCATGGGGAAGAGCAAATACATGACTTTAGACTCAAAAATAAGAGATTAGGAATAATAGTAATTTGAACATGTATCTAGTTTTTTAAAATTATTTAATTTGAATCGAGCTTTAGCAAATATAAGACATGCGGTAGAATAAAATGTCTAGAGTTATATATGACTGAAGTTGAGGTATTTCTGCCTGATGTTCAAGCTAAAATGACTTAAATCAGGCAAAAAATGATCGAGTTCAATCATATATGTATCTGAAGTTCAAACACCGCATGTCTGAAGTTATTTCAAAGTGGATAGACGCACAAAAATTTATAAACTTAGACCATAACTCAAATAGTGGCACCAAAATTGGTAAAGACAGATTCAGGATTTGAAGTTTTTGGGTTCCTACATAAATTTAGATTAATTTACAATAATAATGGGTCCACAATCAAATATTTATAAATTTTTGAAAAAAAGTTTTAATGCTTATACATGGTGTGAATAAAAGCTACTAGATTTCCGAGAACCCGTAACTAAAACTTTTGATCCACCGAAAATCCAATACCAATGCACTTCCCCAACTTTTCTAGGTGATTTACAAGAATGACTTTGGCGGTGGTCTTGAACTTTTGATTCTGATTGCCTTACGGACAAAAAATTGTGTTTAACAATTTTTGACTTTTGACCTTGAGGATTTGCCCATGAAACAAACCGAGATCAAAAGTTTTCAGTCACCAATTTCCAAAGTTATTGGGTGTAATTTCCTGGACTTCTCTTCATTTTAAGTTTTGGCCCAATTACCTTTTCAGCATCTAGTCCAACAGAATAGCCAGAAATGGGCCTCCTCTAAATATTAACATGGGCTCCCTATTAACATTGGTACAAATTGTCCTCTTAAACGTATGGGCTTCTTACAATTGGTCGATCCATAAATTGTTTTACTATACTTTCCTGATTATCCACTTTGCCTTCTCTGCTTGACCAAAGTAAATGTAATATCAATGTGGCTTAATAAGATTTTTAATATGGGAAGTTTGTTTATGATTTTAACTTGTTCATCAAAATATGGATTAATCAGCTTTTTAATATGGGAAGAATCATGGATGGGACTAGGAGGGGCAAACGAGCAGATCGGATCGGATATGGGTGTGATAAAAACGGATAGAATATGTGGGGGTCGTTAATATGGATATCCATGTTATCCCTGGTTTAAGGAATAGTCAGGTGAGAACACAAGTTAAATATCAAAATAAGTTTACTCATAGAAAGTAAGAATTCGTGAAAAATAATAAGCAGATAAATGAATATTTATAATATGGATACCATCAGGAGATCCATTTTTAATGAATAATATCTATATTTGATTCATTTTTAAAAAAGTTTAGTTACCCAACTCATATCTATGTGTCGGATTGATGGTTACTTGTTTATTTTTAACCATTTTGGCCGCCTAGATTAGACTTACTCGACAAAGACAACACATTAGTCTTATAGTCTACATGTTTGGATTCAAGGGCATGGAGAAGGAAATTAATGCCATTATGACTTCACTTGCTGCGAGAAATGGTAAAATATGCTGAAACTATGTCGTCACTATATTTTGTACACATATATTGAAGAAAGATCCATTTCTTCCTTATTCATGAGATTTGCTGTAACTATGTGGTCACTTTTTAAATTAAAAAATCGAAATTGTACGCACACCTATAAGCCTGTCCATTCCTTCAAATACACACACCTATTAGTCAAAATTTTGCTTTCTTTGTACAAATATGTCCCTAGATTGATGTCTATTCTTCTCTGCATTTGTGTAGACAGGTAACTTATACTTTGTTGTTTGTTTATATTTACATAAATTATGCTCCCACCCCCAACTATCTTTTTGGTTTTCATCTTATTTCTTGAAGAAATACCGTATTCTGTCCTTTCACAAGTTGGATTAACAACATATAAGTTGGATCAACGTCTATGCATGTCAATACTTGTCCAATGATCTTGACTTAGTGGTTGTATTGCTTCAATCTTGAAGTAGATGGCATTGATACTGTATAAAATTAAGAGAAAAGGGTTAAATTTGCCCTTGCACTTTGCGAAATGATCTAGACATTTTCTTTGAGTTGCCCTTGAATTATGCGGTATTGTCTAGATTTAGCACTGAGCTTTGAAGAAAAGGGTCACTGATAGTAGCGATACCGCCATCTTCTTCAATACTTAGAACCCCCAACTGCCAGGTAATCGATTTAGAGGGCTGAAGGATAGTGACCGATAAGTATTATGGTCAAATCTAGACTACTTGGCAAAATTTCGAGGGTACATTTGGATCATTTCACATAGTTCAAGGGCAAAATTAACCCTTTTCCCTTGTACGAAAGAAAAGAATGACATCTTGTTGTCAATGGTGATCAATGACGTCTAGTTAGGGATTGCCTGGACTTTGTTTTAGCTAATAGTACTTGCAAGCCATTTCGAATGCAATTTGATAAGGTTGTGTAATCCCTTGTTACTGGGAATTTTTTTTCTCTTTGGTTTCTCGTTTTGCTATTTTCTAGTCGTAGCTTTTGCTTCGAATATTTTTTTTCAATAAAAGATACCAATCAAAAGTTTTACACTACTAAAAAAACAGAGTTTTTCGACAAACAAATTTCGACCACACTTCTTGGTCGAAAAAAATCGCCCACACGAGATCGAAAGTTTCAGAATTTCATTTTTTAATTTTTTTTGGATTTCGACCTCACGGGGTTGATATTTAAATGGGAAATGAAAGTTCGACCACATGAGGTCGAAACTTATTTTTGTACAAATAATAAGTGGAAAAAAAATATTTTATAAAAAATTAAATTATATAAATACAAAAAAATTAATTAAAAAAAATCATATTTCGACCACATACGATCGAAATAATTAAGTCAAATTTGATAAAATCTAACTTAATTATTCTCCCCCAAAATCAGATCGTTTTAGTACTCTTCTAAAACCTAAACTCCCAAAATCCCATCCCGACCTCACCCTCAAACGCCGCCTACGCCCCATCCCCACCACAGCCCTCCCCCGCCGCCGACGTCCTATCCCCACCATTGTCTGTCCTCGTTGCCGCCCTACCTTGCTGTCCGCCACCACTAAAGGTAAGTAATTTTTTTGCCTCAATCCCATTTCTATCATTATTAGTTACATTACTTTGTAATTGAAAACTATATTTTCCTAATGTAGTTAGAATTTTTTTAATAATATTTACATAAAAAAATGCAGTTTTCGACCACACAAGGTCAAAAACTGTATTTTCTTAGTGTAGGAAGAAATTTTTTTTCTGACACATGAGGTTGAAATTTTGGTCGAAAAATCGGCTTTTTCGACCTCATGTGGTCGAAAATTTTGGTTGATTTTCGCTGATTTTTTAGTAGTGTTACGTCCATGTCTATAGGAAGTTCAGGGATGTTACTAACAAAAGTACATGTCTTTGATCTTATACTTACAATTTGATTAGTTCACTAATTGGAAATTGCAGAACTTTTCTGAGTCACAGTTCTAGATTAATATTCCCTCAAGTATCCACCTTTCGTAATAGCCTCAGTGTGCATAAATTTAATGAACCAATATGGTTTCAATTTACAATATTTCCACAAAAGTCTCAATGACATCCCTAAAACCTAAAGCCTAAATGTTATAAATTAAATTTTCATCGAAAATTATACAAACCAAACAAACAAATCTTAGGTAGTTAGAAGTAGGTGTTTGGACATATATTCTGTTGAATTTTTAAATGATATTTAGAAGTTGAAGTTGTGTTTGAACGTGTGTTCACATGTATTTGCCATGGAAAAAGTAAAAATGTTTTGACTAAAATGACATTTTTTTTCGAACTTGAAAAATTCATTTTGAAAGACTAACCAAAAACTCATCTCAAAGAATACAAAGAGAAAATGATAAAAATGGTCTCTTATGTTTGATGGTAGGTTCAAAATATTATCTTAAGTATGCACTTAACAATTTTAGTTTTTTAAGTTTGCTGAAAGTTAACATTTTTAGTCTCCTTAAAGTGTTTACCAAACTCTGCCAGTTTGATTTAATGGGAACTATGAAAAAAAAAAAATAAGCTAGAACACACATTAAAGGCACAATTTATATAGTTTCTGTTATTTTTCATCTATTTCAAGAATCAAGTACAGCTCTTTGAGGGATAATTTTTGCTATTTTTTTCTTATATCTTTTTAGTATGTAGTTTCTTGTGTTGCATATTTTAGGATTTTGATGGAAATTTCTTGATATATATATCGCTAAATCTTTTTTTCCCACTGCTTCCATTCAATCTAACCGATAAAGTTCGGTAAATATTTTATGGACTTAAAAGGACCAAAACTGTATTGTGCATACTTAACTGGACTATTTTAAAGTTCTCCGCACACAAACAACGTTATAAAATTATTTATTGGAAAAACTCCCATATCCGAACAGGGCTTGATTTGGTTCTTTTTTTACCTTCCCCACCCCCACCCCCCCCCCGCCCTTCTTTTCTGGCATTTATTCCCATTTTGTTTTTTCTTATTTGGGCATTTATTTCCATTCAACTACCAACAAGTAGAAACCAAATCCAACTAAAACCTTTCTTTTGGGGTGGTCTTTAAATTTTGCCCCTCATATTTGAAATTTTTAAATTTTGTCCTTCCTAAATATCCATGTTTGAGTGTTCGAACCCACGCGCGTCAAAAATTTAAAAAAAAAAATTCTCAAGACGAGTTTAAATTTAGCTATGCCCCCGACGGCATACACTTGTGAAGGAATTACCAAAGTTATCACGGACCCGGATACTTATGCCTTGTGGGTAGACTTGGCATAAGTATGTCGGTCCGCATAACTTCGATAATTCCTTCACAAAGTTATGCCAGGTCCGCATAAAAGTTTGCCCATTAAAAGTATGCCCCCACCGTATAACTTTGTGAAGGAATTATCAAAGTTATGCCGGACCCCGTATACTTATGCCGGACCCGATACTTATCGCGGACCCTAAGATACTTATGCCTTATAAAATGCGGACTTGGCATAAGTATGCGGATCCGACATAACTTTGATAATTCCTTCACAAAGTTATGCGGTCCCAGATAAAAGTTTGCCCATTAAAAGTATGCCCCACCCAAGATAACTTTGTGAAGGAATTATCAAAGTTATCTTGGGACCGGCATACTTATGCCAAGTCTGCCCATAAGGCATGAGTATGCCGGGTCCGCGTAAAATTTGTAATTCCTTAACAAAAGTATGGGATCCGGCATACACGCGACCCAAACCTTATCTTGCGATTTTTTTTTAATTTATGCTTGAGCGGGGGTTCGAACTCAGAACCTCATGATTTTGGCGCGAAAGCTCAAAGTTGCAATGCGAAGGGCAAAAATTAAAGACCAGCAATATGAGGGGCATAATTTAAAGACCACAAATATGAGGGGCAAAATTTAAAGACCACCCCAAAAGAAGGGCACTCCGCGCAAAAAAATGACTAAAATCAGGGATCCAATAAGCCCTAATGCAAAATTAGCCTATAAATTCCTATTAAATTAAGGGTAAATTTATGAATATATTTGGACCAAAAATATAACGGAAGAGTATATTTAGATCAAAAGTATAAAGAGAGTTATATATTTAAACTAGGGAAAAGGGTCAAAAATACCCCTCTATTTTGAAAAAAGGGCTAAAATATTCTCCGAATTTATTTTGGGTCAAAAACACCCCTCCCATCCTTAAAGTTTTAAATTATGCCCTTGTCTTGTTGGCAATTATCCCCAAAAATAACCCGAAATTATTTTTTAAACCCGCTCCATCATTTAAATCCAATTAAATAATAACCCATAAGATCCCCTTATTCCCCCAATACGTAGGTTTGAAGTTTGAGGGAATTGGGGGAATAAGAGGATCTTATGGGTTATTATTTAGAATGAAATCGAGTTTAAATGATGAAGCGAGACAAAATAATTTTGATGTTATTTTGGGGGATAATTCCGTCAAGACAGGGGGTATATTTGAAAACTTTAAGAATGAGAGGGGTATTTTTGATCAAAATAAGTTCGAAGAATATTTTTAGCCTTTTTTTCAAAGTAGAGGGGTATTTTTGACCCTTTTCCTTATATTTAAACTATTTCTGATAGTACGGGGTCGTTTGATACACGGTATTAGCTGGGATATCCCAGCACTAACTATGGGATTAATTTTGTACCATGTTTGGTAGAAAGTATAAATTTATCATGATGTACCAAACAAAGTATAAAGTGCATTCCAAACTTAAAGATGAGATATCCCATCTCCTAGATGGGATAAATTAGTCCAAGAGATGGGATAAATTAATCCCAAAATTATAATTCTGGGATAATTTTGTCTAAGTACCAAACGCCCCTACATTTGACCCTTTTCTGTACAAACAATGTTATAAAAATATTTATTCAATATAAAACGAAATTTTCCATATCTGGGTAGGGCTTAAATTGCTTCTTTTTTTATTTTTCTTCCTTTTTTGGCCTTGATCCTCAACTACCAAAAAAATACAACCAAACCCATCTAAAATCAGGGATCCGATTAAGCCCTAACACAATTAGGCTTAACAAATTAACCTATATATACTCCCTATCATAGAAACCAAATTTACTTAGTAGCTTTTTCAAAGAATTAGGGCACAAAAAAAAATAAAAAATCACCTTGTTCATCAATGGCAACAACTCGATTAACAGGGATTGTTTCCCGTTTTAGTAACCAAAAAGGTTACGGTTTCATTAAACCTGATAATGGAAGTGAAGATGATGTATTTGTTCATCAATCTGAGATTAAATCTGATGGTTTTCGTTCATTATATGAAGGTCAAAAAGTTGAGTTTACTGTAACTGGTAACGGTGATAAGTATCAGGCCGTTGATGTTACCGGTCCTAACGGTGAATCTCTTGACGGTAACGTTGGTGCTAGGGTTAGGGTTAGGGTTAGTGGGAATGGGAGTAAGTGTTATAATTGTGGGAGGATTGGACACGTGGCTAGGGATTGTGATGGTGATCGTAATGGTGGTGGTGGTGGGGCGTGTTATACGTGTGGGATGACGGGGCATATAGCTAGGGATTGTGATCGTAGTGGTGGTGGTGATCGTAAAAGTAATGGTGGTGGTGCGTGTTACACGTGTGGAGTGACGGGTCATATAGCTAGGGAATGTGATCGTGATCGTATTGGTGGTGATCGTAATGTTGGGGGTGGTGGTCCGTGTTATACTTGTGGGATGACGGGGCATATAGCTAGGGAATGTGATCGTGATCGTATTGGTGGTGATCGTAATGTTGGGGGTGGTGGTGCGTGTTATACTTGTGGGATGACGGGGCATATAGCTAGGGAATGTGATCGTGATCGTATTAGTGGTGTTGTTGGTGGTGATCGTAATGTTGGGGGTGTTGGGGGTGGTGGGTGTTATACTTGTGGGATGACAGGGCATATAGCTAGGGATTGTGACCGTATTGGTGGTGTTGTTGGTGATCGTAATGCTGGTGGTGGTGGTTGTTATAATTGTGGTGGGTTTGGGCACATGGCTCGAGATTGTCCAAGTGAGAGACGTGGTGGTGGTGGTGGTAATGAGGGTTGTTATAATTGTGGATTGCCGGGGCACTTGGCAAGGGACTGTTCACGCGAGAGTGGTGGTGGTGGCAATTTTGGGAGATTCGGTGGTGGTGGTGACAGGTTTGGAAGATCTGGTGGTGCTGGTAGTGGCAAGTGTTACAACTGTGGAGAAGGTGGCCATTTTGCTAGGGAATGCACTAGTCCAGCTGTGAAGTGAGAAAGTCTTATTATTTAGGAGTATTTTAATATGGACAATTTGATGTGTGTTTTTTTTTTTTTAGTCCTTTTATATTCCTACATAACATGGATTGGTAGCTTTTAGGATAAGACTAATTAGTTGTTGAGATTTTGCTACAAACTGTTCCTGTGATGGAAAGTTTTGATTTTTTTGGTTGGTTATACAAATATATATATAATGAGTTTGGCCCGTTTTTGCTATTTTTGGGTTTCTCAGGAGTAAAGTTCACTCTGGATTATTGTTTTGTGCCTGTTAATGTTTTACTTCTTTGATGTCAATGCTCTGCATTTTGATTCATGTTAAAAGTTGTGCAAATTTAGCTGCTTTTGAACGCATGTCCGAGATGTTTCACTTTTTCAGTTGTAGTGATTTTGTGTATGTATGCTTTATGTCTGTGTGGGTTTGAGAATGCCTGGTGCCCATCAAGTGATGGTAGAGGACCATAGTCCTCTGGTAGACTTTCAGCTGCTTAATCACGGGGAGAGATTGGTCATTGATTGGGTTTAGGCGGTGGTGGTTCAAAAATACACGAAGAGGCCAAGGGGATCTACTATATATACAAAAAATATAATTTCAACCTTGTATATAAAATGTAACTTTCCGCCCGAAGGGGTTCAGATAAACCCCCTTGGCCTTACTTGGCTCCGCCCCTGGGTTTAGAGGTAGGTTTAAGTCACCAGTTGCTGTTAACTTAGGAGATCTATATGGCCTATGGGGGTGACATTAAGATGTAAGTTAAGCCATTGCTTTGTTTTGCTGCTTTTACTAGCTTTAGTTTTCCTTGCATTTAGTTAGAGATGATACTGAACCTCAGACTCTAAATATGGACCGAAGTTGCGTGAACATTCTTGGTATTGTTGAATCTTTTGGTCTCGCTAAATATGGTAGTGATGGTGCCATATTTTGTGATACGGTACCGAAGCTTGAATATCAGTGTAAAGTTTACACAAAAAATTGTTTTTGCCAGTTGCCAATATTAGTAGGGCCAGTTTGCTTTATTTTTCTTCTTAAGGTGATGGTTCATAAAACTAAGTGATATTTTCTTTACTCAAAGTGATCCTCTAAGTAAAGAGATGAGTGCGGGAATTCTAACTTCTGAATGCATCTTAAGGGTGGTTGTGGGGTGCTTTTGTTGCCTGGGCTGTCTCAGGACCATGAATGACTTTGCATAAGTGTGTTTAGGCTGTTTACTTGAACTTATATATGAATGACCCTGTCTAGTTGATGCTTGATGTGGATTATGAATAAGATTAGTGTTTATGCTTAGGGTTTTAGAAAATAATAGTGTTGAGGACTAGTATTCGGATCTGTTCAGCTATTAAAATTTTAAAGAATGACCATGAACTTGTAAATGCTGGTGTTAACATCATCAATTTTATCAAGGTCGAGATGAAGATTTGCTTCCACCACTAAGTCGAAAATGAAATGTGAGGTGTTTGCTATCTCAGAGAAACTCCCAAGTTATATCTCAGAGAAACTCCCAAGTTATCTTGAGTTTTTGCCGCCTTCATTAATTTATCATGACTCTGGTCTCTGGCGGCCAAAGGAAGCCTTTTCTGTCTCAGTCTTGAATGAATATTTGCACCTCACTGTGGAGTCAGAGAACGAGGTGGATCCTAGATTCCTCCATACTAGTGTGTTTAGACGAAAGTCGAATATTGTTGGCTGGTAGGAATGGTGTAAATGAATTGATTGTCTCTTGTAGATAACAGTTGGTGTAAACATGCAGTGTCGTGCTGATTCAGTTTGTTTTCTGGTTCTAGTCCTCCAGAAGTGGGGCTTTACTTAACAACTGAGTATTATACGAAAGTGAAGTTTTATACAAAATATGTTGTGAGTAGTACCTATTGAGCAATAGCATAAGTGCATAACTAGTGTTGGTTTTTTATCCCCCTTATTTTGAAAGTTTCATGCCATGTTGGTAAAGGGTTGAGAAATCAAGTAGAGCTACAAATTAATCCTGATCATACTTTCAAGTAAATAAAGAAAATGAGAAGATTAGCAGTAGACCAGACTTTAGTAGATCAAGTTTGTGTTTTAAGCTACCCTCTGAATGCCCTCTTGATTGAGAACTCTTGGGCCCTTTAGCATTTTCCTCAGACTGAATCTCCAATGAATTGTTAGACCCAAGTTTTGACATATATTTTGATGTGGAGGTATCAATATCAGAAACTGAATCATAGCCTACAATTTCATATGAGGTTTGTTTATTTGTTATAGAGTTATAGGAGTTAAAACACTCGTAAAAGGAAACAAAAAGGATCTTGCTTATAAGGTAGCTAAAAGGAACTTTGTGGATTACATATGCATTATGCAAGGTAGGCTAGGCTGTGGGCAAGAATAAATTTGGTTGGCTTCATATTTAAACTTTTTTTTTTTTTTTTTGGTGACTGTGATAGCTGATAGAGTAGCCTGCTATAACGTACTTCTACAGCCTCTATGTCCTGTGTGTCGAACAGCTACTTATAGGTGGCCATCAATGTACACCGAAACACTATTTGGTATTTCAACTAAACAACAACATGGCCAGTGTATTCTCACAAATGGAGTATTGGAAGGATAAGATATATGCAGACCTTACCCTAATCTTTGTGGGGCAGAGAGACTGTTTCCGATAGATTCGTATTTCAACTATTTAATTGAATACATGTTACTTTTCTATCAACACAAATTCTAGGTGACTTTGCTTACCATAGCAGTCAAATGAGATTTCGTTCACGGTAGGCTACATTTTTGGGTGCCCCTAAATCATGTTGGCATTCATGCCTGTCCAATGTCTCAGGCTCTCAAGCACCTGCTAGGCCACATTTTGGGGTGCTACTAAATCATATAACTAACATTTATGCTTGTGCAATTTCGCCGGACAAGAGAAGAACCAGCAAATAGTGGGCCTAGCCAGTTGCCGTGCGGGTCATTCGCACAAATGTTCCTATTTCAGGATAGTTTTTAATTTTTGGCCCTCAAATTTGTGGTTTTTAATTTTTGGCCTTTCAACATTTTTTGGCGCGGCATAATTTAGATTTCGCTTGAAATATTTAATTTTGGCATATGTATCATAACATCCGCACAAATTATGCCGAACAAGGTATACTTTCAACATTCAACATAATCTAAAAAATGACATAATTTTATATTTCGCTCGACATATCTTATGTTTAACTTCGGCATATGAATCATAACATCCGCACAAATTATGCCGAACAAGGTATACTTTCAACCTTCAACATAATCTAAAAAATGACATAATTTTAGATTTCGCTCGACATATCTTATGTTTAACTTCGGCATATGAATCATAACATCCACACAAATTATACCGGACAAGACAAAACTTTCAACACTCTACATAATCTGAAAAATATTACAAAAGTTATGCCGCATAATTTAATTCCTACAGAATTTATGCCGAGCTAGACAAAAATTCAGTTTCCGATTATAAAAATGTAGCAGAAATTACGCTGAATAAAGCAGGTCTAGATTTTTTATTAAATAAGCAGGGATAAAAATTAAAGACCATATATATGAGGGACAAAAATTAAACAACTGTACGTTTGAAGGATAATCCGTGCAAAAACTAGTTGCCTTGCACTTTGAGAGCCTATTGGCTGTTAAATTTAACCGGGGGAAGAGCTGGTCTTGCGATGCCTATTTATGGCAACAGCCAAAATTTATAAATATTTGTGTAGTTAGCCGTTTTAAAACTTCCCTGGAATTTGACTTATTTTCTTTTTTGGTTTGTACCAAAAAGAGTATCTCTTCTATAGTTTTAGTAGGCGTTTGACCATAAAAATTATTCATTTTATTCCAGAATTTTTTTTCACTTTTTTCCGGAATTAGCGTTTGGTCATGAAAATTCCAAATACAACTTGAAGTTGTATTCCGAAATTCCAAAAATAAGAAAAACTTGTTTTTCAAAAAATTTCACTTTTTTACAACTACATTTCACCAAAAACTACAATTTCAAAAACTATGGCCAAACACAACTCCAACTCCAATTCCAAAATTCCAAAAAAGGTAAAAAAAAATTTGGTTTCTATGGACAAACGGGCCCTTAGTAAGTTTTTCAATTTCAACATTTCACGTGGTAAATTTAAGACCACAAGATGTAAAGAATTACACACATCTTTAATTTAAGATCACAAGATATAAAAGTCAACCTTTTATTTCTTAAACTCCGTATCAGGTCAAACTAAAACACTTAAATTGAGACGCAAAAAAGTATATCGTATGTGTTGTTCATTATGCATCACAATAGAACGTGATAATTAAGTTCATCATGACCTATTCATTGCCCAAATAAGTTCTTGAACTTAAGGTGTTTGGTACATAAAAAGTACCACTCTCTCCATTTTAATTTATTTGTCTAGTTTTAATTTGACACGAAATTTAAGAAAGTAAAGAAGACTTCTAAATTTTGTGGTCTGAAATTAAAGATATGCTTTCCCATCCCAAAAGAGTGTCTTAGTCACTATTTAGACAAGAAATGATATTTTCTTTGACCATAATTTTTCAAAGACTTTCTAAATGTTTTCAATCGTTAATTATTGTACTTTTTATGTAGTTTCTAAATATGTAAGTTTTATTTAAAAATAAATAAATAAAGATTCTATGTCCTAATTCACTCACACCGAACATTAGTTAATTTGACTCTCGTACTCGGAACTAAGACAATCTTTTTGGGGCAGAGGGAGTATAAAATATACCAAAATACGCTTTAATCTTGTGGTCGTAGATGTGGCATATGTAAAGTTAAAATTAAAGAGTTTTCAAAAAAGGAAATAGACATTCTTTTTTAAACAGACCTAAAGAAAAAGTAGGACAAGCAAATCGAAAAAAAGATGTATAAGTCATAACAATCCATAATTTAAATATTTAAAAGGTTGTGAAAAGGTTGCGGTAAAAGAAAAACTGTTTTACTCCCTCCGTCTCATATTACTTATTCACTTTTCTCTTTGCACGCACCCTTATCTCTCTCTAATAAATACGCACTAATCAATATTAACTATTTTCAAGAACATTTAATATTAAGACTAGATGAAAAATATTTAATTAATTTTATCTTACTTTGTGAATGAACAAGTAATTTGGGACATATTTTTAGCATATTTTTAGTAATTTGTACAAGTTATACTAGGTAGTACTTCAAAAATACCATATATAAATTGGGACTACTAATAAGGGAATAACATTACCTCTCCTATTGTCTCCTAGCAAACACAGCTACCGACCTACAATACTATTGGCCGCGTTTTTTCTGAATGTCCTTCCAAAATAGTTTCTATAAATATCATCTCTGTTTCTTTCCTTCCTTTTTTTTTTTTTTTTTCACTTTTTTTGTTTTTCATGTAGGAATAGCATCTTACATTCTCGTTATCAAACTTGTCTTTTTAGTTTTTTTTCACATTCTTTTCCGTGCCCGCATTAACTTCTTGTTTTCAGTTCTTCACTTTTTTTTTTTTTTTCTTTTCCCTTCAAACCAATTTAGAGAAAGACATACAATGGTGAAAGCTCAAGTTTCTCTTGCCTTCTTTTCCTTATGCTTCATCTTTCTAATTTCAGGTGACTTTTTACTTCTGTTATTTGTTTTACGTCTAGTTTTTTCAGTAAATTTTTGAGGTATGTTATTTGTGGCTAATTCAGAATCCATAATTTCAGAGTTGGAATGATTCAGTACTAAGAATGTTAAAGGTTGAATTGATCAAGTTTAAATTTTGGATGTCTTTGTGTGGGATTCGTGTATTCTGATTCTGAATTTTCATAGAACATAAGTAAATATATACAGATGATCAGCGGCTTTGGATACAGAAGATCTCAAGTTAATATACAACTAATAGCTGAATTCAGTCAATCTTTTATAAATATTTAGTAAATTTCTTAATACTTGGGAACCGTGAGAGCTACGGTTTCATCTGAACCTACAACTTTTGATGGAGGATCGATACATATGTAAGAATCTACTAATATATTAAGAAATATTAGATTTGAACAGGAGTATAATGCTAAGAATCATAAAAGTTAAATTCCGGAACCGCCTCTGACCATGAACCTCTATATTGTACTCTAGCTCCAACTATGCAGATGATACATGTGATTGATGTCGATTAATATGAGATTGAGACGTAATTGATTGATTGACTAGTGTTTATGAGTTTGTTCTTTTGTTTTTTTGGTGATGAAACAGGGGCCTTATCAGCGACATTTACATTAGTAAATCAGTGCAGTTATAAAGTATGGCCAGGGATACTATCAGGTGCAGGCACAGCCCAACTTGCCCCAACAGGATTCATGCTAAATCCTGGCCAATCTCTTCCCGTTCCCGTTCCAAGGGGATGGTCAGGTCGTTTATGGGGCCGCACTTTTTGTTCGCAAGATACTTCCACGGGTAAATTCACTTGTGCAACCGGCGATTGTGGCTCCGAAACACTGGAATGTTCCGGAGGAGGAGCTGCTCCGCCAGCTACTCTGGCGGAGTTCACACTGAACGGTGCAGGAGGGCTCGATTTCTATGATGTTAGTCTCGTGGACGGTTATAACTTGCCTATGCTTGTGAGTCCACAAGGCGGGACCAGAGTTGGAAACTGTTCAACAACAGGTTGTGTTGTGGATCTCAACGGGTCGTGCCCGAAAGAGCTAAAGATGATGATGAATAGTCCTAGTAGTAGTAGTGGTGGTGGTGGTGGTGGTGGTGAGTGTGTGGGATGTAAGAGCGCTTGTGAAGCGTTTGGGGATCCAAGATATTGTTGTAGTGGCCCATATGCGACGCCTGATACTTGTAAGCCAACGGATTACTCGGAGTTTTTCAAGAGTGCATGTCCGCGATCGTATAGCTATGCTTATGATGATGGCACCAGCACATTCACTTGTGGATCGGCAGATTATGTTATCACCTTCTGCCCTCCTTCTAGGTATGTGACAAACTTGTTTCCACTGTTTGCTTAACTTGTCGTGTCTAGAGGCGGATGCAGGATTTTATGCTTATGGATTTTAAACTTCACAATCTTTTTTATTTATTGGGTTTAAGATAGATTATTTATGTATATATATAGTGAATTTCTTAACACAAATACAGTTCGGGGCAAAATTACTAGGTTCAGCCTTATCTGTAACATATGTTTTAGATCCGCCTCTAATTGTATCTTCAGTTTCTGTTTTTCTCCTTTAATTAAAGTGGCATTCTCTCTCACAACCTTTTAAGAAAATGTTTTTCAACTGGATTAACCAACTTCTACGGAATATTAGTAGATCAGTTGGCTGATTACCTGAACTTTCACCTTGTTGGTGAGGAGTTCGATTCCTCACATTGTAATCTCCCCCGCCACTTCTCTTGCCCCTGCCCCCAACTTTTTAAAAAATAAATAAATAAATTACCCAACTCTTTGTGTTGCCCTATCAACATCTATTGTTCAATATGTTTGTGAGGGGGCAAACCCACATTAAATTCAGATCAGAAATTTTCTATTAGTAAATACAATCAAAATGATGCAAAATATACCACTGAACTCACTAAAAGATTACTTAGTTTTGTATTAGACTGGACTTGGCAGATGCTTAAGCAGAGGCGAATCCAGGATTTTAAGAGGATGGGTTCACCATTTTCTATGGGTTTTATTTTTTATTTTTTTTGCCTTTGGTTCGTTGCTGCTTAGCGCCTATGGTTTTTTTTTTTTAATTTCTTTTGCCTTTTGGGACTTGGGTAATTAGAAATAAAGGAAAAAATTCATTAGATGTAATATAAAAAGAAACACGATTTTTACTTTTGGGTAATTCGAATTATAGAAGAAAAAGGATTTAGAATAATATAAAAAGGAAAGTTAAAAGGATGCTTTAGAAAATTAAGCACAAAACGTGTAGGAGCTCGGGTTCGATCCCGAGACCTTGAGGAAATAAACACAACCCCTAACTAGTGCTCGACTCGGCCTGGTTTGACCATGTGTTCCTTCGGTTAATATTAGATATATTTTTAGAATTAATATTAGATATATTTTCAGAATTATACACATAATATATCGAGTTTAGTTGAGTGACCATGTGTTCACCTGACCCAAATTTTATACATAAATTTGCCTATGCTTTAGAGTGACATACATCATCAGTGGCGGAGCCAGAAATTTAACAATATTATTAAAAAATTCGAACTTATTACCTAAAGCAATTTTTGAACTATCTTTACCATTACAAGTGGATTCAAAAGTTAATATATATACGGAAATGAAGGAAATTCATGAACTAACTCCATCATTCCAACCCCATGAGAGCTACTAGATCGCCCCGAGGTTGCTTCCGGCATCCAGGGGTCATAGACTGACCTTAGAACTCTGTTCAATAAGTGGGACACATTAGCTTAGAAAGAGAGTTACTATTCATTATTCAATACATATCAAAATTAGTACTTTGTTTGTTGCTTGATAAATGATCATTTTGTCTTATAATTATGGTTTAATGCTGCAGCCAGAAATCATCTGGAGAATCGTATGCTGGTGCTGGTGACGGCTCATTGGCCACGAGCCACGGTGTTTTGACCAATACGCCATTACCATTTTTAACAAGCTTGATAATCACTATTTTAGCAGCAGTTTAGCATTTAAGGCAGTTGCCACTTTTGGAGTTTTGGGAGAGTTGCAAAATTGTAATCCTTATGATGAGGCAATTTCTTTAATAAAAAAGAAATGGCAAAGAGATTGGGGAAGAATTGCAAGCCGTTTAGAACAAAGAAGTAGACGCAGCATAATTGTAGATACATAGTCCTTTTTTAGCTACTGAAATCAGTTTTAGTATAAGTAAGATTTAAGTTATATACATACATTGGCAATGTAAAGAATTTTACATTATCAGTATATTTTTACATGTTCTTATTTTTCATGTTACTGATATCACTTATTATAAGACAAGTGACCTATTTAATTGTGTAAAAATTCTTTAATAGGATCATAATTTACTCATTTTTTTGACTTGCGATGACTAGACCCGCATAAACCCAGGTCCCGGGGAATCAATATCTTCTACCAAGGCATATATCAAGGATGCAGAGGATCCTGAGTTTAAAGTTTATGAGTTTTTACATGATTTGTCTTTCGGAAACAGCCTATCTGCCCCACAAAGGTAGAGATAAGGTCTGCGTATATCTTGCCCTAAACCCCATTTGTGGGATTACACTGGGTATGTTGTTGTTTTGTTGTTGAGTTTTTACATGATCTCAAGTTAATATATATGTATATATATATATGTGTGTGTGTGTGTGTTTGTGTATAGGCAAAAGTTACTGAATTCCCGTGAATCCGTAATTTACACTTAGGATTCGCCACCCGATGTAGAAGTCCTTTTGATAGAAGCTATTTAAGAACAAATGGACTATGTTATACTTCAGGAACAAGCATAAAGAAATATTGATCACTTCTATGTATCAAAGGATAGCTATAATGTCCTGAAGTAGACTTGTGTTTCTGTCATGTAATGTGTATGCAGGATCTTTGGACAGTGCTTTACTAGATATAAGATGAAAAGAGACGGGAAAACAAGACAAAACAGCTACATCTAGAATGGCATTTGTCCAAGATTGAAATGCCTAGTATTAAGTCAAGTTGCTATATGTTTCTGTAGATAATGCCTAAGCAACTTTATCATGCCTTTGCTTCTTCTAGCAGGCAACAAGCAGTTATAACACTACACGTCTTAAATCCATAAACAACTGGAAAATCAGTTAAATTGTGTTAAGCTTCACCAAGTTCACCTGTTAACAGTGGAAGACCATCGAAATGTACTTCCTTGAGCTCCTTTAAACTCGGAGGATTTTCCATACTGCTTAAACTTTATATGCCTCTCTACCCCTTTTTTAATTATAAGTTATAGCCATGGTGTTCAGACCAATTTGCACGCCCCTCGGCTAATTTCATAAGGTGCCTGTCATCTCTCACCAGCACAAGTACTGGGTAACTCTATTCCCAAGGCTTAGACAGATAGAAATAAATCACCTAGTGTTTTTTCCTCCGCTAGAATGTGAACCTGAGACCTCAATGGTTCTCAACCCACTCCATTGACCACCAAAGTCAGACCCTTGAGTGCATGCCTACCTGATTTGACACTATTAAAAAAAAATTATTGGCAGCAACACATAGAGATGCAAGTTTATACCTTGCCTTCTGCAGTAATAAGAGCAAATGAATAAATGCATTAAAGGATGAAGCACAAAACAGCCTATTCTCTAGGAATGGAGTCAAATTGAATTGAAATGGCTTCCAGGATGAAAGACAATCAAAAAGACAATGACTAACCATATTAAGGTTTGATGTACACCCCCCGTCTATCTCCATTTCCAGCGGAAATATTGGAATATTTGACAGAACAACAAGCTAAGAGAAGCAAAAGCATATAGGGGAAGGCAAATTCACACACCGTCAAAAGGTAAGTAAAGGCATGTTTTAAGAAAAGAAAAACAAAATTATGAAGTATGCAAAAACTCCAAGCAAAGAGAGCTTTTTGGCAAGCTTGATTGTGAAGCGGGAAACTCTGCATAGATAGACTACCCACATATATAGATAGACTACCCACATATCTAGAAGCTTTTATTGCCCCAAGCCAACATGCAAATTTCTGGTTACTTTGCCTGCCTACTAACTGTGAAAGTAATTTTTATATAATTCTTGATATTTGTAGCTGCACGCATATCAAAAGCTGAAAAGAATGGCCAAATTGCACTTAAGATGACATCTTTCTCCTTTTTCTTCTTTCGACGAGTCACTTAAGATTCTATCTCCATTCAAACATTTGTAGATCTCGGCAGAGAAATCACCTATTAAAAGCTGAACAAAACATCACCCCTTTCCTGAATATATTGTAGAAGAGTGAGTGAATTATAGATTCCAATATCAGGCACTAATAGTATATCGAAATACGAGGAGCTTGAGTAACAAGCAATGTGCACCAAAGAAAAGGACAAAGTCCAATATTTAAAAGTGAGATTACTCAGAGTACTTGAATATGTAAATAAGCTATATAAACATGAAACTAGCAAATGCTACAGGTCATCCAATATATTTAGGTTACAACTCTCACCAATCAAGCAACAAATTTCAAGCACCGAGTTTCATTGTGAATAGTCTTGCATTTGATTGAGCAGAAGCGCATCCCACACTGCACACATGTATAGGTTGAGGAGAAACCACAAACCGTGCAGAAATGACGACGAGAGGTGGAACTTGGTACTTGAATATGTACATAAGCTATATAAACATGAAACTAGCAAATGCTACAGGTCATCCAATATATTTAGGTTACAACTCTCACCAATCAAGCAACAAATTTCAAGCAACGAGTTTCATTGTGAATAGTCTTGCATTTGATTGAGCAGAAGCGCATCCCACACTGCACACATGTATAGGTTGAGGAGAAACCACAAACCGTGCAGAAATGACGACGAGAGGTGGAACTTGGTGGTCCCACTGCTGCTCTTAAATAGGTTGGCACATGTGGTGGCAAGGACTCCAGGTTTGCCTTCACAAGTAATACGGTGAGAGGTTAATTTATGTCATTCAAGTAGAGAGAAAACACACTTATTAGTATTGGAGAAACCTATACCTCATTCACGAGTTCAAGGAATGATTTGGGGGCTCTCTTATTCTCAAGTGCCTTAGCTTGGCGTGTTTTCCGTTTTGTGCCTTTTGGGTACTTCTTATGGGACACTGGAATAAAATTAAATAAATTGAACCGAGAAGTCAGACAGGACATAAGAGAAGAAAGGAATAGAACCATATAAACTGTTATCTTAAAGACTAGAAGAGAAGGTTTACAAAAAGAAGTATGCTGAAGGATGAAAGAGAAAAGAAGACGAGGATAGCGAGATAAAGATGGTCAATATGAAACTAATGTTATTGTACCCCCGATTCTGGGCCATATTTTCTGAACTAAACTTAAGTGATAGATCCTACAAATGAAGATAATACAATAAAATTATATTCTTTCCCTTTTTTCTTCCACTGTTCCTTTGTTTTCCTATTGTCCAGTGGTTGTTAACTTTTCTATAGAACCTATTAGTAAATAATTTTCTGGGTAGAAAACTAAGCTCACGGACACACAAGAAGAGAATCCATCTCACAAAACATTTGCATCTTTTTCTAACAGCAATGGTTTTCTGGGTAAGTACTAAGCCCCCAGACACAATAAGAACATTAAATCCCATTAAAATTTGCTTTGAATCAAGATAATGCAAGTGAATTACTGGAGCTGCGTGAATGTCAACAAGCTATGGAAACACACACTCATTGTTGAGCAATATGAATCAATTAAAGCCTGTGAATGTACAATAAAAAAATACACAATATACAAGTCCATATGCTCATATCACCCCTTATAAAGCAACATGAAACAACTCAATCCTGTAAATAGATTCCCTGCAGAGTGTTGGTGAAAGATCTATCTTCTTATCAATTATCCAATATATAATGCTTGCCTATATGACAGGCTTCTATTTCTATAACCTTATAACCGTGTCGAGTACGTTTAAGCGGAAGGAATTGGAAGAACTCCAGGAATCGATCAAACCTATGCCTAGTGGAATCAGCTATATGAACACTTTGTATCATTTCCGCCATATTCAGGCCAATTTTATTTGATGTAACACGTGCCTAGATGAGCACATTCCCAACCAATGAATTCAATATTAAGAGGGATTCATCATACATAGACTATTTACTCCCACAATCCTCCTCCGTTATCCAGATTTGGTACTATGTTATGGGAAACTCACATATGCAGAGTTAGTGGAACAGAAGGAATGTGCAAAAAGAAATGCATCCCAACCGAAGAACAATTTCAACTCCAAACAAGCTAAAACTTGTGGAAGCAGTAACGTGTTCACATATTTAACACATTTATGAACATACAAGGAGCAAAATGATAAGAAATAAGAAAACAGCAAACCTTGATCCTCATCGTCAAGAGAAGCTTCATCATCGTCATCAAGTAGTTGTGGTTCTGCTACTGCATTATCACTTTCCAAAGCATCAAGCCGTGCCAGCATAGCCTACTCGAACAACGAAAAACCAAAAAAAAAAAAAAAGAAGAAGATTTAATTGGGAAACTTACCTAAATGTACCCTTCGGCCATCTAGTTTACCAAACATGGCCAAATTATACACTATCTATACACTGCCGCTGTACATGTTGTGTACATGTAGGGTATTATATGTATAAGTATGTATAGGTATGCATAATTTATTATATTTAGACTCCCTCCGTCCCAATTTATGTGATACTTTTTGCTTTTCGAGAGTCAATTTGACTAAAGTTAAATTGGATTAGATTAACTCAATATTTTAAGTTTAAAATTTACATATTTGAAAACTACATAAAAAGTACTAAGTTGCAACTTTTCTCATATCAATTTGGTGAAAAAATACATCTTAAAATGTTGACCAACGTACATGCGGTTTGAATCTCGGGACGCGAAAAGTATCACATAAGTTGGGACAGAGGGAGTATACTTTATACACTACCTATACACTGTGTACACATTTTGTAAACTAGATGGCCGAATAGTATTTGACTGTGATTTTCCATCCACGAACTAATTAAACTAGCAATATCCAAAATGATAAACACAAAACTTCAAAAAAAAAAAAAATCAAAATTTGGTTGAAAACATAAGGTATTTAGAATAGGGAAATTTTCAAAAATATACAGCCCAACATAAAATATTACGCCACATAGCCCAATATACAATATTATACGTTTGGGGAAAAGCATTGTACATAATGTATCAACCTTGTATAAAAGTGTTTATACACAAATATGGACTAAACCGGGTAACAAACTCAAAATATGGGCTGAAGCGTGTAAATATTTTCTCCCAATAGACATAGAGTGTAATTTTATCCATCCAGGAACTAATTAAACTAACAGGATATACAAAAGGGAAAATCGTGCTCTATGTCTATTTTTGAAAATATTTCCGCCACGTAGCCCATACTTTGTGTATAAACACCCAATTTAGTCCATATTTGTTTATAAACACCCTTTATACACTTTATGCAAGGTTGATATAGTATGTATAATGCTTTTCCCCGATATGGCGGAGCCAAGATTTTCAATAAGAGGGTTCAAAATATAAAAAAGTAACACACAAAGAGGTTAAACATCTACCATATAAACAGTGTAATTTTCCGCTGAAGCTGGCTTTACCCTAATATTTTCAACAGTTGTATAAATGCAAAATACTTTATAATAAATTGGGGGCAAAAAAAAAAAAACATGAGGTATATTAGAATAGTAGTACCTGAGTTCTATTATCAGAACTGGCTAGAGCAGCAGCCATTTTTGGAGCAATTTTACGTGTTCGTAGAGACAGTCGCCGTGCTGAATTCGACATTTCTTCATCCATATTAATTTTTTTCTTCACTTTCCTGATTTTTATACCAAAATCTGAGTTAAACTTAGGCACTGTTATAATGGGGAAACAAAGTGAGAAGAAGATTAAAAGGAAGAGAATTTGGGGGGCTTAAAAGCACTTAATTTTCCGAAATGAGAGAAACTAATACTGACGTTGAGTTCTGTTGAGCCCCCTATATTTTCAGGAACTCACTTAAGAGACCCTAAACTATGTAAAATTGTATCGCTCTTCCCTTAACTTTGTTTTATTGTTTGTTGGTTTTTTCCAACTTAGTTTTATTGTTCATTAAAAGTTAAGAACTCTTGTGATCAAATTATCTTCAACTTTAATAGTCCTTTTAAACAAAGAACTACAATTTTGATTAAATTTAGAGTAAATATCTCAAGAGGTCACTCAATTATGAGAAATTATGTAGTAAAGTCTTATTATGTCAATATATTTTTTTGCGGGTCGGGTCAAGTGGAGTGGGTCAATAAAGCGGCTATCTTTTTATTTCTTAAAAATTTGGGTTTAAATATAAATTCCATGTCAGTAAAATTTAATTAAAAAAAATAGTACTTAAATAGGTGACTTTCTAAGTGACATACCAATAGTTGAGTGACTGTTGAGTTTGAAAACAAAATTGAGTGACTTTCTAAGAGAACTACCTTTAGTTGAGTGATTTTATTGATATAAAACAAAGTTGAATGACTTTGCTACATAATTTCTCATAGTTGAGTTTGAGTGAGCTTTTGAGATATTTACTCACTAAATTTAGAGACAGGAAACGTTCTGAAAATTATATAAATAAAAAATAAATTGATGTGTAATAAAAATTTAAGGAAAAAGTAGAAATTAAATAGTAGCTTAGTATTTGAAATGTTTAACATGTTAAAATTTAAGGAAAAAGTAGCTTAGTCCTTTGCTTTTCTTTTTGTTCAGCTTGAGCTGATTCAATATCCAATCCCAGATATATATAGACAACTAACAATAGGAGTTGCAGTTTAGGAACAAAAGATAGGGTTCTTCTTTCTTTTTATATAACGGGATGTCCTGCTAGCTTGCGTGCCTCAACTACTCCACCAGATACCTGCTACCTCACATCAAGTACATGTGACGAATAACTACTCACCAAGAAAAACAGTAAGAAAAGAAAGACCACTAATCAAATCAGATACATGTGATGAATAACTACTCACCAAGAAAAACATTAAGAAAAGAAAGACCACTAATCAAGAACAATAGCTCATGCCGACCCCATCTGCAGCTACTTGTACATTGTTATCTTTCATAACACTTACTAAACTACCAACTTATCAGTTGAAAGAAAAAGTGTGCACAGTTGTTTGCAGTTGAACTACTTCAAAACTTTAGGAGAGGCTAAGAAAAAAAATTAAAATTTTGATAAACAACAATAATCATTAACTTTGGAAGAATTAGCTATAGGTGACCTTTTAGTTGTGAAATTAGTATAGGTGACTCATGGGGACCACTTGAAAGCAAAACCCAATTAAATTTGGGATTAAGAAAATTGGGGTCCAAAATGTATTTTTTCAAACTTCTTAATTTTTTACAAAATATAAAAAGACCCCAAATTAATCCAAAAAACAAACCAACCCCTTCTCCTCCTCCCCCCTTTCCCCCTCACACCTCCCCCCCCCCCCTAATTTTTTTTTTTTAAGTTTTGAATTTTTTATTTCCTTTTTCACCGGCCACCCCCCTCCTCCTCCCCGCCCCCCCCCTCCCCCCAAATTTTTTTTTGATTTTTTTAAATTTATTTTATTTTCTTTTTCACCAGCCGCCCTCGTCTCCTCCTCCAACCCTCCCCCCCCCCCCCCCCCCCCCCCCCAATTTTTTTTTTTTTTTAAGTTTTGAATTTTTTATTTGCTTTTTCACCAGCCACCCCTCCTCCTTCCACCGCTCCCCCGCCCCCCACCAAAAAAATTTTGAATTTATTTTATTTTCTTTTTCACCAGCCGCCCCCTCCCCACCAATTTTTATTTTTTAAAAAAATTAAATTTTTTATTTGCTTTTTCACCGCCCACCCCCTCCTCCTCCCACCCTTCCCCCCCCACCCCCACCAAAAAATATTTTATTTTCTTTTCTCTCTCTCTCTCTCTCTCTCTCTTCTCCTCTCTCTCTCTCTCCCTCTCCCCCCGCCCCCCTCCCCCCCCTCCCCCCCCATTTTTTTTTTTAATTTTGATTTTCTTTATTTATTTTTTCATCCCCCTCCTCCTCCTCCCAACTCTCCCCCCCCCCGCCCCTAAAAAAAATATTTTTTTACCAAAATTTCACTCCTCCTCCTCCCACACCTTCCCCCCTAATTTTTTTTTAAAATTTTTATTTTCTTTATTTATTTTTTCACCCCCTCCTCCCAACCCTTCCCTCGCCTCCCCCCACCCCCCCCTTCCCGATTTTTTTTATCATCCCCCTACTTCTCCTCCTCCCCCCATTTGTTTTTAAATAAATTTTTTATTTTCTTTTTTTTTTTAATTTTGATTTTTTTTTAAAAAAATTGACTTTCTTTATTTGTTTTTTCACCCCCTCCTCTTCCTCCCCCCACCCCCACCCCGGCCAAAAAATATATTTTTTAAAATTTTGAAAAAAATTCCTTTTTATTTTTTTGCACCCCTACCCTTCCGGAAAAATTATTTTGAAAAAAAAAGTTTTGAAGAATTTTATTTCACCACCCCATTCTCCCCCCCCCCCCCAAACAAAATGATTTTTCTTTAAAAGTAGTTTTGAATTATTTTTTTTGGTTTCTTACTTCCCCCACTCACCCAAAAAAAAATTAATTTTGTTTTTAAAAAAAAAGTTTTGAAAAGTTTTTATTTTTGATTTTTTGCAATCCAACCCCCCCCCCCCCTTCCTCGCCCACTCCAAAAAAAAAATCTTGAATGGAAGTTTCGAATTTTTTTTTTTGGGTTTAGGAAAAGTTTGGATAAAATCCAGGTTGTTGTTATGTGTTTGCAGTGAAATAGATGGTTTTTCTGCTGTTGTCTTGGTATGGTTCAGGGTTTAGGAAAATATATTCAACAAATAATTTTTTTGTTCTTGTCCTGGTATTTATCTGGTTCTATTTGTAGAAGATAACCAACAGATTTGTAGTTGTTGCAACAAATTCTACACTTTTTGCAACAAGTAGACAATCTGTTGTAACGACTCACTAATCTGTTGGACATAGCTTCAATTATTTACTTCTGTTTGTAGAAGATATCCAACAGATTTTTATTTGTTGCAACATGTTCTACACTTGTTGTAACAAATAGACAATCTATTGCAACAACTACAAATCTGTTGGATATAGTTTCAGTTATTTGCTTCTGTTTGTAGAAGATATCTAATAGATTTTTAGTTGTTGCAACAAGTTTTACACTTGTTGTAACAAGTAGACAATCTGTTGCAACAACTACAAATCTATTGGACATAGCTTCATGTCACGACCCATCTAGAGGGCCGCGACGAGCACCCGATGCTAGCCCACCCGGCACCCCTTGGCTTACACTTATACTTACATCTAGGTGAGCCACATTACTAAACACATAATTCAAATCATTCATCAAACTAGTCTCATTTGGACAACAAGGCCTTTATAACATCTTTGGCGTCTATGCCGTGTCAATGTACATAAGCCAACAAGGCTAATCAAAATGATATACAAAATATAGGCCGACGAGGCCAAACACATCTAACCACATACACATATCTACGAGCCTATAAGGAGAGTACAACATATTACATAAGCGGGACAGGACCCCGCTATGCCCATAATCATGTACACAAAAGAATAAGTACCTAAAAGCTATGGCTCCGAATGAAATGGAGCTCCGCTATGTAGTCCCTGAGAATATAGCTACGAATCAAGTCTGTCTCCTTGGCTACCTGCGGGCATGACGCAGCGTCCACAAACAAAAGGACGTCAGTATGAAGAATGTACTGAGTATGTAAAGCATGATCAATATCAATATGAAAGCATAATAGACATCATAAGAGAAAACATAAGATGGGAGATAATAATATCATCGTCGTAGCACTTACTTACTTTCTGTAGGGACATTCCATTTCCATCGCATATCCGTATACATAGTCTTATTCATTCGTATTCATAGTCATATTCATGTCGTCTACATCCCATTTACATTGCATACACATAGCCTTTGCGCAACATTTACATATACTCACATATTCGTACTCATATTGATGTCATATATATATATATATATATATATACATATAGCCTTTTTATATAGCGTACCCGACCATGAAGAATCGGTGTTTCATACATACTTGGCCAACCAAGGCTCAAGGTTATACATACCTGGCCCTACCAAGGCTTCAGGGTTATCCGTACCATCTGCAGATGTGTGCGCGCGTTACGTAATCATATACATACTTTATACATATTCATATACATATATTCTACCCGGCATCATAAGCTCGGGGTCTTATTATAGCCCTTCATAGGCACACATACATATAATAGCTCATAGGCATCTTTAGCATCATATTATTCTCATCATCATTACTATCATTATCACTATCGTCGTCGTTGTCATTTCATCTATCTTATAGGCTTACTCATCACATGAGGAACTTAGTACAATCGTAGCATATCAAGCATCGTGAGCTTACTAGCTCGGAAGATCGAATCATTTGAAGAAATCATAATCTTATAGAAGATTTAGACGTTTGGCCAAAGAACCATGCCTTATGAAAGAAAGGTTAGCCTTACAGACCTTTCCGTTCCACTATTCTATACTTGCACGTTCTCCTCCGAAGCTCACGTTTCTACCTTCATTAAAGTCAGACTATCGTTAGAATCGGCAACTAGCATACATGGCTAAAGTTAGAGAAAATTGGACAAAGATCTCCTTTATTTATATAACATTCCTCCATATCGCAATTCAACCCCCAAACATCCACAATACATTCACAATACCATAACAATGGTCATTAATCATTTACATGAACTACATTATCTAGATTTCTCAATTCGCTCCAAATTCATCCATATTCATGGTCACGTCACCCGACTTCGTCCATTCATATACAATGCCTATTTTCATTATCTTAACATCATTTATAACACATTCATTTCACAACACAACAAGAACCACAATTAAATTCAAACTATTTCTCAAAATGTCACTATTCACTATTCATGACCCATTTTACCATATTCTTCTACAATCCAAGCATTTCAACTTTCCAATACCTTAAACAACATATAAATATCATGAATCTTACTTTGGATGTTGTAGGAACAAGCCTTGGTTGATAATACTCCACTTGAGCAAAAACCCTAGTTTTCCTCCAATGAGATTTCTTGACTTGAATGGTCTCAATGGGTTTGTTTACACTTGCTTTATGTGGTTGATCAATTAAAACCCTTGAAAACTTGTGGAAAATATGTATAGAGATGTTTTTAGAGAGAAGGGGTGTTGAAGTGGAAATGAAATAATAAACTTGGATCCCTTATTTAATGACTTAAAATCTGGTCTGAAGTGAACAACACAGTGGTCGTAAACTTGGTTTACGGTCCGTATTCTAGTTTACGGACCGTCCTTCGTGGTCGTATTTAATCATAACAGAACCAGAAACTCAGGCTGAGACATGGTGATTTACGATCACGGTTTACGGGCCGTAAACCACTTTACGGTCCGTATTTCAGGTCGTATTTAACCATTTGATCATTGGGCAGAAAGTTGAAGTTGTGGAACCCAAAATACGACATGGCAGTTTACGGACCGTATACCACTTTACGGTCCGTATTTCATTTTACGTGCAACTGGCCGAAATGCAGATCTGCAACTTTCCACATTTTCCAAACCTATAATTATTCATTATGGAGCATAACCCATCTCTTATTGCCCTTGCCGTCGGAATCTTACTTAGGGTCGTCAAATGTTATTTCTTACTCATGAGAATATCGGATACTTGTACTCCTCACTAGTTCATTCACTTGCGTACCAACGGAAAATTTTTCGAGGTGTAACACTTCAGTTATTTGGTTCTATTTGTAGAAGATATCCAAACAGATTTTTAGTTGTTGCAACAAGTTCTAAACTTGTTGTAACAAGTAGATAATTTTTTGCAACAACTACAAATCTGTTGGACATAGCTTCAGTTATTTGGTTCTGTTTGTAGAGGATATCCTACAGATTTGTAATTGTTGCAACAAGTGTAGAACTTGTTGCAACAAGTAGACAATTTATTTATGAACCAGCAAATATTGAGGAAAGATATAGTCAAATTGGCAGCCAAACTGACAATCAATCGTCAGAAAGAGATGAAGAACAGAGCCAAGAAGTAGTATATACAAATGAAGAGAGTGAAGAAGAACTAGAAGATGGAGAAACTGATGATGGAAATGAAGTAGATCAAGAAAATCTACCACACCCCAGAAGGTAGTTGCTGAACAAATTATTACTCAAGTTGTGGTATTTGGAGGCTGTTGAACAATTTTTTTTAATTTTTTTTTTGTCCTTTATGTTATTTGTGAATGATGTTTATTGTTATAGCCTGTATTTCGTACGTTCGGATAATTGAAGAAAGTTGTGAGAAGTTAAGGGAATGACTATTTTCCAAAATTATTTTAATGTATAAGTGGGTTGTGAATATTATTTATGAACCTTATTAGTATGGAAATATTGGAAAAGGCCAAGGGTAAAAAGGGATGTTCGCAAAATGGTTCATGGTAATATTGTGGAAGCCTAGGGGCAAAATGGTAATTTCACAAAGTGTTCAAGAATGTTCTTAAAGGACCAAAGTGTTCAAGAAAAATTATGAAGGGGGCCATTTGGCCGTGGATGTGTGTGGGTGTGTGGGGCTATGTGGGCCCCACCCTTTTTATGTATTATGTAATTATATATATATGGACCAAAGTGTACAGGGCAAGACAATTAAGTCATCTTTCATTTTAAGGAAATTTCAAGAAAAAGGAGGAAATTTCTAGAGAAATGGAGAAGGGCGTTATGTGTCTATATTTTTATTTGAGGGACTTAATTATAATTATGGGTAAGTGGTGGAAGATATGTATATATAAGAGGTCATCATTTTAATTTAAGAAACTAGGAGAAAGAGAAAACAAAGAAGATGAAGGAGAAAAGCAAGGCCATATTCGGCCATGGAGGAGCAAGGTTGCCCCCTTGAAATGTTGTTCCAAAAAATGATCTATTCTAGTATCCCTACTAATTTGAGGGTCCTCTTCAACATGGTATAATCATTATAGCAAGTGAAGCATCCATTCTTGCAAGTTACAAATTCTAGCCAAGAGAAGTTGAGGAAAAGAAGGTAAGAATTAATTTCCTTTATATGTTAGAGATGATTTATGTATGTTGAAGTGTGTAGAAAAGGATTAAATTCATGAAATATGTGTGTATATGTGTTGGCCGAATGGAAGTGGTGTGGTGTAGAAAGAACGGATTAATTTTACTTAGTATTTAGATTGTTGTTGTAATGTATAGAAATAGATGAAAATTCATAAAAATATGTATGTTGTTGTTGTGGCCGAATAAGGGGTTGTTTTGGTAAGTTATGGTGAATTGATTTCATTTGGTATTTTAGTGGTTGTCATTATGGATTATGTGATGTAGAATGGAGGTTTAGTAGCTTGAGATGAATTGGACTTGTTTGTGCATCATTGAAGAAGTTAGTGTGATGTTAGTGTGGTTCTTATATTTGTAAGAATAAATTCACCAATGTATGGATTGTTGATATAACTCATAAATTTGGAAGGAAGTAATGCGTTGTTGACTTTGGTGGTGTTGTGAGATTTCGGGTGGAAGTATGTATTAATTGGGTTGCTTGAATATTTTGTGGATTGAATTGAATTGAATTGAATTGGATTGAATTGAATTGAATGGAATTGAATTGAATTGAATTGAATATTGAAGTGTTGCTAGAATAATTGCTAGCATTGTTATTGGTTTGGCCGAGTTCCATTCTCGGGTTTATGTTGATGATTTGGGCTGAGTAAGATTCTCGGGGACGGTGTAATTACAGGGGAGATGCGGCCGAAATTTCGGCAGACCATAAGTAAATGTGTTTGAAGGACTGAGACAAGTATATGGTGATGAATCTAATGATTTCGTCAATTTTCTTGAATATAGACCAACAAGTTTGGACGGATAAGCGTAGCTAGTAAGGCGCGGCACATGTATGTGAGGCTCGTCTCTTTTCTTCCAAAGGCATGATCCCCACGTTATATTGTCTCAAATGTTTTTATATCTTCCTTGCTTGCAAAAGTTGGAAATCTATGACTCCAAGGTATAAGTCTTTTCCTAATAAGTTCATAGTTGTTTTTCAAAATGTCCATATTTTTCAAAAACCAAGTTTTAAGAGGTTGAGAGCTTTTATGACTAAAACGATGGATATGATTTTACAATGACAACGATGATGTCAAATATGAGGAATTGTCTATGACGAATATGTCGAGGATATGTTCCTATCATGAATATGACGATATGAAAATGTTAAGCTATTTCTTGATTTCTCAACTCTACTTATGGATAACGACTATTTTAAAGATTCCAAGTATATGAAATGACATCTTATGATCCTGTTCTATGTTTTCTCATGATGTTACTCTCCATTGTTAGTCTCGCCTTATATTAATTGTCCCTTCAAGGTGAGACACGACGCCCATGGATATTCCATAACATCATCGGAGGTTACCAACCTTACGTCACTCCGACAGATACACGGCTTTCTTTGAGCTCTCCTGCATGCTTATATGATATATGTATATGACACATGGACATGATATATGTATATGTATATGGGGAAATATGGGGAAAGGTGAGGCGCTATAGATGCATAGCCACCTGATCAGTTGGTATAATATGATACCGTCCCGGACGCGGGATTCCCGGACGCGGGATGCCCGGACGCGGGGGATATGGTTAAATGGATCGGGCTGCACGTTTCGCAAAGATTATATATATATATATATATATATATATATATATATATATATATATATATATAAAATGGATCGGGGCCGCACGTTCCGCAAAGAATATAGTATATATAAATGGATCGGGCTGCACGTTCCGCAGAAATACAATATACAAATGGATCGGGCTGCACGTTCCGCAACAATAAGATATGTGGATCGGGCTGCATGTTCCGTAGCACTAAGCATGCATGGTATTCGCCAAAAAGGACACTCATATGTACAGGTTGCTCTCCTATGTCATGATATGCTCTGTATTTCTTTTATGCCACTAATCATGTTATGTACCTCTCGTATAATATTATACATGCCTTACATACTCGCACATTGTCGACCGACGTCCCTTTTCGGGCCGCGTTTCATGCCGCGCGGTACACCCGTACGATGAGTAGAAGCCATTACGAAGACGTTCCAGTGGAGTTGGTAGACTCTATTTGTTCTGGAGTCCTGTCGAGTCAGAGTATGTGTGCTGTGCAGTTTGTTCGAAGTTAGAGAATTCACAGACAGAGTCGTGGGTCTAGAGTGTCAGCTTTGAAAATGGCCCTACTAGCCGACATGTTATACATTATGTTACAAAGTCCTTACGCTTACAGACTGTGTTTAATTTGAGAAATGACAAAAAGATTTTGAAAGTTCTACTATGTATTTTACTTTCATTTGATTTAAGAAGCCAAAGAGAATATGTGTGTAATAAGAGTCCGCGGGTTAGCTCGGCTCCGAATATGGGGTCGGATGTCCATCACACCCTAGTAAGATCGGGGTGTGACATTTATGAACTTATTATTTATTTTTCTTACTAATTATTGCAATAGGTGCATACAGTAGAATTGCTTAGTTGCTTAGTTGTTGCAACAAATTACTCACCTTGTTGGAAAAAATCAAATAATTGCTTAAATTATTGTAAAAACTAAAAAATATGGCGCAACAAATGAGTTAATTATTGCAACAGATCATACACTTGTTGAAGAAGTTGCAACAAGTTACTAAGCTGTTTCACAGATGGATCAGTTTAAACAAGTCACTAATTGCAACAGATCATACAGTTGTTGAAGAAGTTGCAATAAGTTACTAATCCGTTCCAACAAGTAACTAATCTGTTTAAACAAGTTACTAATCTATTGCAACAGATAGTACAATTGTGGAAGAAGTTGCAACAAGTTACAAATCTGTTTCAACAAGTTACTAATCCGTTCCAACAAATAACTAATTTATTTCAATGAGTTACTAATCCATTCCAACAAATAACTAAGCTGTTTAAACAAGTTACTAATCTGTTGCAACAGATCATACAGTTGTGGAAGAAGTTGCAACAAATTACTAATGATTTTAGTATATATATATATATATATATATATATATATGATCACTAAATATGATTGATTTCCACTGTTTATTACTAAATATGGGCGAATCAAGTAGTTCACACTAATTCACTCTAATGATCACTCCATTTAGTACGTATTGGACTTAGTTGATCATCTATCCTGACCCAAAACACCATCAAATTGCTTAAGTATATATATTGATCACTAAATATGGTTGATTTCCATTGTTTATCACTAAATATGATTGATTTCCACTGTTGATTTCCATTGTTTATCACTAAATATGATTGATTTCCACTGTTTATTACTAAATATGGGCGAATCAAGTAGTTCACACTAATTCACTCTAATGATCACTCCATTTAGTATGTATTGGACTTAGTTGATCATCTATCCTGATCCAAAACACCATCAAATTGCTTAAGTATATATATTGATCACTAAATATGGTTGATTTCCATTGTTTATCACTAAATATGGGTGAATCAAGTAGTTCACATCAATCCACTCCAATGATCACTCCGTTTAGTGCGTATTGGGCTTAGTTGATCATCTATCCTGACCCAAAACACCATCATTGCATAAGTATATATATTGATCAATAAATATGGTTGATTTCCATTGTTTATCACTAAATATGGGTGAATCAAGTAGTTCACATCAATTCACTCCAATGATCACTCCGTTTAGTGCGTATTGGACTTAGTTGATCATTTATCCTGACCCAAAACACCATCAAATTGCTTAAGTATATATATTGATCAATAAATATGGTTGATTTCCATTGTTTATCACTAAGTATGGTTAATTTCTATTGTTTATCACTAAATATGGCTGATTCCCTTTATTGATCACTAAATATGGGTGAACCAAGTAGTATCTGTTGTAGCAATATAGTATCTGTTGCAGCAAGTATATTATCTGTTGGAACAACTATAGTATCTGTTGGAACAACTGTAGTATTCTTTGTAACAATTATAGTATCTGTTGTAGTAAGTGTAGTATCTGTTGCAACAACTGTAGTATCTGTTGTAGCAACTGTGGTATCTGTTGCAGCAACTGTAGTATCTGTTCTAAGAATACACTTAGAATTGCCCATCTAATCCATGAAATTACTATCTAATCCAACAAGTAACAGGACTTGTTGCAACAACTGATTTCATTTGTTTAACACTAAATATGGGTGAATCAAGTAGTTCACATCAATTCACTCTAATAATCACTCGATTTAGTGCATACTGACTTAGTAGATCATCTTTCCTAACTCAAAATACTATCAAATTGATTAAGTATTATTTATTGATCACTAAATATAGTTGATTTCATTTGTTTATCACTAAATATGGGTGAATGAAGTAGTTCACATCAATTCACTCTAATAATCACTCGATTTAGTGCATACTAACTTAGTAGATCATCTTTCCTGACTCAAAATACTATCAAATTGATTAAGTATTATATATTGATCACTAAATATAGTTGATTTTATTTGTTTATCACTAAATATGGGTGAATCAAGTAGTTCACATCAATTCACTCTAATGATCACTCGATTTAGTGTATACTGACTTAGTAAATCATCTTTCCTGACTCAAAATACATCAAATTGATTAAATATTATATATTGATCACTAGATATCGTTGATTTCATTTTCTTATCACTAAATATAGGTGAATCAAGTAGTTCACATCAATTCACTCTACTGATCATTGGATTTAGTGCATATTCCTGACTCAAATTACCATCAAATTGATTAAGTATTATATATTGATCACTACTTATTATTGATTTCCTTTGTTTATCACTAAATATCATTGATTCTCTTTGTTGATCACTAAATATGGGTGAATCAAGTAGCATCCGTTACTGTAACAATTGTAATATCTCGTTGCAACAAGTGTAATATCTCGTTGCAACAAACCGTAGTATCTCGTTGCGGACGTGACATAGTTGTTGAACAAGTCCTTACTCTTGTTGAATAAAACACAACAAGTTACCCACTTTCTGCAACAAGTCACTCCACTTGTTGGAAAAACCACAACATGTAACTTAGTTGCTGCAACAAGGCCTGTCAGTTGTTGCAATAGATTGCTTATTTCTTTGAAATCTTTTAGCGATTGGATAAAACACAAGTTACTAGTTGTTGCAACAAGTCCTGTTATTTGTTGGATAAACCCAACAAGTTACAAAGCTGTTGCTACAAATTCATTACTTGTTGAAAACTGTTTAGCAATTTATTAACAACAATACACACATTTGTGATTTGAACACGATTAACATATCATATAAACCAAGTTCACAAGCATCAAGAAACGAGAAATTACCATTCTAAAAAAGAATAACATTAAAATGTCATAAAGTTCCAACAAATAACTATTATTACAACACGGGCAATCAACAACTATGGAGCATTTCGGAACTTTGACAACAACTACAAATCATTGGATATTTTCTACAAACAGAACTAAATAACTGAAGCTATGTCCAATAGATTTGTAGTTGTTGGAACAGATTGTCTACTTGTTGCCATAAGTGTAGAACTTGTTGCAACAACTATAAATCCGTTGGATATATTCTATAAACAGAACCAGATAAATACCAGGACAAGAACAAAAACACCATCTATTGGATATCTTTTCCTAAACCCTGAACCATACCAGGATAACAACAGAAAAACCATCTATTTCACTACAAACATACTACAACAACAACCTGGATTTTATCCAAACTTTTCCTAAACCCCCCCCCCCCCCCCCAAAAAAAAAAAAAAAAAACTTCTTTTCAATATTCTTTGAGTAGGGGAGGGGGTGGTGCAAAAAAAAAAAAAAAAAAAAAAAAATCTTTTTTAAACTTTTTTTTAAACAATCATTTTTTTTTGGAAGGGTGGGGGGTGGTGGGGGCAAAAAAACAAAAATAAATTTTTTTCAAAACTTTAAAAAAAAAAGCAATTTTAGGGGGAGGGGGGGTAGTGAGGGGTGCGAGGAGGAGAATTTGGTGAAAAAAATTTAAAAAAAAATCAAAATTTTAAAAAAATCTTGTGGGGTGGGGGGTAGGGATGGGAAGAGGAGTGGAGGCTGGTAAGAAAAAAATCAAAACCTTTTTAAATTTTTTTTGGGGGGTGGGGCGGGGGGGGGGGGGGAGGGTTGCGAGGAGGAGGAGGATGAGGGGTGTGAAAAAATAAATTAAAAAATTAATTTTTTTGGGGGTGGGGGTAGTGAGGGGTGGGAGGAGGAGCGGGGGCTGGTGAAAAAATAAAAAAAATCAAAACTTTTTAATTTTTTTTTTGGTGGGGGAAGGGGGGAGGAGAAGTGGAGGCCGGTAAGAAAAAATCAAAACTTCTTTTAAAACTTTTTTGGGGGGTGGTGGGGGTGGGGGTGGGGGATGGGGGAGGGTTGCGAGGAGGAGGAGGGGTGACAAAACAAATAAAGAAAATCAAAAAAAAATTTGCGAGGAGGAGGATATAGGAGGAGGGGGGGGGGGGACAAAACAAATAACGAAAATAAAATAAAAATTAAATTTTTTTGGAGGTGGGGGGGTGAGGCGTGGGAGTGGGGGAGGGTTGCGAGGAGGAGGAGGGGGGTGAAAAAAATAAATAAAAAAATAAAAAAATTAATTATTTTTTTAGAGGGGGTGGGGGGTGGGGGTTACGGGGTTGGGAGGAGGAGGTGTGAAAAAAATAAAGAAAAAAAAGTTTGGTAGGGGGTGGGGTGGGGAGCCTGGGGTGTGGGAGAGGCGTGGGGGGCATGGGAGAGGGGGCGGGGTCTGGGCGGGGGTGGGTCAAAGTGTTAAAAATAAAACTTGAGTGCAAAGGGTTAAAAAGAAAGTTGAGGGTCAAAGTATCAAAATAGAAACTTTTGGGCAACTTCAAAACCCCTTAATCACTAATGGAAAATTGTCACCTCCACCTAATAATTAAAACTTGAGTCACCTCTCCTAAAATAAAAAACTAAAGAGTCACTAATAATTAAATGCCCCCTGTAACTTGTCCATAGTGGAATCAGTTCATATTTCTTAATTCTTAGTATAAGATCTGAGCTAACTTTCATAGTTCTATATGTACAAAATAAGCATACTGGAAGCACAGTAAATCTTCACCACGTAATTCTGACCAATAAAGGTTAGCAATGATCCATCTCGTAATTGGGCCAGGAATCATCACCTTGGACAAATCCCTGATGACGCCTCCAAACTTCTGCGTCTTAGATTTCATCTGTCCTGAAATGCAACCCACTATCTTTAACTTCTACGAGAAGCTTTTCCAACGAGTCGCCTCTTCTGGGGCTGAAAAGTATGGCTTCAGATGGACCTTCCTCTTTTAACAGTGACTTGATAGTTCGAACAAGTGCTCCGTGGAACTCTTTGAAGGAAGTGCTGCAAAATGACAAATGAAGGCAAAACATAGAGGATCTTTGGCATACAAAAAGGAAAAGATGGCACCCAAGGGTTTGGCCTAGTGGTCAATGAAGTGGGTTGAGAACCATGAGGTCTCAGATTTAAATAAACACTGGATGATTTCTTCCTAGGAAGGATGTAAAGTTGCGGCATCGGGTTCATCTGAACCCATTACTTGTGACGCGGAACATAAACTTAAGTGTAAAAAATCATTAAATTATAACCAAAAGGTTGCACTCATAGAGTTTAAATCCTGAATCCGCCGTGGATAGAGTTACCTGCTACTTGTGCTGGCCAGGACACTACGGTTATCAAAAAATAAAAAGAGGAAGGAAAAAAACCATAATGATCCTTGAACTTAACATTTGGTAGCCCACGACCCAGGTCCTTTGCCACCAGTTTGTTTAGCAGGGTGAAACTTGCATGTCCCAATCTTCTGTGACACATCTCAACATTATCATCCACAACACTGAGACATGTCAGATCACCATCATCAAATGAGCCAAAGTCTGCTGCATAGATGTTCTTGTATCTTTTTGCAGTTAGTACCACTTCTCCAGATTTGAGGCTGGTGATAGTGCACACATGAGACAAGAACTCCACTTTGTTTCCTTTGTCACATATTTGTGACACACTCAAAGAAACGGTAGCTTAGACCCTTCACGTAGTAAACATTTTCAATAGCGTGGGAGAGTGTCTTGCCAATCTTGCCAATACCAAGAATATATCCTTTCTTCCCATTACCAAAAGACACACTCCCACCTTTCAAGGCCTTGAGTGAGAGAAAATTTTCCATCCTTCCAGTCATGTGCTTTGAGCATCCACTATCAACGAATCATTTTTGACTGCTCCCTCTCACTCTAGCCTGCAAACAATGTTACTGGTTAGTCTTAGGAACCCAAGCCAACTTGGGTCCCTTTTAATCATAGAAGGGGTGAATAAGAACTCTATTTGCCCATGCATGCAACACATATTTCATTTTGTGGGGACCAGGTCCCGCCTTCTTGGGTTTGTTATCAACATAAGCTCTGTTTCTGTGCATAGACTGAAATCTTGCTTTGCAGGAGTCATTGTAATGGCCAAGATAGCCACGCAGTGGTGCAAAGCCGCTATCGCCACAGAAACATACTTGCTGTGAGGGTTGAATGGGGTCTTGGTCTTTTTATAACCAATCCCCTGTTTTTCATTATTACCCTTACACATGACAGCCACTTTGTTAGAGGAACAAGTCCAATGAAGGGACTTATCAAGTTCAGATTTCACGCGGCTTAGATCCTCTTGAAGTTGCCTATTTTTTTCTAGCTCACTAGAGAGGTTCATTTTAGCCCTTTTGAGTTCACTATCAAGCTCAAAATAAATCTCACTTCCCACTTGCTTTCCCTTAGAAGGAGTATTCACCCATTTGTTCATCTGACTAAGCAACAAGGCATTATCCCTAGTCAGCACTTCAGCTTGTTCCTTTAAGTCCAAAATGTTTACTACCATATCATCCCTTACTTGTTCTAATCCGTCAATCTTTTCATTTAGAACATTTCTCTTGTTGATAAGGTTATGATAGGTATCAATTAGCAAATTTGCAAGAGATATTAGTTTCTTTTGAGAGTAAGTTTTCAGATTTTTCTGAATAGCAAAGAAATTTACCTCTTTATTCTCATCATCATCCTCATCTTCGGACTTGGCCATGAGTGCAAAGATGGACTCATAGTTCACAGGTTCATCTTCAATAGCTATCATGGAGGTATCCCCTATATCTTCATCATCAGATTCACTAGAGGAGTCTCCCCAAGCAGCTAGAGCCTGCTTTACCAAGTTGTCAGCCACGTCTCTTCTGTTGAACTTCTTATCAGGGACCTGGTTCCTTCTCACTCCTTTGTTAGCATTTTTGTAGTAGTCTTGCTTATGGAGAGGGCATTCCTTGATGTAGTGACCAGGCTTCCCGCATTTATGGCATAAGTCATTCTGTTGAAAGTTCTTGCTAGAGCTTTCGGCCATCTTAGATAATCCATAATTTTTACGAATCATCTTATGGAACCTTTTAGTAATGTAGGCCATATCAGACTCATCATCATTTGAGTCACTTTTGGCAGCCTTCAGGACTAGGTTCTTTTCTTTCTTCGGCTCCCGTCTCTCAAGCTCATTCTTCTTCTTTACCTCATAAGTTTTGAGATTTCCAATCAAGTCATCAATGGTCATTTTCTCCAGATATTTGGCTTTTGTTATGGCATTAACATTACTTTCCTAAGATCCTGGTAGAACACCAAGTATTTTTCGAACTCGCTTGTTGATTGGAATGACTTCGCCAAAAGAGTGAAGCTCATTGATACTGGAGGTGAAACGAGTGTGCATATCCTGAATTGACTCATCGTCCTTCATTCTAAATAGTTCATACTCAGTGGTAAGCATGTCTATTTTGGACTGCTTGACTTGAGAGGTTCCTTCATGAGCCGTCAGAAGGGCTTCCCATATTTCCTTGGCAGTCTCACAAGATGAGACACAATTGTATTCATCTGGTCCAATACCACACATTAAAATCTTTTTTGCCTTAAACCCCTTTTCAATGGCTTGTCTATCAGCTTCGGTATATTCTTTTTTAGGTGTTTCCTCTAGCTTTCCAGACTCAGCATCAGTCTTTGTAGGAACAAAAGGACCATCAAGAATGATGTCCCAGAGCTCAGAATCTTCAGCCATCAAATAGTCGTGTATTTTAGTTTTCCACCATCCATAGTACTTTTCATTAAATCTTGGAGGCCTCGTGGTTGACTGTCCTTCATCAAAGTTTGGTGGAGCAGCCATAATGAGAGATCTTTTCTAGGTGTTACCCTTTTAGAAAGAACCTGCTCTGATACCAATTGATAGAAACTAAGCTTCCACCAGGACAGATAAGGGACCAGTACCTTAGCTGTTCCCTCAAGTTAAGACAGAAAGTAAACAAGATGCGATGTTTACGTGGAAAAGTCTTTGCTCAAGAGATTAAAAACCAGGACCTACCCTGGTAGAATTTCTAACTTCATTAACTGAGTAACGTCTTTTAGATTATAAGTCTTTTGTAATCAAGGAATTAGCCTACTAATCCCTCCCCTTACAATACCTCTATTGCAAGCTCTTACTTGACTAACTCTAGCCAAGCACCAAACTAATTCAACTAACTCTAGCTGAACTTCAACTCACCATAACTAACTATAGTTATGTGCCAATAAGAAAAGCTTAATAAACCAAACACCTACAAAAACCCTTCTTAAAAGAAGTGTAGGTTTACAATATTTAGACCAAAAGACAAAGACTAAAATAACTTAGGACTTAAGACATCTTCAGTATTGGGATCAGTTCCTTGAAGTTATTTAGTATTGATCTTGAAAACTTCTAAGAAGGCAGTGGCGGCTACTCTTTTCAACAAATGAGAATAATGTGTATTGAGTTGCTAAGTCAAATAAATGCCAACATGTTGTTTATATAGAGGGCTGAGTGAAGAGCATGTGACATGGATAAAGACATTGCCTGGTTCGTCTGTCCTGCTGTGGCTCTGTAAATTGGAACTGGCCGCAGCCTTTACCGGTGCGTACGACAAAGGCCTGGACTCGATCAAGGACTTGGTCCCTGATTCATATGTCAGTCATCAAAACTCATAACTCATCAGGTCTTTCATCAGATGATATGGTATCAAATTAAACCCGTGGGCTGCTTTCCTTGAAATTCGCTGAATACCCATTTCAGATTTATCTTCTGAGACATGACAATTCAATACTGATTATCAGAAAAATCAAAACTTTGATGATGATGTGTGTGTGCGCGCATATACATATATGTTTGAAATTTAGGCAAAATTATAATTTTTTTTAATTAATTGTATGGGTATTGCCTTTCTAGATATTCGTTTAATACCCATTTTAGATCAAATGTGCAGGATTTCTGCTGTTTCTTTGGCCTCAATAATGTATTTCACGCCTTTGACATTTCCAGTATCTTCTTTGATCAGCATTCAGCAATTCCAGTAGTAAAAGAGTGAAAAGTTGAACAAATCCTCACAATAATGAATTTCAAAAAAAAATAAAATGCAAGGACTACTAATCTACATCCATTTACAAATTTATACACCAAAAGTATAATCAAACGCTCTCGAATAAGTCTAGACACATCTTTTCACTGATCACTCAAAAAACTGGGCATCGTTTTACCACAACCCTTTCAAAGAATCGGACATTTAGCTAATGGGCATCGATCTGCATCACTTACCCACCAGTCAAGCCTAACATGCTCCATTCCCAAGCATAAATACAACAACACCCCCATAAACGCTAATCCAACATCTAACGCCCTAGATAAAACATAATTGTGACGACTCCACATTTTCCTATAGTATCTAGGCTGAAGTGACTAAAACACCTCTAAATTTGACACGAATTTCAACTTTAGTCTCCAAACTATTACTGCGCTTCAAGACACCCCTAAGCTTGGCAAAATGAGTTTTAATTCATCCCTGAGCTCATGACTCGGAGTGAGTGTAGTCATTCGCGGGTCCAGCTGTAATAAAAGACTTATGTGGCCCTCCACGTGTAAAATATTAATGCTACATGACATTTTCATCCTATGAGTCCTCCACATAGATAAATTGTTTTGAAAAAAGAAAGAAAGTAAAACTGATTTTTTTTTCTTATAAAAAATCTGGAATAATGAAATATCTATTTTAAATCTGGAAAATTTGATTTTAAAAAAAAAACTGAAAAACTTGAGTTTTAATTAAAATATCTGTAAAAAATGGATTTAAAAATAAAAAATGAAAACTTGATATTTTTTTAAAAGTGTCCTAAAAAATCCAGATTTTCATAATTCTTTTAAGACATTTCTTTAAAAAAGAACTGGAAAAACTTTTTTTTTTTTAAATGTGGAGAACCCATTTTTTTAAATAATCTTGGAAAATTAGATTAGTTTTTAAATCTAGAAAAAAATTATCCGTTTTCCACTTTATTCTTAAAAAAATTAGTATCCCATATTTTAAAAAAGTCTAGGTTTTTAATCAAAAATTCAATTTTCCAAATTCAATGGGTTTATTTAGTTTTCCAGATTTTTAAAAAATCCAGGTTTTTTAATATAAAAAAAATCTAGATTTTTTTTAATATAACGGGTTTTGCACATTTTAAAAATAAATAAATTCAGTTTTCAAGATTTAAAGTTTTAGATTTTTTAATAAAAAATCCAGTGCAGATTTATTTTTAAAAAATTGGTTTTCCACATTTTTTTAAAAAAAATTACTTTTTTCTGATTTTAAAAAACTATATTTTTAATGAATTTTCCAAAATTGATTTATTTTTATTTTTAAAAGAGCTGATTTGACACCTCTCACGCGTTTGTTGGTGTGTGACTACACTTGTTGTGCTATGTGGCAACTCGGGGTTGTATTAAAACCCAGTTAGCCAAGTTTAGGGGTGTCTTGAAGTGCAAAGAATAGTTTGGGGACTGAAGTTACAATTCGTGTCAAGTTTAGAGGTGTTTTAGTTACTTCAGCCTAGTATCTGTTACCAACAAATCCAGAAAGAAAAGCTATGATGATCCAACTGTTGTAATTTACAGAAGTTGCTGGAGGCATATTGATTATCCCAGCTAATAGCACAGGTAGTGTGATTAACCTGATCCATTGCTGGTTAGGGAAAGTCTTGTACGCGATCCTAACACTGACGGGAGCTATATGTCACGTCTTTAGTCTTCAACTAAGCGCACGTGCGGCACTTGACAACTCGCTCACGTTCTTGCATAACTTGCTCACGATCTTGCTATGCCAAGTCGCTAGTTTACTATACTCAAGATCGCTAAGGAATAGTAATTGAAAAGACAAGAGAAATTTGCTAAGGAAGTTTTTATTATAGAAGACTTTGATTGATTTTGCTTGATGATTTACAAACGAACGACCCTCCTATTTATACTATTCACCTGTGACTAAGATAAATAATAATTATTATACAAGTCCCTACATATTTACAAATAAGTCCCTATTCTGTAAATCTCTACACAACTAGATTATTCTAAAGACTTTCCACGCATCTATGCTCTCTAAGGTTTTCGCAGTAAATCTTCATATTTCTCTAACCTTCTCACATAAGTTTTACCCTCCTCTCCACGAAGATCCACATAAGTTCTTCCTACATCAAGAAAAATAGTTTCACGTGATGCCTAGGTGGCATGATGATGTGGCGGGTCATCACATATTGCTCCAAATAAGGAAAGACCAATTCAGGGCAGAGTAATGGACAAGGTTTCCAGATATTCTTTGCGGACCTATCAAACACCAGAAGACTGAGGCGTCATAGAATACATGATCGCCTGGGCACGTCCACGGGCTGCCGGGAGGGAGCAAAGCCCGATCACAAATATCTGCCAACAAAGCCGACTCAGACAAAATCGCACTCAACAAGTTTTTGCTTATCATAGGTCAATTCCAATAAGTAAAATGTGCTCTCCCAGAGTGTGATTTCTTGTGTATTTATACTATCAGATAATCAACGCTTACATTAATCATAGATCATTAATGCTTATAGACATCACTCATCTACAAGAGTTTGAATGTAGCATCTTTTGTTGACTATTGATCCTATAATTTTTGGAAATCATTGATCACTAATCATTTTCAAGAAGAAGTATGCTCGACCATTCACTAAAAAATAGTTTTCAGAAAAAACAAAAGAAAGAAGAGGATTCAAAATTCTTACTATCGATCTTTGATAATGATTCCTTTCTTTCTTTTTTCTTAAATTTGGCAGCAAGAACCTTAAAAGACATTATGTCAATTAACTGAACCTAAACAGGGTGGAACGCATATAAAGAGTTCATCTAGTCAAGCTAGCTAATTCCGAATTCAGTACTTTATCAACAATTAATGGCAAGTCGGGGGTCAATAATGGAGATTAATTATATTAATTTCACGGATGATAATTCAAATTTCACTTTTTTTGCACCAAAATTACGAAATTATTTTTGTACCAAAAAATAATGGGATAAGGCACCATTACCCCCCTGAACTATACCCGAATTTGCTACGACACACCTTACCTTTCCCCTGGCTCTATTACCCCCTAAACTTATTTAAAAAACGGAATAATTACCCCTAAACGCTCGATGTGCAAAGAGTGTGTTTCACTTCTTTGAAATGTAGAACATAAAAAAAGGGAAAACTTAATTTTTTTTTCTTAAAAATCTCGATTTTCTTAAAAATTTGAAAATAAATCTAGTCTTCCACATTTAGTTTTAAAAAACGGGTTTTCCACATGTTAAGAAAATAATTAATTTTTTCAAAATTTTATAAAAATTCAGTTTTTTTACATTTTGGCAAGAAAAACATTTTTCCGGATTTTATTTGAAAAATAAAAGTGTCCTAAGAAAATGAAATCAAGATTTTTTAAGACATTTTAAAAAAATAATCAAGTTTTCCATATTTTTAACAAATCCATTTTTCCATATTTAAAAAGAACAATCATTTTTCGCTTTTTTTTTCTTTTTCAAAAACGGGTTTTAAAAAAAAAACAAATTTTCAATTTTTTTTTTTAAAAAAAGGGTTTTAAAAATCCTTTTTTTAAAAGAAAATTCAGTTTTTTAATCCATGTTTTTAGTTTTTTTTTTTTTTTAAATGGGTTTAAAAAAAAAATCAAATTTTCAAATTAAAAAAAAAAGACGGGTTTTAAAACTCATTTTTTTTAATGAAAATTCAGTTTTTATTTTTATTTTAAAAAAAAATTGACACGTAAGCTGAAAAAATTTAAAAAAAAAAAAAAGAAGAAAACAAATAAATACACATGTGGCAAGGAGAGTGTATGTCACTCTCCCATATGAGAGCGCATCATTGCGTTTAAAATTATTTCGTTTTAAATAAGTTTAGGGGGGTAATAGGACCCTGGGAAAAGTAAGGTGTGTCGAAGAAATTCGGTATAGTTCGTGGGGGTAACGGATGCCTTATCCCAAAATAATCTCTAACTTTGCCTAAAACTATCACGAAGTCGTTAAATGTTTTTTTTTTATAGCCAGAGATATACTCAATATCATAGAAATAATATTATGTTCACTATCACCATGTCTCCCTTGTTTCCTCCAAGTGACTTCTTGTGATACTTGGGAAAGGTTGAGTGACTTTTTCATCACAAATAAATGGGATAAGGCACTGTTAACCCTTGAACTTTGACCAAAATTATTATGACATACCTTACCTTTTCAAGGATCCTATTACCCCCTGATCTTTTTTGAAACGGAATAATTGTCACCCTAAGCGCTGACGTGGTAAGGAGAGTGTATTTCACTCTCTTTGGGAGAATGAGAAGCATAAATTCTAACACGTGTCATTTTTTAATGAGGTACTTCACATTTAATTACACCTAATTAATTTTCATTAAAGCTTAAAGTTTTTTTTCAAAATTGATTTTTTTTAAATGTGGAAAACTGATTATTTTTTTCTATATATGAAAAAAATCTAGTTTTTCAGATTTAGTTTAAAAAAAGGGGTTATCCACATTTTAAAAAAATAATTAGTTTTTCCACATTTTGATAAAAATTCAGTTTTTTCACAATTTGACAAAAAAAAAATCCAGATTTTTAAAAAAATAATCCAGATGTTATTTGAAAATAAAAGTGTCATAAAAAAATGAAATCATGAAAATCTAGATTTTTTAAGACATTTAAAAAAAAATTCCAGTATTCCATATTTTAAAAAAATCCATGTTTTCAGATTTGTTTTTTTAAATGGGTTTTAAAAAAAAAAAAAAATCAAATTTTTAGTTTTTTTTAAATATCCATTTTTCATTTTTTTAAAAAAGAAAATTCGGGTTTTCAATTTTTTTAAAAATTGCCATGTAAGCGAAAAGATTTAAAACAAAAAAGAAAATAAATAAATATACATGTGGCAAAGAGAGTGAATGTCATTGTCCTATGAGAGAGTAGATATCTAGTTTCAGGATGATAACTATTCCATTTTAAAAAAGTTCAAGGGGGTAATAGGACCCCTAAAAAGGCAAGGTGTGTCGTAGTAACTGCGGCCAAAGTTCAGGGGGGTAATAGTGCCTTATCTCCAAATAAATAGTTTAGCGGCTTTGGTGCAATAAAGTGGAAGTTGAGTGATCATCTACGAAATTATCCCGGAATTCATCTATAGCTATGTGGAGGAAGGCTCAACAAGAGTACGTCCAACTATGCATGACCTACTTCACCATTTAAAGACCAAGTATGTGAAAGTACAAGAGGAGGGGGGAGGGTGAATTGTAAGCCTGTTAAAAAATCTAATCGACTACTGTTTGGTGCCAGTCGATTGATAGCGAGACAGCCTGCACAAAATTATTAGTCCTTCGATTTGCACAAGTATAAACCACAATAAATAGTAAGGGTACAGAATATAATATGAGAGCAATAAAATAAATGACACGTGAATTTTTATCTGTCTTTCGGAACCAATGTGGTATCCTAATCCGGTCCCTCAGGGTTCTGGAGGTTATCTCTTTAAGCTTTGTAGTTTGAGTTGAGTGACCTTTGTGGTTTTCCTCATTCACCACCAACGTTTACAAGGTTGGTTTTCACTCGCTCACCAACAACGACTCTTTGGTTTTCACTCGCTCACCAAAGAAACGAACAATGACACAACCTCTCAATACAAAGCCTCACCAACTATACTATATCTCTCCTCTCTTTTTTGTTTACACAGTAAGTCACTCAGGATTACAATGCTTATGAAAAGTAGAGCAAAGAACTTGAAAAGGTTGAGACGAAAGTATAAGTGGCTGCGTACTTTTTCTCTGCTTCGCTTGCTCCTATTTTATACTTGCTCTTTTTTAGTTTCGACCGTTGCAGCAATATCTTTCTGTAGTAGTAAAACAACTCAGCAATTCTCTTTTCATAGTTTGATAGCTCCGAAATATTAATTCTCCAGATCTATATTGGATGGCATATCTTTGGTGATGCTTCTACCGTGATTAAATGGACTTCTTTACCTCATTAGGAGAGAACTTTTATTAAGGAATGAGTCATCAATAATTATTCTCATTCCTTATATATAATACCATTACTGCATCTCCTTCATTAATTACCTATATGGACTTGTGGAATATTCTTCTTGGATGATGTGCTTCCTTTTTTGTCCACTTCTCCTTAATTGGTGTCAGCAAGATTTTCTTTTTATTTGCCTCTTCCTTGCACCACAAATCTTGTTACCTTCCTTCAATGCAAATACTTTCCAAAATATTTGATCCTTGCTCTTGGAAAATATCTGGGTCAAGATTATTTGTAGTTCTTGATTTTGTAGTACCTGGGAACAACACCTTCCTTCCAAAGTGTATTCAAATTTGAGATTTAAAATTGAATTTCTTTTTCTCCAAGATAATAATAATAATAATAATGTTCTCCCCAATAATTTCTCTGCACTCTTTTTCTGGCTTGTACAAGTATGAGCTCTTATTTAAGCAACCCAAGCGAATTTCAAGATCCTCTTCATTCACCGTGGATCTTGATTAGAATGTAATCACATTCGTCTTCCTGAATTTAGACTTTAATCACTTTGAATATGGACTCTTTTGTGAACTTGAGACTTTTTTGATACTCCACAGATTTTGGATCTTCCTTGAGCAACAAATTGATCTTGCTCTTTTCCTTTTGTAGAATATTTTCCTTCCATAGAATCGTAGTAAATATTTTTTTCATAATTCTTGCACCTTAATTTGGGTAAGTATTTTTCTTCCACATCTTTTTCCTCAATTCCATCTCGTAATATCTTCTTTTCCATATTTGATTAGATCTTCATCAAATCCCTCTTCATCAAATAAACCTATACCAAAAATAAATTTACCACAAGTAAATGTTCTTTTATTAAAACTTATGTTAGTTTGTTATCATCAAAATTAATAGGTGAAACCTTGGATCTAACAATATGGAATTGACACAATCACTACTAACTAGCATTATTTTCTTTCTTTTAGTGAAGTGGGGTTGGGGGAGCTAAAGCCTTAACTCCTTCCCAATCCATTGCCTCATTTAGTTTGGAGTTGCAGAATTTGAAGAAACATTAAGGGAAGAGTGAATCATATACTATCAGTTAATATCTAAATCGCATATGTGTATCTATGTGTGTGGAACGCAATATATAGATATATAAACACACAAACATAGTAACATATATAAAGCCAGCATATACATACTATATATAAATACAAATTCAAACAGCTTGATAAAAGTTTTAGCTCCGCCACTGTCGATATGGGTACTCAGACTTCACAAAACCCATTAAAAAGTTAGTTCAGGTTCATCGTTTGGCCTCCAAAAAATTCAGGTGATAGCGATATATAGTTTTCTACCACATATGATCATTCAATAATCAAACCGACCCAATGTATCGATCAAAATTTAAGCATAAAGCATGTAAACAAAAATAACTTTTGGCCACTACCTAAGGGAGGCTGGGAACGTACAGTCAGACCTCTCTATAACGACACCCTCATATAACAGCACCTCTCTATAAAGAACTAACTTTTTTCGGAACCAATTTTTTATATTATATTTTACTTCTCTATAACAGCAACAACCACTTTACGCTCTTTGTAAACTTACCTATATAACTATCTTTCTTTTTTTTGATAATATAATAATTAATCATCTTCAAAAAATAGAATATCTATGATTACCAATAATAAATGTAGAGATTTTGACAAAATATTTAATACACTATTACAACAAAAAAATATTATATATATATATATATATATATATATATATTCCTCCGTTGTATAACGTGTGATTAAGCTTAAAATTTGGTAATTAAAAATGCAAATTATATTTTATGCATCTTTTTTGCCTATAACAGCTAAATATCATTTAAATTGCAATGCTATTATAGGTGTATAACAGCCATTCTCTATAACAGTTGAAAAATTTCGGACCCAACGATGTTGTTATAGAAAAATTTGACCGTATTATGCTACCTTATATTACCAATCAAGAATCACACGATCAACCTAACATCTTGACTTTTTGAGTATTAATGATATGGAGTCAACTTAATCACCAGGGTATTCAAACACACCAACGAGATATTACCTGAAGTTCTTCAATGGAGCAGTGGCTGCTGCCAAAAAAATAAAAATAAAACATAATAGGGAAAGTCACACAAATACAAGATTTAAAATAGTAATTTTTAAAAATTATAACTACTTTCAGAAAATTACATATATACAATTTATTTCACTTTTTTAAATTTTAATTATACTATATACAACCTTTCACATCCTAAAATATCTCTCCTAATAAATACACAATAAAATCTAATTCTCTCACCTAAAATTACTTACCTCATCAATCAAAAGGTGCCCTCTTAAATGTTCAATTCCATGACCTCTCTCCTTAAAACTTCTTCCACTGTAGTGAACTTATCTCCTCCAACTCCTAGAAAAATAATTTCTCAAACTTTACTTTTATATACACATTCAAAGTCTCATGATCTGCACTACTTTTTAGTATTTTGTATTTGTAGTTTTTTTTCACTTAAGCTTTCAGAATTCTTTTTGTTTCTAAGAATGTGCTATCACTTTTTCACAATATTTTTGTTTCTAAGGGTAAAATACAAAAAAATATAAATATAGTATATTCAAATTGCTAAGTGTAATTAAAAAGATGATAATAAAATAATTGTGATAATAGTAGAAATTAGCATATTTAAGTTTGTATATATTATATGTATACAGTATATAATATAATATACTATAATAATACTATATATATGTTATATTCATATTGGTAAGTTAACTAAAAAAATGTTAATAAAATATTTGTGGCTATAATAGTAGGAATCAGTATATTTAAGTTTGTGTATCATATATGGTATATAATATTGTAAGACCATGTATATGGTATACTTAAATTGGTAAGTGTAATTGAAAAGATGGTAATAAAATTTTGTGGATAAAATAGTGGGAACTAGTATACATTTAAGTTTGTATATTATATGCAATATATAATACCTTTTGTATTTTGTATAATATATATTTAGTACACAATATTACAATATACGTAATATATGAATATGTCATTATACCTGTCAATTAATTGTACTCTGTAATAACATATATAGTATACAATAATACAACATATACACTCGTTCAAAAAATTATATACTTGTTCATTAATTAGCTTGTTAGTATCGAATCTCTACATTGCAATCCCCTTCCCCATTTCCCCTTCCTACCCCTACCTATGTAATAAATATATATATATATATATATATATTTTTTTTTTTTTAAAAAACTTGTTAGTAGATTGTGTAGAAGTTTTTTTTTTTTGGTAAGCAATTATTGTGTTTGATATGCATTTAATTTTGTTATCACTAATATAGGAAATCTCCTTATTTTTAGCTTTTTATTCATAACAATTATATCCTTAGTTTTAGATTTAAGTTGCACAATTTGTAATATCTAAATTAGTTGTACTTTATATAATTAACTTTTATATATGTTGTATTTATGTAACTTCCCCAAAAAATGCTTTAGTTGTTTTATTTTAGTGTAAAGAGATATTACTATTAACTTACTAATCATATACTATATGTTTGCACGTGTCGATAAAAATAGTCTAATTCAAAAATCAACCATTTAAATAAAGTTAAAATAGTTTAAAAGCCCAACTCACCTTTGTACCAGAAGGCAAGGACTACGTCTAACACAAAACAATATACTATCTTATAAAGGAAAAACACTAAAACATAGTTTGGCATATTTACTAGTCCATCACATTGTACCTGTTGCACCCACCTAAGTACAAAGCTAGTACAACTATAAATCGCACAGCAACATCAACCTAAACAAAGTTCTGGCAACGCAAGAAGAAATGTCTAAGAAATATATCTGATTGACAGGAAATTGCTGCAAAAACATAGGTTAGACGCATTTTCAAGTCCATATTGTACCAGATGGACGCAGCTGAAGTTCAAAGCTTGTTAAATTGCACAACATCAACCTAAACAAAATTTCAGCAATCAAAAACAAAAAAAGAAAAGAAAGGTTAGAGATATCCTACAGCATAAAAGATCATAAATGATACTTAACGAAATACAAATAAGAAAGTTCAGTGCAATTTCAAGATTCCGGCAAGTAGAAGAACCACCCCCACCCAAATAAAAAAAACTTTCTAAATGCTAGATAAGAAAAGGCATCTTGAGCGCTGGTTTAAATGAAATAGCAGGATAAAGTAAAATTGCTAAATCGAAGGTACAACAACAATTCAAATGGATGCACTTGGAAGTAGTTTCATATTTAACTTAACGAGGTAAGGGAGAAACCACTGAAATAACACTATTTCTCCAAAAAAAAAACAATAATCGAACAAACGTCCTACCATTAGTCCTCCAGAGTAGATTTTCTTTTTCCAAGCACAGACCCTGTTTTCTTCAACCTTCAACACAAAAACAAAAGTAAAAAAGCCATCAGTATGACAAAACTCATCACAAACTAAATGGTAAGCTGGTAAAGAAAAAGAAACAGGTGGAAGAGAATCTCATGCTACTCACCTTTTTCACATTTAAATAAAAAATCATAACCGAAGTCAAAGCATCGCGAATTATCTTTCTTTGTCCTCCTTTGCGCCCTCCCTCCCAAAGGAGACAGTTAAAAACAGAGATAAAAGGTAAGTATAAAGAGCAAAGCCCAAAGTTAACAGCATCGCAAAAGATGAAAGACATAAAGTAATCAGCCGGTGTATAAAATAATAGAGAAAACTGTTCTCAGTTTTTCCACTCAAGTTCAGTATTAAATGTTCATCAACCAAATCAATTATTCATACATTCAAGAACGAGAAAGACGAATATGAGTAACAAAGATGTCTAAATCTCAAGCTCGTATGCATCGGTCATATGAATCCTTACAATCAATTTGGCTCTTGTGTGTGCTCACTTTTTCTTATATTTAATAATTTGAAGTTCCCTAACACTAGAGGTTCTCTACGTACTCAACCAACAAATCAATCTCCACAAGAATGAACTACAGTCGGTGGCACGCGCCAAAATGCGCGTGCTTGATGAAACTCGAGAGGTGGTTGGAAATAATGTAAATGCTTGTTTCAAGACCTTTCAACGTAAATGTACTATTACTTCTTCCACTGTAGCCAACAACTAAATGTTAACTAGACTAAGAGTTAGCAAGTTAGTATGGTTGAGTTAAAATAATAAGTATGATTAAGTGAGTTAGTTAGTTAGTTGAGCATTGTATATATACTAGAGCTAAGTCATAGTAAGCTTAAGGTTGACAAAAGATATTTTGATTCAAATGTAAAAATTCTCTCTCTATAACTACCTTCCTTCTCCTTCAAGTTAACCTTCTAGTTTCTTCTTCCTTTTAAGATCAATCAAGCCTCCATTAATGGAGCTTTCATGGTATCAGAGCAGTGGTCAATAACCGAAGCTCAATCACTACAAGTAGAGTAGAAGAAAGCGCAATACTAGTAGGTGCACGTAGGATTCAATCAATACGATTGAATTCAAACAGTGTGATATCGAAAGCTAGAGTTTGGAGCTTCAAAATACTTTCTAATGGCGGTTGACAACACTTCAATCAATGAAAATACAACAAACAATGCAAATATGACTGAAACTGGAGCTACGATTGCACATGGAAACAATGCAACTGCTTCAAATGCAAATACAACGAATTCTGGTAATAATCGAATTATAGATCATAATCATCCTTTATATTTGCAACCAAATGATACTCCTGGTAGTACTCTAATCACATTACAACTAACTGGCTCTGAAAATTATGCCTTATGGAGTCGATCTATGAAGATTGGATTACTAGGCAAGAGTAAAATGGGATTTGTAGATGGTAGATATCCTAAGAGTCTGTTTGCACCTGAATTACATGATTTGTGGAAAAAATGTAATGCTGTAGTGTTATCATGGATAATGAGTGCTGTTAGGCCAGGATTGCTAAGCACTGTTGTGTATGCAACTAGTGCACACAAGGTGTGGTGTGAATTGAAGGAAAGGTTTGACAAAATAAATGGATCACATGTGTTTCATCTGCACAAGGAAATCCACACACTTACTCAGGGTACTCAGACTGTATCTGATTACTTTTCAAGGTTAAGTGATCTGTGGACTGAAGTTGATGCTATCATACCTTGTCCTGGCTGTCCATGTCCAGAGTCCAGGCAATTCCATGAGTACTTTGAGTATCAAAGGTTATTACAGTTTCTTATGGGTCTAAATGAGTCATATACTCAGTCTAGGAGTCAGATTCTGATGATGGATCCAACTCCTAGTGTGAACAAAGCCTATTCTCTAATTGTGGATCAGGAGAGTCAAAGGAGTCTAGCTAGTAGTAATAATTGTGGATACATGCCAGGAAGAATGGATAGTGCAGCTATGTACAGCGACAAGGGTGTAGTAGACTGTACTCCTATGTATGCCAACAACAATGTAATGGAGAGTGTTGCTATGTACAGCAACAGAAATTTCACTAACAATTTTTCCAACAAGGCATCAAGCAGTGGTGTGAACTCATTTAAACAAGGAAGAGATGTGCTAAAGTGTGAACATTGTGGCTGTAAAGGTCACTCCAAGAGTGAATGCTATAAGATAGTAGGATATCCTCCCAATTTCAAGTCAAAGAAGAAAAGTGGAAATGTTGCAGGATCTGGTGTATACTCTAACTATGCAGGGTCTAGTGAAGCAGTTGAGCAAGTAGTGGCAAGGCAACTCAAAGGGAAAGCACCAGCAATGCATAATGAACAACAAAGATCACCAGCTGGACCAGCATCATTTTTCACTAGGGAGCAGTATCAGCAAATTCTCCACATGCTAGCTCAAGGAAAGGAAGAAGGAACTGAAAGTGAAGGTTCTTCCAAGGCTGCTGCAGCAGGTAGTGTTCTTATTGCCTTACTAGCTAAGTATGTCAATAGAGAATGGATTGTGGATACTGGTGCAACACATCATATGACTCATCAGCCTGAAATGTTAACTAATATCACACCTAGCACAGAGACAGACAAGAATAAAGTTCACTTGCCAACAGGAGGTGTAGCCAATGTGTCTCACACTGGATGTGCAAATGTACTTAAGAATCAGAAGATATCTAATGTTTTGTATCTTCCTGATTTTAAGTTCAATCTGCTATCAGTGTCAAAACTCACAAAGGAACTACAATGTTTAGTAGCTTTCTTCCCTGACTTCTGTATTTTCCAGGATCTTTACAGTGGTCAGGTGATGGGGATTGGTAAGGAGGATCATGGACTCTACATCATCAAGGAAGGAAGTCAACATCAAGCTCAAATATCAACCATACCTAAGTGTGTAAACACAGTCATCCTACCTGGAGATATTACTCTATGGCATAGAATATTAGGCCATGCTCCTATAGATATAATAAAACAGCATGAGTCACTTAGTAGTCTTCAAGTAGTTAATCTTCCCCATTGTACAGTGTGCCCCCTAGCTAAGCAGGCAAAATTACCTTTTCAGCTGAGTAAACATGAGTCTAAGTGTCCTTTTGAGCTTGTTCATTGTGACATTTGGGGACCTTTCAGAGTACCTACATATAATGGTAAGAAGTATTTTGTAACAGTGGTTGATGATTACTTCAGATACACTGGATATTCTTGATTGCCTCTAAAGCTGAAACTATAGTAGTTATGAGAAACTTTCTTCTTCAAGCTCAAAATTTATTTTCTTCACCAGTAAAAGTTTTAAGAACAGATAATGGGAGTGAATTCTTTAGCACAGAGTTTACAGCTATGATCACCAACCTTGGCATTCTTCATCAGAGTACTTGTGTATATACTCCTCAGCAAAATGGTATTGCTGAGAGAAAACACAGAACCATACTCCAAGTTGCCAGATCTCTCAGATTTCAAGCTGCAGTTCCATTGAAATTTTGGGGTGAATGTGTCTCCACAGCAGTCTATATCATAAATAGACTACCCTCCAAGGTGATAAAGTTCAAATCTCCCTTTGAAATGTTGTACCTACATCCTCCTAACTTGTCACATCTTAAAGTGTTTGGTTGCTTATGCTATGCTGCAAGTCCTACTCACTTGGACAAGTTCTCTTCAAGAGCTGTACCCTCAGTGTTTATGGGGTACTCCTCTACTCAAAAGGGATATGTTCTGTATGATATTCATTCTAAAACATTTCTAGTCAACAGAAATGTTATATTTCAAGAAACTGTTTTTCCATTCAAGGACTTGTCTCCTTCTAATAATCCTGTATTTCCAGTATTAGATGTGCTTACTCTATCTAGTGATGAAGGAGTAAGTGAGTCACCACAAGCTGGTATACAACCTAGTGTTAGTGGTCCTAATATTGCTGCATGTCCTGAGGAAGTAGACTTACAGATGCATGGTGATAGTACAAATACTACACCTGAGGTTCCAATTGGTTCTCCTCAAGAGAGTCCTGCAGGTTACACTTCAGCACCTCTTGATACTAGAAAATCTACCAGACTAAGCAAGCAACCTACTTAGATGCAAGATTATATTGTTCATGCACCTAAGTCCAGGTGCAAACATCCTATGGCTCAACATGTCTCTTATGGGCATTTGCACCCTTCTTACAGACTTGCCTTGTCTGTATATACAAGTCTCTCAGAACCATCATCCTTTAAAGAAGCTGCAGCAGATCCTAGGTGGATTGAAGCAATGAAAGTGGAGATTGCTGCCTTGGAAGATAATTAGACATGGCCTTTGGTGGATTTACCTCCTGGTCATAAGGCCATTGGGTGTAGGTGGATTTACAAGGTTAAATACAAGTCTAATGGAGAAGTTGAAAGATTTAAAGCAAGGTTAGTTGCCAAGGGCTATAGTCAAAGAGAAGGATTGGACTATGGTGAAACCTTCTCTCCTGTGGCCAAGATGGTAACTGTTCGAACCATTGTGGCAATTGCTGCTTCTAAACAGTGGTATCTCTATCAAATGGATGTGCATAATGCATTTCTGAATGGGGACTTGATTGAAGATGTGTATATGAGGATTCCTGATGGGTTTGCAAAGCAGGGGGAGTCTCATAAGGTTTGCAAACTAAACAAGTCACTTTATGGACTGAAACAGGCTCCTAGGCAATGGAACTTAAAACTTACTGAGGCCTTAGTCAACATGGGATTTCAGCAAAGCCATTATGATTACTCACTATTCACAAGGAGGAGTGGTGCTGATACTGTGATAGTACTAGTGTATGTAGATGATCTATTGATCACAGGCAACAATCAACAACTTCTGTGTGAAACAAGAAAAGCATTGCAGCATACCTTCAAGATGAAGGATCTTGGAGAACTTAAGTTCTTCTTGGGTATTGAATTTGCAAGGTCTAGCAAGGGAATAGTGATGTGCCAAAGAAAGTATGCTTTGGAGTTGATAGCTGAAACTGGGCTAGGAGGAGTCAAACCAGCAGGAACACCACTTGAGTTCAACCAAAAGCTTACTTCAGCACAGTATGACAAATGGATTCAAGACAAAGAAGCAGCTGAGAACAAGACTAACAAAGATACAACTGAGAACAAAACTAGAATGGAGGATAAAGTTCTTGGAGATCCAGGACCATATCAGAGGTTGGTAGGAAGGTTGTTGTATCTTACAATGACTAGACCTGAATTAGCATTTGCAGTTCAAGTCCTAAGCCAATATATGCACACACCAAAGCAGTCTCATTGGGAGGCAGCACTCAGAGTAGTGAGGTATATCAAAGAAGCACCAGGTCTTGGACTGTTGATGCCATCAGGAGCCACAAATGAGCTAGTTGCATATTGTGACTCTGATTGGGGTGGATGCTTGGAATCTAGGAGGTCAGTAACTGGATATCTAGTAAAGTTGGGTGAAGCCTTGATCTCTTGGAAGTCAAAAAAATAAGAAACTGTATCAAGGAGCTCTGCAGAAGCAGAATTCAGAAGCATGGCCTCATGTGCAGCAGAAGTAACTTGGCTAGTTGGAATACTAAAAGAGCTAGGAGTTCAAATTGATCTACCTGTATCAATGATATGTGACAGTAAAGCTGCAATTCAGATTGCAGCTAATCCCATCTTTCATGAAAGGACAAAGCATATTGACATTGACTGTCACTTTGTGAGAGAAAAAATTACTCAAGGAATGCTGAAGACTGAACATATACACACAAAGGAGCAACTAGCAGACTTGTTCACTAAGAGTCTTGGAAAAGCTCAGCATCAGTATTTGCTAAACAAACTAGGAGTCAAGAATCTGTTTCAACCATCAACTTGAGGAGGAGTGTTAACTAGACTAAGAGTTAGCAAGTTAGTATGGTTGAGTTAAAATGAAAAGTATGATTAAGTGAGTTAGTTAGTTAGTTGAGCATTGTATATATACTAGAGCTAAGTCATAGTAAGCTTAAGGTTGACAAAAGATATTTTGATTCAAATGTAAAAATTCTCTCTCTATAACTACCTTCCTTCTCCTTCAAGTTAACCTTCTAGTTTCTTCTTCCTTTTAAGATCAATCAAGCCTCCATTAATGGAGCTTTCACTAAATAGTTGAAAGGGAAACATATGGAGGATTAAAGGATGAAGAGATAGAATAGTTATAAATAAAAAATAAGCACGAGGAGATTGCAAAGCATCTCTCTGCTGCCTGATAGACTGCATTGCAACATGCTTTTTTCATGTATATACATACTACAGGATATAAATGAACAGTGGCCGACCATGGCCTAATGCTATCCACTGAGGGCTAGATCAATTTGACAACCATGATAAGGGCATATAACAAGAATTATTGAGTAACAAAGACCTAGAGATCATAAGCAAAAAAGAACAAACCAACTCGGACTAAGAATATATGCTAATAAAAAGTGCACTCACATAGCGATCCCATCCATGGAATAGACACTGGGTTCGGGAGTGGCAAGATCAAAGGTTTTGGAGCATATGAAAGACACTTTTAGACTGTCTTTCTGTTTGAGAACTTGAAAGCTTGCCATTCCCACTTGTTTAAAATCTATAGGAGCCATCGCAAGAAATATTCCATTACCAGGTCAAACAGAAGTGTTGAATCACATAAACAACTATCATCCAGCAAAAGTTTCCAACTTAGGTGTTCATCGAGGCTATTGGATTGAAACCATCTTTGCTCAGTACAATCATACCCATATAAACAGAGGTCATTGTGGAACCAATACAAAGTTAAGCCGCATACCACCGCCCGAGAGCTGGTCACAACAGACTATAGAACGTAGATGGAGGTGTAGAGAAATATAGCAGAAGAAAAGTAAATCAGGGAAACCTTCTGCTAGCCCAAGATCGTAACTAAGATCAGAAGATTCAACTAAAGAAGAGGAAGCTATGGAAAAGAGAAGTTTATGGAAAGGAGAAGTTTACTTGAATTGGCTTTGTATTTGTAGTATTAGCTTACAATTGGGGTTGGCTTGGGTTGGTTACAAATGACTAAGGCCACCCCTATTTATACTTGTGTAGGGATGATTCTAGAAATACTTCTAGATACATCCATAAGAAAAATCTAGTTATCTCTATCTTCTAGCACTACTTAGAATATCTAGATATTTCTATCCTCTACTATAAATATCTAAGTATCTAGAATTTCTAGACATTTCCTAAATATATATCAAAGATATTATATTATAACTTTCTAGAAACTCTTCTAAATATCTATGATATTTTTGTTCTTCCAAAAAATTAACTTTAATTTTTCACACTCCCCCTTAAAGTAATTTTTTGGAAGCTCTCCCGAACTTGTCGTGGAAGAACTCAGACGAAGCTTTTGGACATGCCTTGGTGAAGATCTCAGCAATACTTTTTCGACACTTCTTCCTTCTTCAAATGATGATGGTTTTCCGCTAATAATTGGGCCTCCAACGAAACATGAATATGTCTTGATAAAATTTTCATCTCGGTAGCAGGTAGACTTGCCACTATTTCTTTTTGGCCTTTGCGAACCACGTGAATCATCTTAATGCTGAGTTTCACATTCTTGAGTTTCCAGACTCCCCCTTTCTCTTAGATCCTTAACAATTGTGTTATCTGGAGAAACACTTGAGTCGGTGACGATCTGACCATGAATTTCCTTCGAAGCCTCAATAACAAAACAGGATCCACCACTAGATTCCCTTTCCAACTTCTCAATAAATTGTTTGGCAGCTTCAGAGCTTCCAAAAATCATACCGCTTGTATCTCCATAAGAAATTGAGACTTTAAGGTCAACCTCTTCATTTATTTGACCGCCGGTTTCTCCATCTGCTTCTAGTATTTGATCTGAGCTAGTGATTGTCTTTGATACGGCAGATGATTGACCAGAGACTTCAACTTCCACTACAATTCCCTTAATGCTTTCTTCGGAATGATCACCCATTGTCATATATAGTTTCAGAAACTTCATGCTCAGGATCTACTTCAACATCCTCCACGTCTAGACTTTTATTATCAATTTCAGGATCTGCTTCGTTGATTTCCTCGATAGCAGCTACCACGTCACTAGTCTGAACGTCTTTGGAATCTTCTTGCTTTTTGTTGATGACACCAGTGTCTTCCTTCTCTACGTGATGGACCGTATTATCTGCTGTCACAATGACATCACAGCCATTGTTTTCTTGGAAGTTGAAAAATTTATATTCATCTTCAGTGAGATGGTGCCCACATCCTGAATCCACGATCCATTTTGTTTCGAAATTGAGAATCCAAGGCATCTACTACTCGAGTCTCGCCTACAAAGAACCTTCCCAATCTTCTTAGGAGCTCTCTCGCCTTTGAGCCATGTAGCTTTCCTTGGCTCGGCAAAATCTTTTTATGTGTCCTACTTCACCACATCAATAGCATTTAATAGTCTTCTTACCATTATTAGAAGACTCTTCCTTCTGTCTTGGCGAGCTTGACCCCTTACGAAATTGAGAATGTGTCATCTCTCTTGAGCCACTTCGCTTTTGTCTTCCTTTAAAATTCCTCTTGTCAACATTTCTCGAGCATTTCCTTCCCCTTCTTTGATAGACACACGCTAGCCATCTGTTTGGCTAGTAGCTCCTGTGATGACAACAAATTCTCAAACTCCTCCAAGGAAGGTTGTTGAGCCCATCCTTGAATTAATGTAACAAAAGGAATATATTCTTTCTTCAAACCACGAATGATAGTTCTTCTCATTCGTGCTTCAGAGATAGCCTTATCCAGATTTAATAAAGAGATCTCTGAACATAAGTTCTTAATCCACAAAAAGTACTCGGCAATAGAAAGATTACCTTGAGTGATGTTCGCCAATTCATTCTCCGGTATTTGTAGCCGGGCTTCATCTTTCTTGTTGAACAAACGATCAAGGGTCTTCCAAATTTCATGAGCTGATTTGCACCTTATAATATGATCAAACAAGTTGTGTGAGATGGACCTCTTTAGGATCAACTCCGCCTTTGCATTAATCTGCTTCCACTTCTTGGATGCCACCTTTCTATTTTTCGGTCCGTCATGGGAGGACTTGTAACTACCATTAACAACATCCCACAAATCCTCTCCCCACAAGGTATGACTCCATACATGTCTTCCATACCTTGTAATTGACCGATGCAACAACTCCATCCCTAGTCCATTAACACGACCGCTAAATCCATTTAGAGAAACCAGTTGAATCTACCTTAACCCGATCTTGAAATAAAATCCGAAGCCAACTACGGCTATGACTGCGATACTGCCGTAGAGAAATATAGCAGAAGAAAAGTAAATCGGGGAAACCTTCTGCTAGCCCAAGATCGTAACTAAGATCATAAGATTCAACTAAAGAAGAGGAAGCTATGGAAAGGAGAAGTTTACTTGAATTGGCTTTGTATTTGTAGTATTAGCTTACAATTGGGGTTGGCTTGGGTCGGTTACAAATGACTAAGGTCACCCCTATTTATACTTGTGTAGGAATGATTCTAGAAATACTTCTAGATACATCCATAAGAAAAATCTAGTTATCTCTATCTTCTAGCACTACTTAGAATATCTAATTATTTCTATCCTCTACTATAAATATCTAAGTATCTAGAATTTCTAGACATTTCCTAGATAAATATCAAAGATATTGTATTATAACTTTCTAGAAACTCTTCTAAATATCTATGATATTTTTGTTCTTCCAAAAAATTAACTTTAATTTTTCACAGGAGGGACAATTTTCCAACCCTTTGGGAGCAGGGGATGTTGTTAATGACAAGCTAGGATGAAATTCCTTGCTAGTATATTCAGACAAACCAATATCGTAAAACATCAAGAAACCGTGGCAGAATGAATAAATGACGATTGTTTTTCCATCATCCATAAGGGATGTATGCCACGAATAAATATCTGTAATTTCAGCCGTAGTGGGCAGTAATTCCCAAGTTTGAGTGACAAGGTTGTAAGATTCACCCCAAATTAGACTATCAGTATCCTTATCATAAGCGGAGGCGGTGGAGAATCCCAATCCATAGTGAGAGCCGCCGACAACATAGATCATGCTATCCAGGGCAAACGCATACGGGTTGTGCCAAGGAAGATTCCTGGGAGTAGATATGTATTCCCAGTTAGAATTAGGGGTTGTGGTGGTGATATTATATTTATGCAATCGATCACCGGCGGCGTATGTGCAGATCCCCGTTGGCTTGATTCCTCCGATGCCGTAGATGCATTCATCAATAACCATCCACCCTCCAACGTCCTCAACACCGCCGGAATTGGTAATCGGAGAAAGGCTTGACGTCTCAGCCTCTAAATCAACACAATAAAATTCATTATAATAATTGCGGAAATAGATCACTCCTGAAGCTCCAAAAGTAGTGCATTTTTGGAGAATCTGACACCAGTGCGGCAACATTTTTAGAGTTCGAGTATGTTACCGTTACGGCTGCCGTCAAGAGATTCCCCGTTAGGTCCAGTAACATCAACAGCCTGATACTTTATAATAAACTCAACTTTTTGGCCTTCATATAATGAAGGAAAACCATCAGATTTGACCTTAGATTGATGAACAAATAGATCTTCTGTTCCATTATCAGGTTTAATGAAACCGTAACCTTTTTGGTTACTAAAACGGGAAACAATCCCTGTTAATCGAGTTGTTGATGAGAGACAATTGAGCCTGTTTTTTTTGTGCCCCAATTCTATGTAAAAATTGAAGTGAATAAAGTTTGGTTTTGTACCCGTGGAAGAATCCTGGGAACAGAAAGTGCGACCCCGTAAATCCCGTTGGAAAGGAAGCGGGAACGGACTGGCCTGGATAGTATGAATCCTGTTGGGGCAAGTTGGGCTGTGCCTGGCTTTTGTATGGCTGCGAATATTTATAGGTTAATTTGTTGAGCGTAATTGTGTTTAGGGCTTCATCAGATCCCATAATTTAGTTGGGTTTGGTTTATACTGTTTGGTAGTTGAATGGGAATAAATGCCAAAAAAGGAAGGAAAAAAAAAAGAAGCAAATTAAGCCCTGTTTGGATATGGAAATTTTCCTTTTATTCAATAAATACTTTTATGAGTACTCCCTCCGGTCCAAAAAAACTGAGGTTTTTAACTGCAACCAAAAACTTTTTGCCAAGCAAGTATGCAAGGGAAATAAGCTCTGCACCTTACAATAGCATATGGCACTTTGATATAGAGGCTCCGTCTAGGGTTGTTATAAGAAGGTGAAATTTCTCAAGCATGAAATACTTTAAAACCATGAACTATAACTACGTGCCATGGATACTAAAGCTGAGATCAATCTTACTGTTTCATCTGAATATTACAACATTGTCAACTGATAAACATAATATTAACTGCTTTGTAAGGGAATAGTTGTAGAAGATCCATTGATGTCTTTCAGAGTGAAACTTGTCATTGAAGACTATCTTTATGCAACGGACAACCTTCTCATATGGTCTAATCAGGTTGGTTTTGAATTATGTTTAAAATCCATGTTAATCACATTTTTACTGTAGAATTCAATCCAATTTAGGGTGTAACCAAATATACACAGAATTTCGTTACACTTTGAGTCATCACAAGTGGTGTAATATCAATTCATTATTGTGATGGAAGGATCCCTCCATTATTATTCATTATCCAAAATGGATCAGCTACGCTTCTTACCAACAACTTAAAATTCTTCTCTTTTGACTTTACCTTTTAAAATCTTCAACAACACTTTGGCTGTATATGTTGTAACTCAAATTTTAAGGAACTGCCGACATAAAAAGTATTAACAAACAAATAAACTTCTTTGTCTAAATGGCTTGCAATTCTTCTGCAATCTCTTTGGCATTTCTTTTTTACTAAGAAATTGCCTCATCATAAGGATTACACTTTCTCAACTTCCTCAAAACTCCAAAAATGGAAACTGCCTCAAATACTAAACTGCTGCTAAAATAGTGATTATCAAGCTTGTTAAGACTGGCAATGACGTATTGGTCAAAACACCGTTGCTCGCGGCCGTTAGCCGTCACCAGCACCAGCATATATACGATTCTCCAGATGATTTCTGGCTGCAGCATTAAACCATAATTACAAGGCAAATGATCATTTATCAAGCAACAAACAAACTAACTTATTTTGATACGTATTGTTGAATAATTAGTAATTCTTTATAAAAGCTAATGCGTCCCACTTACTGAACAGAATTCTAAGGTCGGTCTATGACCCCAGGATGCCGGAAGCATCCTCGGGGCGATCTAGTAGTTCCCACGAGGTTGGAATGATGGAATTAGTTCATGAATTTCCTTCATTTTTGTGTGATATATATATATATATATATATATATATAACTTGTAATGGGAAAGGTAGTTCAAAAGTTGCTTTAGGTTGTAAGTTCGAATTTTTTAAATAACTAGCTATGTTGCACGTGTATCCCATGTTAAATAGTATAAACGTATCAAAACTATGTGCAATGAGTTGCGACGAAATTGAAGGGGGGAAAGCAAACTCAAATTGAGGAATAGTGAACCTATTAGCTGATAGTTATTGTCATTGCAAATAAAATAATACTAAACAACGCCATTGAATGAATTTGAATAGTAAAGTTTTAGCGACTTTAATTATGCAAATTCTTTAATATATCAAGTATTCAACTTGACGGTACTTTCTTTGTTATATGTCAACATCACATGATTTAAATATGATTTTAGGCAACAGCTATGGTAGAAAATATTTCACATAAATTTTTTTCCTTGAAATTTTGAAGTTGCTTTTCTAATTAATCATTTTATGATAAATGGGACTTTAAATTGATCATAAAAAAAGGGTAAGCTGTAATTTTAAGTAGCTAATCATTTTAAATCATAGAAGTGCATGATTAAGTATATTGAAGTCTAAACACCAAAATCATCGTTAAACTTTTTAAATTATTATCTTGCTTCTTTTTATCTTTAAATACCTTGAAGATAGATCGCCTATTATTTTTCTTAAAATCTTCTGATGTTTGCTGAAAGAACCTCATCCTTTTTAGATAGAAAGTATCAATAATTAGATATATTACTAATTAAACTTTGAAGAAATAACAATACCTTTCCAGTAAAAAGAATACACCCTATTTTATAAAAGTGACTAAAAGCTAAGTCGTCCCGGACTCTTCACTTTTGATGCCGCACCTATGTCGGATTCTCAAAAAATATACTACTTATCTGACACTCACCTATTGACATTTTTGAAGAGTCCGAGTAACATAGACTAAAAATACAATTAAATAAAAACAATTGACTAAAAGTACAACTAAATAAAAACAATTGACTAAAAGTATAAATACGAAATTCGAACAAGGAAACTAAAACACCATGTGCTAGGCTAATGAAATATGTGTAGACTTTTAACCGCAGCAGTATATAAAGAGCTTTTGCTTCAAGACTAATGCTATACTGGATTTCTTAAGCTCTAGCATGAAAAATAAAAAATATATATGTCATGTGCATCTTCTTCGGCTAAACAACCAATGATCCTTCGAGAATATTTGATACCTTGAAGGAAGCTTCAGAGCCCATAAAAATGATGAGCAAGTCTTGAGGGATATGGAACCCTTTCTTGCCTTTATATAGATTTTCTTTGATCAGTGTCTCTTGAGCTTCATTTCATACATTTATTAACTGGATAATACACATTTAATTTTTCAATACAATGCCTTAAATTCTACCGACGAAGAGGTTGGCAAATGGCTAATTAAAGTATGGTTAATGCTTTGATTTATAAATTAAAGGAATGGTTATATATATTTTTTTTAAGTGTAATATTTTTTCTCGACTCCATAAGACGATCTTTTTGATTTTTCAATATTTTAATTTGGAAATTCCCACTTGTACGTGTTTACAAATAAATTAAAAAGAATTCTAAAGATCAAAGTTGAATTAAGAGGTCATGAAAAAGGACAAAGAAGGAGAAACGTTTTTCTATGATAATTATGTTGAGAACGTGTGTAGAAGTAAATGGACAGTAGGAAATGGATGCTCTTAATATTAAATTGGTTCATAGAATATTGATAGTCTGAAGCATTAAAGTACTATTGTTTCTTTTCTAATTCATCCGGTTCACTTCTAATGTAATTTAAAAATATTTAATTGAATGTTCCTTTTTAATTCTTTAGGGGTAAAATGGTAATCTAACTTTGCACTTAGTGGCTTCCCGTAAAATGGTAATCTAACTTTGCACTTAGTGGTTTCCCACTTTTAGTATAATATGATATATTAAGAAATCTACTAAATATCTATAAATATTTGACTATCAACCTAGCTATTATTGTATAATAACTTGAGATCGTTGTAGGAACCCATAAACTTCAAATCATAGATCCGCCTGTAGATGTAGCACGTGCCTAGGTGAGCACGTCTCAACTAATGAATTCAATATTAATGAATTCAATATTAAAAGGAATTCATCATACTTGGACTATTTCTCCTCCAACGGTTAACCTACCACAACCCTCCTCCTTTGTCCAGAGTTGGGACCAACTATGTTATGGAAAACTCACATATGCAGAGTTGGTCGAACATAATTAATAGAGAGATGAAATGCATCACAACTGAGGAACAAATTCAACTCCAAACAAGCTAAAACTTGTGTAAGCAGTAACATTTTCACATATTTACCACTTTATGAACATACAAGAAGCTTCATCATCATCATCAAGTAGTTGCAGTTCCACTTCTGCATTATCACTTTCCAAAACATCAAGACGCGCCAACATAGCCTATTCGAACAACGGAAAAAACAAATAAATAGATTATTAAAATTCATGAATTTAACTAAACGCTTAATACATAGACAGCCTCTCAAACTTGCCAACAAATTCCATTTAGACACTCGAACTATAGCTTATTTCAATAGAGCACCTGAACTCATGATAAAATATTCCTATTAAACACTTCCGTTTCATATTTTGCGCATGTTCTCAATTGTCCATTACATGATAAGTTAACCACTTAGACTATGTCATCTCCTTTTATTATACACATCATCCTCAATTAGAATGTGCATGAGGTTTTACGGCTTATTAAATTAATTCGTATAATTAAATGATGTTACATATTTTAAGTGGTTAACTTATCTACATAATGAGCAATTAAGAACACACCCAAGAAGATGTTTCGAAATTTGAATCAAAAGTGTTTAATAAGGACACTTTATAATGTGTGCAAGTGCTCAATTTGAATAAGCCGTAATTCGAATATTTAAATGAAATTTGCTAAAAGTTTGAGGGGCTATCTACGTATTAAGCCTTAATTAAACTAACAGGATACTCGAAATTACAAAAGTAAGTTCTTTTACTCTTGTTATCGCTTGTGATTTTTTCTTCTTTACTGATTCGGATACCAACAATGAGAAAATCTCAAGTTATTTTTTAATCTTAAGTACCGTAACAATGGGGAAGACTTAGGGGTTAAAAACACTTTGAATAAGAAACGAACACTTCGATTTTCTCAACTGAGAGAGAGTATCCGACATTGAGTTCTATATTGAACCCCCTATATTTTCAGGAACTCACTTAAGAGACCCTAAACTATGCAAAATTGTATCCCTTAACTGTGTGTGTGTGTGTGTTTTTTTTTTTTTTTTTTGAACTAGTATTCGTATTCGCGTGATGCGCAACGGGTCTCGGAGGAAATTAATAGTAAAACAATACTAACTTATTTGTTTGATTAATAAAATTTGTGAAGTAATAAATATAACTATTAATATACCATATTTAGCGTCATCAATGATGTATTTATGTATACTTAAATCAAAGTTTTATATTGAAAATTAAATTTGACACTTAATATCATTTCACGATTGCAATTACTTTAGACATTTTATATGGAAAAAATATTCTTATCATATCCCATTGACATATTTAGAAAAGGTTATGATATTATAAAATACTTTCTAATTAGTTGACTTCATAATTTTATCTTTTAATTCAAATTCAATATAATCTCTCAATTCAGGTTTCCAAGCAAATCATACTTAGTTTTAAAATATTATATATTAATTACAAATCCAAAAATAACCTCACTTAATTTTACTATATTGTCAAAAATTGTTACCTCGCCTTTTATCATTGTATTGTCACTTGCCTTAATATCCTTACTTACTATTCTGTTTTTAATATTGGATAATTTAAGAGAGAATAGTATCCATTGCTTCAAATTGAGAGTCAAAACTACAAAATTATTATTTTTTACTGTTGTTATCGCTTTTGATTTTTTTTTTTCTCTTCACTTTCCCGATTCAAATACCCAAAAAGAGGAAACCTGAGTTATTTCTGAATGGCATAATACATAAATAGACCCTCCAATTTGATTTCAGCTGGCAAGTATGCCCTCCAACTTTAGGTGTGCACAAGTAGGCACTTCAACTTGTATAAAGTTGAACAAGCAAACATGAATGTTGACGTGGCACTTGCAAAATTTATGTGCCTCGTCAACATTTGTGTTCTTTGTTCAACTTTATACATGTTAATGTGCCTACTTATGCACACTCAAAGTTAGAGGGCATACTTATCAGCCGAGGCGAAATTTGAGAGCATGTTTATGCATTATGACTTTCTGAATCTTAAGCACCAAAACAATGGGGACCAAAAGCAGGAAGAAGAAGAAGAAGAAGAATTGGGGATTAAAAACACTTTGAATTTGGGAAGAACAAACACTTCGATTTCTGAACTGAGAGAAACTATCCTAGAGTTCTGTTGAACCCCATATATTTTAAGGAACTCGCTTAAGAGACCCTAAACTATGCAAAAAATGTATCACTGTTACACTAACTTCGTTTTATTGTTCATTAAAAGAAATTCTCATTATCAATTTGTACTCTAGTGGTCCTTTTAAACTAAGAATAACAATTTTGATTAGCACCCTAGACAGAGTAAACGTTCTGAAAAGTATAAATACAAAACAAATTACTGTGTAATAAAAAAGGGAAAATTTGACCCGGGAAATGTATCTTTTTTTGCATGTTAATGTATAATATTAATATATACTTTATTCATAATCAATGTATATATTTTGTATATTGACTAGCGGTATTAATTATTTTCGATCGAGCGGTCAAATATATTAAAAGCCCTCTGCATGCAAAGTTACACAATTAAGGGTGTGTGAATGGAGGAAAAAAAAAAATCAATTTTCTGACGTTTGGTTGGTCAAAAAAATTTAAAATCATTTTCTCTAGGAAAATAAGTTCCTTAAAAATGAGCAAAATGACTTCTCTAATGAAAGTAGGGAATACAAGTACCTCAAGTGGCATTCCACATTATTGATTGTCTCCTCGCCACCCTCGAATGCACCTCATCTTTTCTTTTCAACATATGGAAGAACTCACCTTTTCTTTCTTTTTGCTCCGGGATCCAATATCGAGTCCTAGATCTCTATAAACTAATAATAGGAGGCAATCCTAAGAACGACAGATAAAGTTTTTCTTTTTATATAACAGGGTCTTCTTTCTAACTTGCATGCACCTCAACTATTCCATTCCATCGGATGTCCGCTACCTCTTACCGGTACAGATGACATATAACTCTACCCACCAAGAAATATAATGAGAAAAGAAAGACTATGAATCAAACAACACATCAGACAAGACACTAAAAGTTGTATATTTCTATCAGTGTGGTGGTCTAGGCCACTACTGAACGGCTTTAATCTTTTCAGAACCAATTTGGATGACATGACTAACTCAATATATATCCCATGCATCTGCAGTTGCTAATTACATTGTTATCTTTCATTCGACTTAAACTACCAACTTATCAGTTGCAAGTCAAGTGTGCACAGTTGAGCAAACCGCTCTGATCTCCCATGTGAAGTTATCCCGATTTTACGGAATTTATTTTCTCCGGGAAAATGTTTTCCTCAACTTTTTAGCCAACCAAAGATAGAAAAATTGGAAAGCATTCTTCGTACCAAACACACCCTTAGAGGAATGAGTGATGTGAAAGATCCTTTCACAGTTTCACTTTGCAACATTTTCCAGCAACAAAGAGTTGATTTACAAGCTAAGGACACAAAAAGATAACAAGTGAGTTCAATTGTCTGCAATGTGTAAAATCAAAATGAAGTTTACACTTGAGTAAGAATACCAAGTTGTTTGCAGTTGAACTACTTCAGAACTCTAGAGGGGGCTAAGACAAATATGAAATCTTGATAACTATGGTAGTAACTTGTCCATAGTGGAATCAGTTCATATTTCATAGTATAAGATTGGAGCTAACTTTTTTATAGTTCTATATGTACAAAATAAGCATACTGAACACAGTAAATCTGCACTGTTAATCTTCACCGCGTAATTCTGACCAATAAAGGATAGCAATGATCCATCTCATAATTGGGCCAGGAATCATCACCCTCAACAAATCCCTGATGACGCCTCCAAACTTCTTCATCGTAGATTTCATCTGTCCTGAAACGCAACCCCCTATCTTTAACTTCTACGAGAAATTTGTCCAATGAGTTGCCTCTTCTGGGGCTTAAAAGTATGGCTTCAGACGGACCTTCCTCTTTCAGAAGCGATTTGATAGTTCGGACGAGTGCTCCATGGAACTCTTTGAAGAAAGTGCTGCAAAATGACAAACGAAGTCAAAATGCAGGGCAACTTTGGCGTACAGAAAGGCAAAGATCTCTATTGAGTTCTTGCATGTGTACATGAAAGGCTTATTTTATAAGAGTGAATAGGTTCAAATCTTCCTAAACTATCACCATTTTGCGAGTTTCATACCTAACTATTGAGTGTTCACAGTACTTCTAAATTAACATGAACTCATATTAAAATACCCTTTGGAAGAATATGACATGCTACGTGCACATCACGCTCCAAAAGCACCTCCAAAGAGTTCCAAGTGGCAATACACGTGAAAAAACATTGAGTGAATAGGTTAAAAAAAACCTAAACTATCAATGGTTTGCGAGTTTCACACCTAAACTATTGGTGTTCACAACATTCCCCCGGAACTACCATGAACTCATTGTGCCAACTGCCAAGTGAACACATTTTTAAGACTTTTTTCATCTCCCACGCGCCTCTCAACAAGTTATCCCAAACATTTTGCCACATATTCAACCACGGGATTTTTAATTTAAAGGAGGCTATTGGGGTTTGCTTGACTAAGTCCGGTTAGGTGCCCATCACAGTATTTGAAGTTTAGGAGGGGCTACACCATATTACACTACACAGTACCGTGGAAAAGGTCAGGTTGCCAGCATGGCCGTAATACAATATTTGTATAAATCATAGGGCTTTATGTTCTCCAGGTCAACATTTATTGGCCATTGATGTGAAAACAATGAAACAGAGATATGATGCAGTCAATTTACAACTTACAGCAGAACGCACAATGAGGAAAAGAACAGTTTAGTAAGAGAAGCGACAACTACCAGTCACTTGCAATGATGACATCGAATGTGTTGGAGATATCAATGTCATTTTCCTGACCCCAGTGTAGCATCAATGGCTTCACCTCTGTACCACCAAACGAACCAGAGTTGGCATTTACATTACGCTGTATATCTGAATGTTAAGTACATCTAAAGATAAGAAGATATGTGAAGGAATCGAGTTATTGAACCACTAATTAAGTTTGGACACCTTACGCAATGTTCGATAGGCACAAGTCACACTAAATTTGATTCAATGCATGTCCATCAATATATATCTCGGGGAAGAGGAAAGTAAGCAATAGAAATTCAGGTTACTGCAGAATTAATGAATAGATGAAAACGACAAGGTCTTAGCAAATACTACATTCTTCAACGCACTACTGATGAATGACAAACCACTTAATTACTAGGTCGCCATTGAAGGTGACAAGTAAAAACAGTGGCATGATCAGTGAAGAGAAAAATGAATAAAATACACATTAATGTTAATAGTATTTTTGGTCCCTCAGTTATCGATATATTCTAAGTTAGTTCTTGTGATATTTAATAAGCACGTTCAACCTTCAATTACTTGAAATGTGTACTTTTAATCCCTTTGCTGGTGAATATTCACAAATTTCCATGATTATTTAACTGTTCCACCATTTAATTACACATGCGTTGTGTTAAGCTTTTACTATTACTCCATATTTGAGGGTATTATACTTCTAAAATAGCCCAAATATAACATATTTCCACATAAAGGGACCAAAAGCACACATTTTAACTAATTGAAGGCTAAACGTGCCAAGTAATATATCAGAAAGACGAAAAGTAGGAATTTACCAATAACCGAGGGACCAAAAATGCTATTATCCTACACATTTTAGAAACAGAGCGCATTTGTCATTTTACCTATTTGTACCAGTAATTGGCCAAAACCAGTGCAACAAATTACAGTGCCCATCTCCCGACTAAATCAAAAGGATACAATCAACAACTTGGGGATTTCCATCAGATATGAAAACTTCTTGTGCTTCTGAGGTCATTGCAACGACCAATCCAGCTAAGCCATAGCCAGATCCAAGTTCAATGACTCTTTTTTGTCTGGAAGAGTCGAAAAAATGCACAACTGAAATCATCAGTTGAAGGTACGACCAAAAATATTTATAATACAATGTGAAATAAAACATTTGTTAACACCTGAAAATGCTTGCATGTGACAAGCAGTAGTGGGCAAGGACATCCTCTGACGGCCATTGACCTGCTCAACAAGAAAGTTATAAATTACCTAACTAGTAGTAACAAAGCAAACACGACATGGATCATTAAGGCTGACTAAAAGATATGCGTATTCTACTCCCTCCGAATCAAAAAAAGTGTCCACTTAGCTTTTTTTTCTTGGGTCAAAAAAAGTGTGAACTTATCAAATCAAGAAAGAATTAACCTTGTTTTTCCGGATGTACCCCTATTAAGTGTTATATGATCAAATCCCAATGTCTATTTAATTATGGGTAGTTTAGTCAAATTACCTATTTTTGTCTAGGAGTTAGTATTTTAATAAGCGTTGTGCAAATGGCTAAGTGGACTCTTTTTTTGATCCGGAGGGAGTATTATATAAGTACTGTGAAGACCCAATAGTTTATGAACAAACTTTATTCCAGAATAGAAGAAATTAGTCTATTAGACAGGAGTTAAAGAAACTTAATCTATAAATGCCATTACCTAGAGGACAATTATTATAATCAAAAGGGACAATTAATAGCCATGGACTAGTTTTCAGAAATTCCATGCATGCAATACGTCCAGAAGATTTGCTTATTTTCATGATGTTTACTTTTGTCTTTTATCTTCTATAGTAGCAGACAACATCTATTGTTTGAGAGAATTGTATATTATTTTCACTTTTTCAGTCTCATCACATTTCAGAGTTCAGATAAAGCATTTTGAGAAAAGCATCTATTCAAAAACTAGTCAACTCTATTTCCTCTTCCCCAGTTCACTGGCAAAATAAGGAGATTCAAATGGGTAAGCAATAGAAATAGAATTTCCTGCAATGCACGAGATCTTCTATCCAAACTTCTGGAATAAATGTTATGTTCAGAATGGCACCAAAAACAGCGGCCAAGAGTGTGGGTTATATTAGATAAGTTAACTCCTACACTTAGTGAACTCAAACAACAAATCACAAAACCAATTTTAGTCCTGTGTTATCAAAAGCGAAAAGTGCAAAAAAGCTCTAAGGTCCTTTGGCGCTTTAAGCACAAATGAAGCGTGGCTTTAATGAAAAAAGGTGCAATTGGAGAAAAACTACAACTATGTATGTGCAGTCCTAGATTAATAATCATAAGCATGAACAACAAATATATAGACAAAGAAACTGAAAAAGATTACAATAAAGTGAAATATCAATTGTCTAGTGTATCATCTTCAGGATTACGCTCACTGGCAAGGAAAAGTATGCCTTAGAGCCTCGATGAAGACACTGAAGTGCCCATAGAGCTAGGCAAAGCGCTCTACATGTTTTTAAGCGCGCCTTTGACAACACTGTTTTAGTCTATACTGTTTCTTCCTTGCACATTTACATTCAAACATCTTCTGTTTAAGGGAGAAAAAAGGTTTCTACATTGACACAAATGTTCTCCTACCGCTTTATCCCTCAATAAGTGCTTTTTTGATCTAAGATACCAGTCTGCATTTGGGTTATGGTTTACTTTACCCAAGCAGTGAAATTTTTTGTTTATTTTTTATCAGTAAACCAAGTAGCGGGTTGACAAGGCTATGATTTACAATAAATACCCATCAAACAGCGACTACAAGGATGTTCATGCAACTATCTAAGAAAATAAGACGCAGCAATTTCCATATTCAACTTAGAAATTCTTTTTCTGTTAATGGTGATGTGCAAGGCAGCACGCGCGCACCTCGACTAATTTACGAGGTACCTGCTAGCTCTCACCAGCACAAGTACGGGGTAACTTTGCCCATGAAGGCTTAGGCAGATGGAAGAAATCACCCACCGTTTTTTCCCCTCTTTGGGATTTCTATCTCCAAAGTTTGCACCTACTTCATTGACCACTAGTTCACACCCTTGGATGCAACTCAGAAATTAACCACATTAAACTCAACCAGTCTGTGTTCAGACTTTAGACAGACTTAACGGTTACTTTGGTGGTTAATGGAGAGGAATCAAGAAATAAACAGGTGAAGGGGGGATAAGGATAAAGCAGCTTATTTTACAGCAGAACCAGGACAATTTTACATACTTTTCCAGGAAAGAGAAAACTAAAAGAAGATTTGAAAAATACTTACAAACAAGTCCAGTGTTGTCAATATCATATCTATTGCAGACCTCAAAGTCATTAAGATGTGCCCTATCATCCACTCTCTGACTGCATTAAAGTCTAACCATTAGATAACACCAGGGAACACCATCAACCAGTTGGTTCTCATGAAAGAATTATTCCCCATATTCTATTTTTACTATTCAGGGTCAAAAGAATGATAAAAAACTAAGCAATGAAGGCAGGAATTAACAACAAAAAAAACATAATATTTTTCACCACGAAATGAAAAAAAACTGAGCACATCCATCAATCAAAATAGAGATACCAATGTCAAGGATAAGTGAAGTGGATCACTGCTGCACAAACTTCTACACTGTTACAGCTTGTTTGGATGGTTGTTATACATCATTTCATAATGTAGCGTATTGTACTGTACTGTTTTGACGAATATAACGTTTGGATAGATTGTATTGTTTTCCATCATTCCATAATGCCACGCATTGACAGTTTGAAAAATAAACATACAATATTACAAAGAAAAAAATAGGGTACGGGGTAGAGTTATGTACTATCAAAACAGTAGGGTAAAGGTAAAGTAAAATTATTAAATAAAAAGTAAGGCAAGACCAGAAAAGAAAATAAGGAAACGACGCGATCACACCAACTCGGTCGTCCCACAAAATGACACTTTTTTGGAAAAAAAAAAATTGTTTTGATTACATAGGGTAGGGGAAGGGGAAATGGGGGAGGAAATTACAATGTGGGGATTCGAACCTTCACCAATAAGGCGGAAGTTCATGTAGCCAACCAACTGAGCTACTAAGTCGCTACCACAAAATGACACTTTTCATGGTTACATAACAACTGATTTAACAATACAATACAATAAAATTTAAGTAACAATCAAAACAATGATTTTATTTAAAGTAACAATACAATACAATACAATACAATAGGTAACAACCATCCAGATGTTGTATTTATCAAAACAATACAATACAATATACTAATACGATACATTATGAAACAATATGTAACAACCATCCAAACAAAGCTGTAAGTAAAGAAAATGAACTTAGGAATGGAAAACTCACTGTAGAATAAGTTGGGGAGCATTAAGAATTGGCAATGTATAACATAAGGTAGCATCCCTTGAGCTATGCATTGAATTTTCCTTTGAGGAATTCACATTTTCTTCAATACTGTCTTTCATCAGATAATATGGTATCAAATTAAACCCAAGGGTTGCCTTCCTAGAAATTCTCTGAATACCAATTTCAGATTTATCTTCTGAGAGAAAACAAGTCAATACAAATTATCAAAAAAAAAATCAAAACTTTAATGATATAGGTATGTGAATGTACACATATATATTTGAAGTGTAGGTGGAAAAAAAAAAGAGATTTTTTAGACCTGAATTGAAAATTCATTTCAGATTTATCTTCTGAGACACAACAATTCAGTACAAATGATAAAAAATCAAGAACTTGATGACGTGTGTATGTGAATGTATACATATTGTTTGGAAAAAAAAAATTCTGTAGCAGTTTCAAAAAAAAAAAAAAAAAAAAAAACTCCCATTTCAGATTTATCTTGTGAGACACAAAAAATCAATACAAGTGATCAAAAAAATCGAATGTTTGATTATGTAGTTAATAAAAGATTATATTTAGACCTGAATTGGAAGAAGGGCGACGAATAAGAGAACGACGAAGGATCTTCCATCGAAGAGATGATGCACTTGTGTTTGATTTTGAGTTATTTGCCTCCATTTTTGCACTTCTTGAAATGCTGATTTTGCTCCTAGTTTTCACTTCTTGGGTTTGTGTTAACAGTGGGAGTGTCTGGCAATAATGAACTAACTACGAAAAATTAGCTATTGGTCACCTTTTAGTTGTTAAATTATCATGGAAACCCAATTAAATTTGGGATTAAGAAGATTGGGTTCAAAATATATTTTTTTAAATTTTTTAATTTTTTACAAAATATAAAAAAATTTAACTTAATCCAAAAAATCCACCAACCCCCTTTCTCCTCCTCCCACCCTCTCCCCGCCCCACACCACCTCCCCCTCCAAAAAAAAATTTAAAAAGTCTTGATATTTTTTATTTGCTTTTTCACCAGCCCCCCTCCACCCCCCTCAAATTTTATTTAAAAAAAAAAAAAAATTATTTGCTTTTTCACCAGCCATCCCCCTCCTTCTCCCACCCCTCCCCCTAAAAAAAAATTTTTGGTTTTAAGTTTTGATTTTCTTTATTTGTTTTTTCACACCCCCCACTCCCGTCCCCCCTACAAAAAAAAAAATTGATTTTTTTTTTTTTTACCAATCGCCACTCCTCCCCCCGTCCCCCAAAAAATAAAAAAGAAAATTGATTTTTTTAAGCGTCCCACTCCTCCTCCTCCCACCCCCCTCCCCCGCCCCAAAAAATATTTATTTAAAAAAAAAATGAAAAGTTTTTTGTTTTTTTGCAAACCCCCCCCCCCCCCCCCCCCCACCAAAATAATTTTTCTTGAAAAGAAGCTTTGAATTTTATTTTTTTTGGTTTCTTACTTCCCCCACCCACCCAAAAAAAAAAATTAATTTTGTTTTAAAAAAAAGTTTTGTTATTCTATGTTTGTAGTGAAATAGATGGTTCTTCTGTTGTTTTCCTGCTATGGTTCAGGGTTTAGGAAAATATATCCAACAGATAGTTTTTTTTTTGTCCTGGTATTTATCTGGTTCTGTTTGTAAAAGATAACCAATAGATTTGTAGTTATTGCAACAAGTTCTACACTTTTTGCAACAAGTAGACAATCTGTTGCAACGACTCACTAATCTGTTAGATATAGCTTCAGTTATTTGCTTCTGTTTGTAGAAGATATCATACAGATTTGTAGTTGTTGCAACAAGTTCTACACTTGTTGCAACAAGTAGACAATCTATTTATGAATCAGCAAATGTTGAGGAAAGATATAGTCAGATTGACAACCAAGCTAACAATCAATCCTCAGAAAGAGATGAAGAACAGAGCCAAGAAGTAGTAGATACAAATGAAGAAAGTGAAAAAGAACTAGAAGATGAAGAAACTGATGATGGAAATGAAGGAGATGGAATAGATCAAGGAAATCTGCTACACCCCAGAAGACAATTGCTGAACAAATTATTACTTAAGTTGTGGTATTTGGAGCCAAGGTTGCTGTTGAACAATTTCTGATTTTTTTTTATATCCTTTATGCTATTTGTGAATGATGTTTATGAACTTCTATATTTTGATTAGTTGTGGTATTTGGAGCCAAGGTGGTTGTTGAACAATTTCTGTTTATGAACTTATTTATTTTGCTTGCTAATTGTTGCAACAGATGCATACAGTTGTTGAAGAAGTTGCAATAAGTTATTAATTTGTTTCAACAAGATACTAATCTGTTTCAATAAGTTACTGATCTTTTTAAACAAGTTGCTTAGTTGTTGCAACAAATTACTCACCTTGTTGGAAAAAATCAAACAATTGCTTAAATTATTGCAAAAACTAAAAAATATGTCGCAACAGATGAGTTAATTGTTGCAACAGATCATACACTTGTTGAAGAAGTTGCAACAAGTTACTAATCTGTTTCAATAGATGGATCAAATGTTTAAGCAAGTTGCTTAGTTGGTGCAACAGATTAATCACCTTGTTTGAATTATTACAACAATTTACTCATACGTTGCAGCAGCTATCTCATATGTTGCAACAACTCCTCCATTGTTGCAACATATACACGATATTGATCACATTGAACTCCTTTGTTTATACTGAATAACATTGAATTCATTTGTTTATCACTAAATGTGATTGAATTAAGTATTTCGCATCAAATCATGCTAATGATCACTCGATTTATGAAGAATACACTTAGAATTACCCATCTAATCCATGAAATTACTATCTAATCCATTAAGGATGTTAGTAGATATATATATTCATCACTAAATATCATTTATTTCCTTTGTTTAACACTAAATATGGGTGAATCAAGTAGTTCGCATCAAATCACTCTAATGATCACTCGATTTAGTCCATACTGACGTAGTAGATCATCTTTCCTGACTCAAAGTACATCAAATTGATTAAGTATTATACATTAAACATTAAATATAGTTGATTTCGTTTGTTTAACACTAAATATGGGTGAATCAAGTAGTTCGCATCAAATCACTCTAATGATCACTCGATTTAGTGCATACTGACTTAGTAGATCATCTTTCCTAGCTTAAAATACATCAAATTGATTAAGTATTATAGATTGACCACTAAAAATCATTGATTTCCTTTGTTTAACACTAAATATGGGTGAATCAAGTAGTTCGCATCAAATCACTCTAATGATCACTAGATTTAGTGCATACTGACTTAGTAGATCATCTTTCATGACACAAAGTACTATCAAATTGATTAAGTATTATATATTGATCACTAAATATCGTTGATTTCATTTGTTTATCACTAAATATGGGTGAATAAAGCAGTCACATCAATTCACTCTAATGATCATTGGATTTAGTGCATAATGACTTAGTAGATCATTTTTCCTGACTCAAAATACCATAAAATTGATTAAGTATTATATATTGGTCACTACCTATCATTGATTTCCTTTGTTTATCACTAAATATCATAGATTCTCTTTGTTGATCACTAAATATGGGTGGATCAAGTAGTATCTGTTACAACAACTGTAATATTTATTGCAACAAGTGTAGTATCTGTTGCAACAACTGTAGTATCAGTTGCAACAAATGACATAATTGTTGAACAAGTCCTTACTCTTGTTGGATAAAATACAACAAGTTACCTAGTTCCTGCAACAAGTCACTCCACTTGTTGGGAAAACCGCAACATGTAACTTAGTTACTGCAACAAGGCCTGTCAGTTGTTGCAACAGATTGCTTACTTGTTGAAAATCTTTTAGCAGTTGGATAAAACACAAGTTACTATTTGGTGCAACAAGTCCTGTTACTTGTTGGATAAAACCCCACAAGTTACAGAGCTATTACAACAGATCCACTACTTGTTGGAAACTGTTCAGCAATTTTATTAACAACAATACACACATTTATGATTGGACACGAATAACATATCATATAAACCAAGTTCACAAGCATCAAGAACATAAATTACCATTATAAAAAAGAACAACATTAAAATGTCATAAAGTTCCAACAGATAACGATTATTACAACACAGTGCAATTAACAACTATAGAGCATCTCGGCTTGGACAACAATTACAAATCTGTTGGATATCTTTTACAAACAGAACCAAATAATTGAAGCTATGTCCAACAGATGAATGAGTCGTTGCAACAGATTGTCTACTTGTTGCAAAAAGTGTAGAACTTGTTGCAACAACTATAAATCTGTTGGTTATCTTCTACAAACAAAACCAGATAAATACCAGGATAAGAACAAAAATACCATCAGTTAGATATCTTTTCCTAAACCCTGAACCATAGCAGGAAAATAACAGAAGAACCATCTATTTCACTACAAACACAGAACAACAACAACAACAACACAATTTTATCCAAACTTTTCCTAAATCCCAAAAAAAAAAAAAAATCAAAACTTCTTTTCAAAAAATTTTTTAGAGTGTGTGTGTGTGTGGGGGGGGGGGGGGGGGCAAAAAAAAAAAACAAAAACTTTTCAAATTTTTTTTTTTTTTAAACAAACATTTTTTTTTTGGAAGGTCGGGGGTGGTAGGTGCAAAAAAAAAAAAACGTTTCAAAAAAAATAATAATTTTGGGGGGTGGGGGGGAGAGTGAGGGGTGGGAGGAGGAGGGGGCTAGTGAAAAAACAAAAAAAAAATTAATATGTTTTTTTTGGGGAGAGGGGTGGGAGGAGGAATGGAGGCTGGTAAGAAAAAATCAAAAAAAAAAATTTAAAATTGTTTTAGGTGAGGGTATGGGGGGGAGGGGGTGGGGTAAGGGTTGCGACGACGAGGAGGAGGAGGAGAAGGGGGGGAGGTGAAAAAACAAATAAAGAAAATAAAAAAAATTAATTTTTTTGGGAGTTGGGGGGTGGGGGAGGAGGGGGAGAGGGTGAGGTCCGGGGGCGGGGGTCAGGGGGCGGGCGAGAGGGTGGGTCAAAGTGTTAAAAATAAAACTTGAGAGCAAAGTGTTAAAAATAAAGTTGAGGGTCAAAGTGTCAAAATGAAAACTTTTGGGCAAGTTCAAAACCCGTTAATGACTAATAAAAAATTATCACCTCCACTCAATAATTAAAACTTAAGTCACCTCCATTAAAAAAGAAGACTTAAGTGTCACCTATAATTAAAAGTCCCAACTAACTATATACCATTTGAGTCTACTAATCAGAAAAGGTTTGACCAGCCAAGGTCAAACTTGTCTCAAAAATGGGATTAAATTAAATGGGTCTAAATTATAATTTTTAAAACTTATTAAACTTTTACAAAATACAAAACAACCCCCCTTTTAATTCTATTCCCTATTACACCCAACCCTCACCCCACCCCCCAACACGATCTTCCCTCATATATTTCAAAAAGAGAAACCACTCTCCTTTAAACTTTTCTCTAAAACCGGTCTCTCTTCTCTTTTCCTCTTTTCTCTTTAAAGCAACCACGAAGATCTTCGTTATTGTTGCTGCTGCTCAAGTCGTCACTACTATTTTCTCCGATAACAATTTCCTCCGTTCTCTTTCACTACTATTGTCCATTAGTGGCTCAAGGGAAGAAATTATGATTTTGAAATCAATGACTGCAAATGATGATTTTGGTTAGAGAAGAAGAAGAAGAAGAACATGGGTTTGTCTTCAATGTTATTTATTTTGTTGTTCCATGCTTTGGAAACCCTTATTTGGGGTATTTGTTGGACTTGTTGGGATTTGTGTGTTTGTAAATAGTGTATATGGTTGTAAAATTATGGTTTTTGGTGTTATTTTTGTTCTTGTTCTCCTTAGGGTTTCGAAAAAAAGGTGCAATTTTGTTGATTTTTGTCAACAGATGAGTAATCTGTTAGGCAACTTCAACAATTGTTTGACAGTTGCAAACATCTGCTGAGGTTGCATGCTTAAAAAACCCCTATTTGGTGTATTTTGTTTAACTTGTGATGATTGTGTGTTTGTAGTGAAATAGATATTTTTGCTGGTTCAAGATTTAGGGTTTTGAAATTAAAGTATGGAAATGATGATTTTAGTTAAAGAAGAAGAGGAAGAACATGGGTTTCTCTTCAATGTTGTGTATTTTGTTCAATTTTTTATGGTTGTGTGTTTGTAAATGTACACTGATAATGTTGATAGTGAAATAGATGTTTTTGTTGTTGTTATCGTCATCGTCATCCTTGTAAGGTTTAGAAAAAAAGGTCTTGCCTTTGTTTTGTTTTTTATCCAACGAATGAAGTAATCTATTGCAACGGCCATCTATTGACAATAATTAATGATATTTCCCAATAGATTTCTAATATGCAACAACTACCTAAGATATTGGAACAACTTACTCAGTTGTTGCAACAAATTAACAATCTGTTGGAAAAAATCAATACAGTTGCTAAGGAAGCTGTAGCCACTGTTCTGATATTTCCCAATAGATTGTTAATCTGTTGCAACAACTTCCTGAGATGTTGGAACATCTTACTCAGTTGTTGCAACAGATTAACAATCTGTTGGTAAATATCAACACAGTTGTTGAGGAAGCTGTAGCAACTGTTTTGATTTTTTTCCAACAGCTGAAGAACATGCTGCAACAACTGAGTAAGATGTTGGAACATATGAGGGAGTTTTTGCAATAGATTACACACTTATTGCAACATAAGCTGTTGTAAAAATTCATTACTTGTTTACTTTGAATGATGCACAAATCAATCGAAATTGTTTTGTATTTATCTCTCACGTGTGCAAATAAAATGTCTCCACGAAAAAAAAGGGAAAGAAATCATCTGATGAGGCATCTACAGTTAGTAAAAGACTCAGGGGGCAAACATCATTAGAAGAACTTGCTGAACAGGTAAATATTATTTCTGAAGAACTTGCTGAACAGGAAACCTCTCAAGCAGAAGTTTTTGGCCATGCACAAATACAACAAAGTGAAGAAGAAGAAGAAAGAAGAAGAAGAAAATAAAGAAGAAGAAGAAGATGATGATGATGATGATGATGATGATGATGATGATAAAAGTAAAGAAGAAGAAAATGATGAAAATAAAGATGACAATCAAGGAGATGAAGAGTCTGAAGAAGATGAAGAAGAAAATGAAGAGGATAAAACTGCTTCTTTTGAAAGGTTGACGACCGGGAATGAAATTAGGATAAAACCTTTACATGATAAGAGTTCCAAGTCCTGTACTGTTGAGTATTTTATTAAGACTGATATTAACAGACCTTTGGCCGATGAAGTCATCAAAAGTTTCAGTATTGAGAAGTTCCCGATACGGATGCTGTTGGATGACCACAGTGATTTGAATGGTGATATTGTTGTAAAATCAATCATGGGCAAGCCCTTTGATAAATTTAGGAAGACGCTTCAAGAGGAGGACTTGGAGACTTTCTTCAGGGCCAAATATTTTGGGATGTATCTAGATTTTCCAAAGGACAACAATGCAGGGTTTCAAATGACTATTGTGTATGGTCTTCTCAAACACAGGTTTATTTGTAGCAAACAAGATGAGCTATGGATAAACTTCGACGGCATGCCAGTTTGTTTTGGCATCAAGGAGTTTGCCATAGTGACCGGACCGAGATGTCATGCTCCTTCTCAGCCTCTTCCTACAGTTACATTAAAGAAGAGAGCCAAGCCATCCAAGACAGCCAAGAAAGGCAAAGCTAAGGTCGATGTTGATTTGGATTTAGTGGATGTTATGGGAAAGATCTACAAGGCAGCGAAATTGTTGAAAGACTTGAAGCCAAAAACTAACTTGAAGCCAAAAACTATGTCAAGAAAGAACAAGGAGTCACTGTGCTTAGTTTGGTTTGTGCATTCTATTCTTTGGGCAAAAGATGTAAAGAATAATATATCACTTGGTTTGATTAAACTCTCGGAGGATCATGAGGCATTCAATAACTATCCATGGGGTCATCAAAGTTTTAGTTGACTGTTGAATTCCAACCCATATGTGAAGACCGTCAACCTATATGGCTTCCCTTGGGCTTTCATGGTAAACTTTCTTTCTTCAATGTTTTATCTTTTTAATTCTTTTACTTCATTGATTATTCTGATTTTTGGTGGCATCATTTTTTCTAGGCTTGGGCGTTTGAAGCCATTCCTCACCTCCGGAATCAAGTCAGGGACTACTCGTAAGAAGATTCTTTTCCAAGGATCCTCAGATGGTTGACTGCCAGAAACAACAATAAAAAAATGAATCTTGATCTTTTTACCTCCCCTCCCTCCCCCCCCCCCCATCCACCCCAAGGAAGCAGTAAGTCAGAATCTGTTGGAAAATATCCCTGAATAGTTTTATAACAAGTAACTACTTGTTGCAACAGATACATTTATCTGTTGCAACAACCTTAGAATCTGTTGGAAAATATTGAACAAGTTTGACACCTGCTGCAGCAGATCAAGTTACTTGTTAAATTGTTAACTTGTGAATCTATTACAACAACTTGTAAATTGTTAGCACCATTTGAATATACCTGTTTGTTTGATGTAGGTTGTGTACCCATGGCTTGTCCCGACAAAATGAGAGTCGAATATGCCATGTCTTGTTTATCACTAAATATCATTGATTCCCTTTGTTGATCACTAATTATGGGTGAATCAAGTAGTATCTGTTGCAATAATTGTAGTATCTGTTGCAGCAAGTTACATAGCTATTGAACAAGTCCTTACTCTTGTTCGATAAAATACAACAAGTTACCTAGTTTCTGCAACAAGTCACTCCACTTGTACCTAGTTTTACGCAACAAGCCACTCCACTTGTTGGAAAAACTTAAACAACCAACCTAGTTGCTATAACAAGTTATGTCACTTGTTGGACAAACCCCAACAAGTAACCTAGTTGCTGCAACAGATTTGATACTTCTCAAAAACTCCCATTTTTTGTAATATGTTCAACAACTTACTAGTTGCTACAACAAGGCCTGTCACTTGTTGGAATTTCTACAACAAGTAAGAAAGCTATTGCAACAGATTGCTTACCTGTTGGAAATCTTTTAGCAATTTATTCACAAAAGTACATTTGTGATTTAAACAAGATCAACATCTAATATAAATTAAGTTCCAACAGATAACTAGTTGTTGCAACAAGTCCTCCCATATCATAGAAACCAAGTTCACAAACACCAAGAATAGAAATTATAATTTTAAGATGGAACAACATTAAAATGTCCCAAAGAAATTGTTCACAAACACCAACAACAACAACTATTACAACACAATGCAATTAACAACTATGGAGCATTTCGGCTTGGACAAGTAGTTTTTTTTGTGGCCAGCTGTTTTGCATAGGGAGCATTTATTTTTTCTCGTTGGAAATAATTCCCCTATCCTACGCCTCCTCTTTGTCTGCCTTCTTCTAGGTTTACTGAGATCAACATGTGGAGGAGGCATTACTCTCTCTAAAAATCTCCAAAGGAACTTCTCAAGATTTTTCAGAAGGCACAGGACAAATTTCCTCACAATATGCAATTATGTATTTCTACACCTTATAATATGGAGATGATTACTCATAAATCCGCCTTCCAAAGTCTTCACTACATTGGATCTGAAGCGCTGCCATTGCACGTGGACAAGGTATTTTGTCCGGGTCAAAAACTCTACAAGTATAAGATCTTCTTTGCAGATCGACTGTCGCAACTACATCATGACCAATGACGGTGAACTTGTAGTTGGCAATTTGATGGGCCAATAACATGTTCCCCAAGTTGACAAATTTTGAAAAAAAATTCCACTGAAGGAACAAGGATGGTTGGTAAGTCGATGAATTCCATACGCCTCTGATGAAATTTTTCTACATACGTTCTGTTTATGGCATCAAATAAAGCAGTAATAGGAGATTCTCTTTCAAAATCGAACATTGCGTTCACCAACTCAGCAATGTTTGTCGTCATAAGATTATACCTGTTAAAAATGACTCAGCAATGTTTGTCATCATAAGATTATACCTGTGAAATTAAACAGTAACGTCTTTCATTAATTTACAAATCGGGTTAGCTGTTGGAAAAGTTCAAACAGTCATGACAGTTTCATAACAAAATGCAACTAAGTGACTTGTTGGAACAAATAAGTTACTTGTCGCAACAGCTCACTTATTTGTTGGAGACAACTTCAGTTTTTCCCTTTGTTTCATAACAAAATGCAACAACTCACTTATTTGTTGAAGACAACTTCAGTTATTGTCTCTGTTTCATAACAACTAAGTGAGTTGTTGCAACATATGTGCTACTTATTGGAAATTGTAATGTGTAAATACCTATTTCCGGGGAAGAATATGCTGCTCCATCTGTGAAATCCAACATGTTAAAGATGCTTGGCTGCCCCAGGGACCATATCTCTGATTTAATTAAAATGGTCATTGAACTCATCTATATTGTACGATTTTGCTACTTTAAAAAATTGAGATACGACCTTTGAATTGGAAAGTTGGTTCGGAAATTTTCCCTAAGGTGCCTCATGCAACAACCATAATGAGATGTAGGGAAGACAATTAAAATCGCCTTTTTGATACTTGGATGCCTATCAGAAATTATGCACAACTCAATGGTATCATCTACATAGCTTGTCATTTGTTCCAAAAAATATTTGTATGAGGCATCACACTCTTTGTCCACTACACAAAAATGCCACCGAAAAAATATGAATCTCCGCATCCTATGCCACGGCTGACAACAACACTCCTTCATACTTGCTCTTCAAGAATATCCCATCGACAGCTATGACTTTTCTCTTTTGCGCAAAACCAAGCATCCAAGCCGCATAGGCTATAAAAAAGTACTTGAACTTCCCATTTTCATCAATCTTCAGTGTCGTCTTACTTCTTGGATTTGCGGAACGAAGCATATAATGGTGCGCATCAAGCACTGTAAACCCAAGCTCCTGTGTCCCCCTTGTTAAAGCCTTTGCAATCTCCATGCCCTTCCAAACCTTCCAATAACTTACCTTACAACCCAATTATGTGCATATTGAATGGCTCATATTATCTGTAGATGGGCCTTTACCATTGGGAAACCTATCTGTGAAGTATTCACCAATGACTTTCGTTGTGGCGTGTGGATTATGGCTCGCAATATGCTCAGAACCACCTATGTGATGCTTTATGTAGGTTCTGATACAAAATCTGTCAGAACTTAAAAGCTTCACAGCCCTCAGCCACTACTTGCGCTCCGGATGTAGACATCTAAAGCAATACACAGTACGCAAATTAATCACCTTTTTAAGTCTAAAATCTTTCTTCAAGCAAGCAAGTTTCAACAAAGTTGCTAGTACTTTGTTCTTGAATGACATTCTTTTATAAAAACCTGTTTCATCATCTTGAACATGGCTGGACCGTGATGATTGTGCAGCACACGGTGTATTGCTCGTAACTTCGGGTATAGGAATCGACTCATCCCAACTTCCATTATCTGGAATATCCATATCCACCCTATCCAATTTATCATTTAAGACATCTTGTTGGTCTTAAGCTAAATTATGGTTCTCTGCCAGGCTTTCAACCACGTATACCCCTAAAATGGGCCTAGCTACATCATTCTAATGAGTACGCAAATGAAGCTAATCGGTTATTAAAAGGCAAGACCTTCTGGTTTTCAAAAGAGCCATGCAGGTAAGTGATGGCAAGATCTGTCGATTCACAAGTTAATTCACAATAGGTGATTATTAAGTTCACAAAATTATCAAATACAACATCTCTTTGGACAGTCATCGCTATCGTCTCTAACATGTCACTACCCTTCCATCGCCAAATATATCGATTGTTCTTCTCGATCCATTCACCATGGCAATCAACACCTATTGTTATTGAGTCCCCCATTAACGGCACACAAGATATTTTGTTTTAAGAAAATCAGTCATGACAGTATTGTAACAAAATGCAACTGCAACAACTAAATGACTTGTTGGAAAAAGTAAGTGACTTGTTGCAACAAGCAGGTTATTTATTGCAACAGCTCACGTATTTGTTGGAGACAGCTTCAATTTTTGTCTCTGTTTCATAACAAAATACAACAACTAAATGACTTATTGGAGCAAAAAAGTGACTTGTTGCAAGAAGTAAGTTACTTGTTGCAACAACTCACTTATTTGTTGGAGACAGCTTCCATTTTGTCTCTTTTTCATACCAAAATGCAACAACTAAGTGACTTGTTGGAACAAATAAGTGACTTGTTGCAATAAGTAAGTTACTTGTTCCAACTACTCACTTAGTTGTTGGAGACAGCTTCAGTCTCTGTTCATCCAATAGTTGTAAAATATGGCCAACAGCTATTGTACTTGTTGTAGCAAGTAACCTACTTGTTGATGCAAGACCTACTTGTTGCAACAAGTCAATCAGTTGTTAGAAAGAGTAGAAACTGTCCAACAGATTTTACAGTTGTTGCATAAAATACAACAGCTGTTGTAAATTATTTATACACATTTTTAGCAATTGTTGCAACAGATTAGTACATCTATTGCAACAACTGCATAATTTATTGCAAGTATTGCAGAAACTACAGCAGTTGTTGCAAAAAATTCACAACCTCTTATACAACAGCTTTAGCACTTGTTGCAACAACTATAACTGCTATTGTAAATTGTTGAAAAATCAGCAGCTATACTCAGATGAATAATTGAAACAAAACAGCATTGTTTTACTTACCAAATGAGCGGAAATCACTTATGAAGTAATGCCCAGTGCTACACGTACGAAATCCAATCAAAAAATTGCAAAATCTGGTGGTTTCATTTTTTCTTTCTTGAGCAAATTCTTAAAAATGAAGAACAAACAGTAGCAATGGAAGAAGAAGAAGAAGAAGCAGCGATGGCGCTAAAATTGATGAAGAAGCAGCGATGGTGCTAAAATTGGCACCTTTTTTAAAAAAAAAAAAATCCCTTTTGGGTAATTTAGGGTTTATATTGGTTGGGTCAAAGTGTTAAAAATAAAACTTAGGGCCAAAGTGTTAAAAATAAAGCTTAGGGCCAAAGAGTTAAAAATAAAACTGTTGGGCAAGTTCGAAAATGGTCAAAAGTCCTTAATCACTAGTCCAAATTTTATCACCTCTATTCAATTAAAAAAACTTGAGTTACCCCCACTCAATTTTAAAATCTTTTTGTCACCCATAATTAATTGTCCCCGAGTTAGTTTGACTAGGCATAAAATTTAGAAAATAAACATTTTTTTATGCGGCTTGTCCTTCAAATGCACTAGTCTTTAATTTTTGCCCCTCAAATTGGTGGTATTTATTTTTTGCCCTTCGCCTAATACCATGAGGTTTAGAGTTCGAACCCCGGCTCAGTTAAAAAAAAAAAGAAGATAATTTCGCAAGGCAGAGTTTTGTAGAAAAGTTAGGCCTATTCAGGCCAAAGCTAGGCCTTAAGGTAAACTTTTACCCAAATTTAGGCCTTAAGGCAAATCTCTATCTTAAGACCTAACTTTTGCCCAAATTGGGCCTATTCGGGCAAAAGTTAGGCCTTAAGGCAGAGGTTTATAAAATTCCAACTAAGTGTTAAAAAAAAAAAAAAAAAAAAAAAATTGCCTGAAGGCAAAACTTTGCCTTGCGAATCCAAACACTACCTTAAAAATTTTGACTGAGCGGGAGTTCGAACCGAAACCCAAGAAATTTTTAGCGAAGAGCAATCATGCAAATGACCCAAAAATAAAGGGAGACTTTTGAATTTTGTGATCCTAAATTAACAATACGTACAATATACTAAAATGTCCTTTGTATTTTGTGGCTATAAACTTACGAGTTAGAATATTTAAATTGTCAACTTACTAATTATAGAAAGAAACACTCTTTTTGGTACACACCAAAAAGAAAAGTAAGATTAAATTGGGACGGAGAGAGTATATATAAAAAAATTACATTATTGGTCCTTATGTTTGAGGGTGTATTCAAAATAGTCACCTAAGTATGTACTGAACAATTTTGGTCCTTTAAGTTTGTCAAAAGTTAACACTTTAGTCTTCGTCAAATATTTTTAAACTTTGTTTATTAGATTTGATGGGAACTATGAAAAAAAAAAAAAAAAAAAGGAAATTAGGGGAAACTCAAAAGGGAAATTGGCAAATTAAAAGGGCCAAAACTGTACAGTATATACTTAAGGGACTTTTAGAGTCTACCCTCAAACATAAGGGGCTATTTTGTCATTTTCTCTCTGTGTACAAAAATATACATTATAGGTCACTTAAAAAATAAATACACGTAACTGCTATAATCATCAAAGATTGAAGTGGGATGGTGACTAGTAAGTACGCCTCAATCCCTACCTAGAGGTCCCGGTTTCGACTCGCAATAGAATCTCCTTTGGTTGAGATGGTAAAGAGAGTTTTATTTGGAAGTTCTTGGCGCAAGTCCCGATTAGACAAGCCCTGAAATAAGTATTGGTCACCGAGTGAGAAACAAAAACAAAAGAAAGAACAACACAACTATGAAGGGTCTCATAAATGAAAATGCGAGGTGAGGCAAGCTCTTGACTGATGAGAAGCTTGCTCGGCTCGAGTGTATCTCGCGGCATCTTGGGCAGCGAACTACTCGTGGCGCGATCCGAACACTTCACTGAATCATTCAATAGGTAGTAGCAATGGGCAGTGTGTACAAAGGGCACGTACGTAATCAATGCAAGCCGATGACTCGCGCCTATCAGGAGATTTTTGTTGAAGACCAATAATTACAAAATTAGGACGAAGTTAGATTGCACTCGTGTGTTAAAATTACGCACATTGCACCGTGAACTTATGTAAGTTAAATTCTTTGGAATTTTAGATTAGACTCTAGTTAGACAAATAAGCTTTTGTGTTAAGCTAGCTCATTGCAATGGTTGTTCAATTATTTGAATTGCTCTGCTCAGTTCCTTACTATAGTCTATAGATGACGAGAAGATTAAGAAGGTTATTCAACTAGAGCCAAAAACACTAGGTGACTTCGTTTCATCTGTCCAAGTCTTGGTGGACAGAAATTACCCACTACATGTACAGGTGAGAGGCAGCAAATACAATGTGAAATTATCGACGTGCGCGCAAGCAAGCCAAACCACCACGAGTATCCAAAAAAAAAAAAAAAAAAAAGGTTAAGAAAGTCCGAAAGCTTCTGAATATCTGTAGTTGCTTGCACTTGTACACAGATTCAACCAAAAAAAAAATGACAGCAAGAATCCATGTTTCATTGGCACTTTTTTACAATGTTCTACAAATCAAAGGGAGTGTAAACTGTAAAAATCCATCAATCAGACAGTACAAGCTTACATGGCATTTTCTTGAATTAGGAGTTCCTGACTTAAGTTTGCAATTGAGACCAGGAATTGCAATGATCAATTGACCATCACAACATACACTACCATACAATTTGAGATACACATTACAACTAGGCCTTTAACATTTCAAGCTACTTTCAAATGATAAACAAGGCTCGTGAATTTTCGGGACAAACTTATGCAAGAAAGCCGAATATTTGCACCCAAATGAGCTCAAATGTTGTAAGAGAGATGACAATTACCATCTCCATCAACCTTGTGATGAAACTGAACTCCAGTAGTAAAAGGGTGAAAGTTGCAGAACTCCTCACAATAATGAATTCCAAAACAATGCAAGGACTACTAATCTACATCCATTTACAAACATATACACCAAAAGAATAATCAAACGCCTGGAATAAGTCCAGACACATCTTTTCACTGATCACTTAAAAAACGGGGCATCCTTTAACCACAACCCCTTCAGCAGTCGGACACTTAGCCAATGGGCATCGATCTGCATCACTTCCCCACCAATCAAGCCTAACATGCTCCATTCCCAAGCATAAATACAACAACACCCCCATGAATGCTAATCCAGCATCTAACGCCCCAGATAAAACATAATTGTGACGACTCCACATTTTCCTATAGTATCTATAACCAACAAATCCAGAAAGAAAAGCTATAATGATCCAACTGTTGTAGTTAACAGAAGTAGCTGGTGGCATATTGATTATCCCAGCTAATAGCACAGGCACTGTGATTAACCTGATCCACTGCTGGTTAGGAAAACTCTTGTGCGCGATCCAAACAATTACAGGAGCTATAGCTCCGAATAAGAAAGACCAGTTGAGGGCAGAGTAGTGACCAAGGTTTCCAAAAATTCTTTGCGGCCCTATCAAACCCCAGATGACTGAGGCATCATAGAATACATGATCGCCTGGGCACGTCCACGGGCTTCCAGGAGGAAGCAAAGCCCTGTCACAAATATCTGGGACGGTTTCCATAAGCCACCATGCTGTTCCAAGATGCACTAGAGCTGATATCAAGGTTCCAACAACCTGATTAAAGAGTTCAAAGCACAAAGGTTACGGTTCGCAACACTTATCTATTCAACCAGGCACCCGGGCTAGTTTCACATGCCAATACATCAGAGTCTGTTTCGCCACGCTGCCAAAAACTGCTTATTTTGAGAAGTACTTCTATCAAAGCAGCTTTTCAGAAAAAGCGCTTTTGGAGAAAAGCAAATTTGGTTTGACTAGTTCAGTTGAGAAGCGTTTTTTTCAGTAGTTGATAAGTAGATTGTGTTTGTCTAATCTTAAAAAAAAAAAATGCTTTTGAGCATCAAATTATAAAAAAGAACAAGTATCATGGCGCATTTTACTATTAGGATTGTTTAAACAGAGACGTTATTTTAAATATTTATTATGAAAGCCCTTGAAGTTATGTGAAAACATATTAACTTGTAATTTTCCTAGAAATACTTTGTTATTCCAGAGAGGGAGAGGAGAAATAGAGGAAAGGAACTATTGGTCAAACAGGCTCCGAATTTACAGATGCAGAAGGAAAGAAACGCCCACCTGAGCCATAAACATTGCTCTGGGAGGAATCTTCATGTAATGTCCAAGCTTTAAGTCTTGTAAAAATGTTAGTCCCTGCTTCATGCTGATGTATCCGTACACCTTAAAGCACATGTTAGCTACTGGATATCCGGGGTACAAGTACCCAATTATGTACTCCGTTATCACATTCAAACCAGGAGTCTGCAAAAAAGATATTGGAAGGTTAGAACCAGAAAGAGTTTCATGTGGTGTTTGAATAGAAGATAGCTTATATATCTTCATGTAAGACTGCATTGTGCAAAATCCCGATGCTCTCATCTAGAGTATGCCAAATCCAAAATCAACTACAATCCACAAGAGAGATACCAAGGTAGTACAGTCAAACCTCTATATAAAGGTGTCGTTTGTCCGGATACTTTTTGGCTACTACTGCGAAATGTTGTTATCGAGAACATATAATATACTGTAACATAACATGAATCGGTTCCAAAGGAAACTTGGCCATTATAGTAAAATGTTGTTATAGAGGATGACTGCTATAGAGAGGTCTGACTGTACCTGAAAAAGATGCCAGTTTTTTTTTCCTTATATAAGTACTAATCCCAGCTTATGTATGGCAACATATCCCTATTACTAATGGAATAACCCATAGGATAGGATGCAATCAAAAAAAAAGCTAGTAATAAACCACAGGATAGGATGCAATCAAAAAAAGCTATGGATGTTTGCAAACAGCTATGAAACAGAATGTATAGCACATTACTTGGTTTGTGGTAGCAGTGATGACTCCAACTGGAAGGGTGAAAAAGAAAGCAAGAAAACATGCCAGCAAGACGCCCCACCATGGTAATTGGAGCTGCGATTTGTAATATTCACATATAACCACAGTTGCAACAATATTTACAAGGAGAATGCTTAAGAACCACCATTCAGGAACTTGCTTGTACTTTCTCATTAGCTTTGTGTGAATATCCATTTTCTTCTCTTGGAAAGCAGACTTGCTCAGCTGCCATAGATCTCTACATTCCCAAATTCAATGAGTTGATATGTCTTGTGCACTAAAGCTAAAACTAGCTCAATACTTACATTAGGAACACAGATAGACATAGTACAACAATGCAAAGTTCCAGTTATCTTTTTTTACACATTAGGAACACGGAGAAGTTTTTGCCTTTTTACTTCCCTCAACAAGATGAAGAGAGAATCATTTAGAACGAATTCAAGGAAGTCATTTTCTTTAATCATGTAGAAAGCCGTATTACAGATTTATGAGCATTAATGTGTCGAAAGCTATTTTTAGAAAGTTTTGTTTTACTTCGTTTTATCCTAATAGCACTTATCTTTTCCCCACCCCTGTTACTTTTTCGCCTCTTTCTGGTGCTAGATCAACTTCACTTTTAAGGTAACACCATATGCACCTAAGCTTTAAATGGAGTATTAAATCTACAGAAAAGGTGAAACTTCTCATACTTAGACAATTCAGTCCATCAGCAGCAGCCTTTAAATTCCAATATGGTCTGGCATCTGTAGCTGTCAATACAGCTTTTGCCAATAAAATGCACAAATGTTGTTTGCAAATTACTCTTTGATTGGTATGTCGCTTGCAAATTGTTTTTAATCACAAAATGAAAAAAGTGCTTATCTGATTTATCCTGATTTAAATGCTTCAGCATAGAGATTACTCTATCGACAAATATTAACTTCGGTGATACCTGTGATTATACTAGTTGTTAAGTGTATAGCAACCTACATACTAAGCTATTTCTGAAACATTGCAACAAAAATTCTTTTCAATCTTTGGTGACAATTAGATGTGAAGTGAGTTGCACCAAAAGCACATTATAACATTGTAGAAATATAGACATAAAGAGTCAGATACATAGAATAGAATAATACAATCTGCAAAAATTATCATTTGTCCAAGATCGCAACTTACCGTCCATGGAAGAGGAAGACATGAACGACTGTGGCACTAAGGCACGCAAAGCTGAATGCATAAGTCATTGAAAAGAAAGTGCTGAGATAGAGAGGGCCCTCACGATCATAAGCATTGAAATCAATATGGAAATTTGGATCAATAATGGCTGAAATATTGTATTTTTGACCATCTGATGTGAAGAGGCCATCTGAGAATATCGGAAAGGTCTTGGCTTTGTACACATTGGACCAGTACATAAAAGGTGTAACAACATACATTATGAGAAAATATCCAGCAGCTATGTTTGCAGTGGCGAACCACGGGCTAGCTAGTGGGCTTCCAAGATAGGAAGATATACTAGACCAATCGAGTCCAATGGCACCGATTCCAAGACCATGAAGCCCAGAACCCAACTGTTGGGCAAGGACAGAAGTTGGGTATAACCAACATAGCCAGGAAAGGGAGCTTAGCATTGGGAAAAGGTAACCTGGAAAGACATAGTAAGCAAAGCTACATAAAAAGGCAATGAGGAAGAACTGGTTTCGTGTCAATTCTTTCTTGGCTCTCTCTTCTTTCTCATGAAGTGCCCTGCCATTTTAGAAGTGAAAACCTCTATAAGCATATAAGTCATAACCACCACTGCAACAGCATATTATGTGTTTAGAGTTCTCTTCTAAGTTCTAAGTACCACATGTTTCAATGCATGAAGGGAGCTCAAGAACTTTATATAACAAGCTAAATAAAAGCCAGTAAAGTGGGAACAAATCAGTGCTTTTAATATTTTTTTTTGTAACTTTTTTGGCTTCAGTAATATAATGGTGAAAATTCTTATCTTGCCCCTACTTGTCTTTATCAGTTGGGATTGGCCAGTTGAGGCGCTGAGAAAACTATCTTGAGAGAAGATACCTCACTTATAAAGATAATTAACTGATCTACTGGAATTTATGTAAATGCTAGCCAAAGCCAAGTGACTTATTCGCGTAGCACAGCTAAACTTGCTTTTTTTCCTTTTTCCTCTTGACCTTAAAAGATTTATTTCAAGCTCCTCCATCACCAACCAGTAGATTGAAGTTAAAATAACATAGAGATTAAGCGGGAATATTGTTGATCCTCCTATAGTTGGAGGCTATGTTGCTCGGACTTTTCAAAAATATCGACAGGTGCGTGTCGGACACTCCAAAAGTAGTGCATTTTTGGAGAATCCGACACAGGTGCGGCAACGAAAGTAAAGAGTCCGCGCAACTTACGTTGGAGGGAAAAAACTTCAATGACCGTGATTCATACTGCACAAATACAACCCTCCTTGTTATGACAAATTATGAGGCAAGTTCGACCACTTGGATATGGTATCCTCCTAACTCCTAAGTGTAATGGACGTCATCAACCTAAGCCATGTGCATTCTTGATCACCCAACGAGCCTGCTCAAGTAATTTTAAATGAAAGACTTGCTGATTACATGGGGAGTCAATGGTTTGTAATACTTCCTACTCTCAATGTGTCTGGCATGATGGAAGTTATTTGTCATGGAAAATATTTTCTTTGTTTAGTGAATGAAACATATTTTCTAAAAGAATATGGACTATATATCGAAGATTTCACAACTACATATTGATGTCCTTGGTTGGAGCAAGTAATTTCACAACTGAATTCATTTCCCTTTGCTAGAAAAAAGGATAAATCTTTCAGTAATTAAACACCATAAAATGTTCTCATGAAAACTTTTTATTCTTCTGAAATAGCTTCTGCAATATCAAATACATAAGTGCTTTATCTCCAAAAAAAAAAAAAAAAAAAAAAAAACAAATACATAAGTGGAAAACTTTTCCTAATAGAATCTCTTCCCACTAAAGATATGTCAAAGATTCACTACTTAGCTAGTTGCCACGTGGCAAAAGCCCATTAATGTCCACACGATAGCTTAAAGTGGATTGTTACGTACCTGAACAGAGAGACTTGAACAAGATTGTGGGGCCACCACATAGCAGCAGGCTCCACCAAATACTTCCTAAAAATCCCGGCCCATCCAAAGCCCAATACCTGCGTCGTCGGAACCACAATCAACGACCAGCACGGGTACGAACAATCTCTTCACATCGTAAGTACCTAGTCTTTAATATAATTTTTCCACGTGATAAGGACATCACGTCGAGGATGAGTCTTTTTTAACAAATTATAAAATGATGGGCCTTTTTTTTTTTTTATCAAAATACTATAAACTTATGAGTCCAATTTTACATTTATAAAAAATTGAAATCACGATTTTGGTATTCCAAATTTTGGAGAACTTGGATTTTGAAATCATGATCATAAGTTGAATTAAAATTTTGTGCAAATTTCATAAATAAATGCTGACTTTAAATCAAAATATGAAATCATGCTTCCAAATTCTATAGCCAAACGCCTACTCCTAATGTCCCAATTTATGTTATTCACTTTTAATTTTTAGTCTGTCAAAAAAGAATGATACATTTCTATATTTAGATTACATGCTTCTGATTTGTAATAAAATAATTTACAGCTACACAAATATTTATGGCTTATTTTAGATCACAAGTTTAAAATATCTTCTTTTCTTTCCTAAATTGTATGTTAATCAAACTATATCACATAAATTGGGACGGAAGGAGTACTATGTTTCACTCTCAAAATTTTAGTTCTAGTTCCTGTCTAAATACAATTTCAACTTTCAAATGCTCTTTTTAACTTCACTTCAACTAACCATATGCAAATGTCTAATTTTGTTTTTTTTTAAACAAATTTGGAATAAATGACAAATTAGTGTTAATTATCAAAATACTATACCTGTGTCGTTAGAACCACAATCAACGAAACCCAAAAAGTCAACGTCCTCTTATAGAAAACCTTGACCGCACTAACAATATGAATAGCATAGGGATTCCCAGCACCAGAGTTGGCGAAAATCGTAATCAATACATGCTCTTTCACATTGAACGGCCCTGGATTCAGCGTAAATTCGAATTTCCTCCCTTTGAAAAAAACTCGATTCGGGATCGTCATAGCCATGAGGTGACCTAAAGCAAAATCAGAAATTTCGTTAAGGGACCCGTTTGGTCATGAGAATTATTCACTTTTTTCGAAAATTATTTTCACTTTATCTGAAAATCAGCATTTAAACATGAGAATTTTTTTTTCCCGGAAATTCTTTTCACTTTATCTGAAAATCTTTGGGCACGAAAATTTCAACTACAGTACAACTTTGAAAAACACCTAAAACCATATTTTCACTTTCAATACATTCAAACAACTAAATATCTTTTTGGAAGAATTGTAATCAAACACAACTCATCTTCAACTCCAACTTCAAAAATTTCAAATAAAGCGAAAAATATTTAGTTTCTATGGCCAATTGCCTACCTTTAATATATACTCCATGTGTCTCAATTTATGTGGCACCGTTGAAATTTTGAGATTCAAACTTCTAAACTTTGATCGTGAATTCAGAAATAGAAGATTTATGTTTTTTGAAATAAAATTTATATATTTAGAAATTACATAAAAAGTACTATAAATCATCATAATTAATAGCTTAAAATATTTAAAAGTCATATAAAAAATTTAATTTCGTTACTCTCGAAATTCCAACCGTACCACGTAAATTATAACGGAGGGAATAGTAGTTTTGATGTAGTATAATTTTCTCTAACAAATTATAATCTTCTGATAAGGGTGTCCAACTAACCACCCTTCGAGTCTTCGCTACTGACCTAGAGGAACCACCGCGATTTGAGCAGAGATTGAGCTGATGGAGAGCGGTTCACGGCGGAACCAGAAGAATTGGTTGAGAAATGAGAGGAGAATACAAGCTAGAGTTCCAAGAATCCACATTCGGAATGTAACGACCGGAAGTGCTTGGTCGTCTGTGATTGGAACAGTAAGTGCAACTTGCTCAATTGGTGAGTTTTCAGATTGAGAAGTACTGCTTGAGACATCATTGCTGTAATGTGAAGATACCTCCTTCTGCTTCTGCTTATCAACTGCAACATTTGCATACCCATAGATTCAAAATTGTAAGTTAAACAAAAATGTACTCCCTCGGTTAACTTTTACCTGTCCAGTATTTTAAAAATAGATTTTCACTTTTACTTGTCACTTTTAGCATATCAAGATAAGACAATTTATTTATTTTCTGTTTTTCTCATAGTATTAATTACTCACTTCAAATCTTTTTTGAAATCCAATAAAAATATGTACCAATTAATATGGGTATATTGGTAAATTATGCACTTCATTTATTATTTCTTAAACAGTGTGAAAAGTCCAAAGTGAACAAGTAAAAGTAAACGGAAAGAGTAATAGTTTTTTCAAATTCCAAAAGTTTGGGGAAATACATAGGGTAATTTAGTCAAATGAGACTTTCATCTATGCCAATAATTAGATTTCTTAATGGGTGTGCTACATTCCAAAAATTTAATTATTTAATGGAGGAAGTAGATACAGAGTAGTTCCGTGTACTAAGCTTCCATTTGAAATTAGATACTTTTTTCAATAAAAAAATTGAAAATATTATTTCTTCTTGAAATTTGATCAGTTTTTTGAAAAACATTCGAAGAAAACTTTTCAAGTTTTAAAAATTGGTTTGGATCTTCCACTCAAAATAACGCCAACTTCTTTTTCAAGCAAAATGCATATCCAAACATAATTTTAACTTCCAATAACTAATTTTGAAACAACTTCAAAAACTTTTTTTTTTTTCAAATTTAACCAAATATATATATGTCCAACTGCCAGCTAAGTCTGCACATATTTCCTAAAAGCCAAACCACATAATATGAATGTAGCAATATCATCAATGGATTTAACTGAACCACTACTTTCAGCATAGATATATGTATTGCAAATCACAAAAAAAAAAAAAAAAAAAAAATGAATTCATAATTTCAAAAGTAATAAATACATAACCATCAAACTTAAATTTTGAATCTGCCTCTACCGCCTCTAAGAAGATATTTCGTGGAGATGTAGAATAGGGTGAAGTGAAAGAGCAACAAGGATAAGTAAGAATTCATGAATGCTTACTAAGTGGAGCTGAGATTTCTTCATGTGTTTCTTCTTCATGGTCAATCATGATTTTCCTCTATCACTATATAAAGTCAACGTACTATAGTGAAGGATTTTGTATTAGATTCAGATTCAAAGTGAACAAGATAAAGAACATGAATTTATGTTGTAAGTGCGTACAGAATCTGTCAATGGAATATTTATGTTGTCGGAGATGAGATGAAGTGGGTAACATGTAAAGTTGAGAGTTGTTGAAGTCAGCAATGGAGAGAATGAGATTCGTGGGGCATTTAATTATAGGTGATGTTTTAGTTTTAAAATTGAAGGAAGGTGATTCAAGTTTTAATTATTGAGTAGAGGTGACTAAATTTGATTAGTGATTAAGGGGTTTTGAACTTGCCCATAGTTTCATTTTTTGACACTTTGGCTCTCTATTTTATTTTTAATATTTTGTCCTCGAGTTTTATTTTTAACACTTTGACCCTAAACTTTACTTTTAACACTTTGCCCTAAAGTTTTATTTTTAACATTTTGACCCAACCACTATAAACCCTAAAATACAAAAATATGGAAAAAAAAAATCCTCTTGTGTAATTTCCTCCATTGTTGTTCTTCCCATCCGTTCGTCGCTTTCTTCTTCTTCTTCTTGGTCCGCCCCCGCTTTCTTCTTCTTCTTCTTCTTCTTGGTCCGCCCCCGCTTTCTTCTTCTTCTTCTTCTTCTTCTTCTTGGTCCGCCCCCGCTTTCTTCTTCTTCTTCTTCTTCTTTATCCGCCATTGCTCAAGAAAAAAAACATCGATTTTACAATTTTTTGATTGAATGTCATTAGTAGCAATCGGCATTACTTCATAAGTGTTTTCGGGTCCATTGGTAAGTTAAACAATCTTGTTTCTTTCAATTGTTCATCCGGGTATAGTTGCCTTATTTGTCGATTTTCCCAGTTCGTAGTTCTATTGATACGATTGTTGCGACAAGTTCTAAGGCGTTGTGTAAGAGCTTCGAACTTTTTGCATCATTTGTTGTAGTCCTAGTGTTTACAAGAGTTGTTGATAAATTATAAAGTTGTTGCAACGATTAGTAAATGCATTTGCAACAATTACAAAAAATGTGAATAAATAATTTACGAAGTTGTTGTACTTTATCATAAGCGTGAAATCATTGGAGAGCTCTTTTTTCCAACAATCGAGTTACTTGTTGCAACAAGTATGATACTTAACTGCATCAATTACACAGCATTGTTGGACATATTTTATTGTTGGATGAAATAGAGACTGAAGCTGTCTCCAACAAATAAGTGAATCAAGGTAACTAGTAACCTAATTGTTGCAACAAGTATGTTATTTGTTTCAATAAGTCACTTAGTTGTTGCATTTTGTTATGAAACATACAAAAAGCGAAGTCGTTGTCCAACAAGCAATCAAGTAGTTGGAACGAGGTTACATACTTGTTGCAACAAGTACGTTAGGCATTCTAACAATTCATATAATTGTTTAATTTTGTTATGAAATGCAGACGGATCAAGTCAGTTTGTCTCAACAAATAAGTGAGTTGTTGCAATACTAACCTACTTGTTGCAACAAGTAAGTTATTTGTTCCAACAAGTCACTTAGTTGTTGCATTTTGTTATCAAGCGGACAAAGCGAACCCGTCTCCAACAAGTTACCAAGTAGTTGGAACAAGTTACATACTTGTTGCAACAAGTACGTTAGTTGTTCCAACAAGTCATATAGTTGTTCCATTTTGATATAGAGACAAGAGACAAAAAGCGAAGCCGTCTCCACAAATAAGCGGTACATTGCAACTAGTAACCTTAGTTGCAACAAGTCGGTTATTTGTTCCAAGAAGTCATTTATAGTTGTGATTAAGTTACTAATTTGGGTCCAAAATTACGGAAAAAACCACTCAATTATGAACTTAATCATAAATTTAAGTGGCCTTTGGGCTTGGGGTGGTCAAAGTTTGTGACCTAGAGTAATTTCAACACTTGACATTCAAGCATTGTAATTACTAGTTGTGACGACTTTGAACATCAAAACTCAAAGTGTCACAAAATTGTGATTAAGTTAACTACTTTGGGTCCAAAATTTATGAAAAAACCACTCAATAATTAACTTAATTATAAATTTAAGTGGCCTTTGACTTGCGGCGGGTCATGGTGATTTTCTTAAAACAAAATATTTCGGGCACCATTAATGGGGGACTCGATAATAATAGGTGTTGATTGCCATGGTGAATGGATCGAGGTGAACAATCGATATATTTGGCGATGGAAGGGTAGTCACATGTTAGAGACGATAGCGATGTATCCCCCAAGAGATGTTGAGTTTGATGCTTTTGTGAACGTAATCATTAACTATTGTGAATTAACTTGTGAACCAAAAGACCTTGTCATCACTTACATGCATAGCTCTTTTGAAAACCAAAGGGTCTTGCCTTTTAAGATAACCGATCGAGTCGTTTTGCGTACTTATTTGAAAGATGTAGCTAGGCCCATTTTAAGGGTATACGTGGTTGGAAGCCCGGTCGAGAACCATAATTTAGCTCAAGACCAACAAGATATTCCAGATAATGGAAGTGCGAAGCCCCATGGAAGTGGGGGTGAGTCGATCCTTATACCCGAACTTGTGAGTAATACACCGTGTCTTCTTGACAATCGTCACGGTCCGGCCCCATGTTCAAGATGATGAAACGAGGTTTTTATAAAGGAATGTCATTCAATTCGCGAAAGTGTGTATTGCTTTAGATGTGAACATACGAAGTGCAAGTGGTGGCCAAGGGATGTGAAGCTTTTAAGTTCTAGCAAACACGGAAGAAGGTGGACAAAGAGGGATATGCGGAAAAACAAATGCTCCTTATGCAAAACAGTTGGCCACAAAAAAATAACATGTCCAAGCCGAAATGCTCCATAGTTGTAGATTGCATTGTGTTGTAATAATAGTTATCTGTTGGATCTTTATGACATTTTAATGTTATTCTTTCTTAACATGGTAATTTATATTGTTGGTGATTATGAACTTGGTTTATATGATATGTTGTTCGTGTTCAAATCACTAATGTGTATATTCTTGTTAATAAATTGTTGTACGAGTTTCCAACAAGTAATGAATTTGTTGCGACGGCTACGTAACTTGTTGGGTTTTATCGAACAAGTAACAGGACTTGTTGCGGCAACTAGTAAGTCGTTGAACATATTACAAAAAATCGGAGTTTTTAAGCAGATGCAACTAAGTTATATGTTGGGTTTTTTCTAACAAGTGGAGTGACTCAAGTTTTAATTATTGAGTAGAGGGAATCAGCCACATTTAGTGATAAACAATTGGAATCGACCACATTTAGTGATAAACAATTGGAATCAACCATATTTAGTGATAAACAATGAAAATCAAACAAGTGGAGTGACTTGTTACGGAAAATGGGTAACTTGTTGGGTTTTATCGAACAAGTAACGAGGACTTGTTGCGGCAACTAGTAAGTCGTTGAACATATTACAAAAAATCGGAGTTTTAAGCCGATGCAACTAAGTTGGGCTTTTTCTAACAAGTGGAGTGAATTGATGTTTTAATTATTGAGTAGAGGGAATCGACCACATTTAGTGATAAAAAATTGAAATCAACCATATTTAGTGATAAACAATGGAAATCAAACAAGTGGAGTGACTTGTTACGAGAAAATGGGTACTAAGTGGAAGCAACCATATTTACGCTCCATTACAACGACGGATACTACTTGATTCACCATATGTAGTGATCAATAAAGGGAATCGGCCATATTTAGTGATAAACAATGGATATCGGCCACGTTTAGTGATAAACAATAGAAATCAAACAAGTGGAGTGACTTGTTACGATAAAATGGGTAACTTGTTGTGTTTTATCCAACAAGAGTAAGGACTTGTTCAACAACTTACTCGGTTTAACAATAGATACAACACTTGCCGCGAATGCTACTAAACTTGCTCCGACAAATACTACATACGATTCATACATATACTACTTGATTCCCCATATTTAGTGATCAATAAAGGGAATCGGCCATATTTAGTGATAAACAATGGATATCGACCACATTTAGTGATAAACAATTGAAATCAAACAAGTGGAGTGACTTGTTACATAAAATAGGTAACTTGTTATGTTTTATCCAACAAGAGTAAGGACTTGTTCAACAACTTACTCGGTTCTTGCAATAGATACAACAACAACTGCAATGAGATACTAAACTTGCTCCAACAAATACTACATACGGTAACAGATACTACTTGATTCACCCATATTTAGTGATCAATAAAGGGAATCAGCCATATTTAGTGATAAACAATGGATATCGAAATTACATTTAGTGATAAACAATCGAAATCAAACAAGTGGAGTGACTTGTTACGGAAAATAGGTAACTTGTTGTGTTTTATCAACAAGAGTAAGGACTTGTTCAATAACTTACTCGGTTCTTTACAAATGGATACAACACTTGCTGCAACGAATACTAAACTTGCTCCAACAAATACTACATCTGTTGCAACAAATACTACTTGGTTCACCCGTATTTAGTGATCAATAAAGGGAATCGGCCATATTTAGTGATAAACGATGGATATCGGCCACATTTAGTGATAAACAATCGAAATCAAACAAGTGGAGTGACTTGTTACGGAAAATGGGTAACTTGTTGTGTTTTATCCAACAAGAGTAAGGACTTGTTCAACAACTTACTCGATTTGCTTTTAACGAGATACAACACTTGCTGCGGATACTAAACTTGCTCCAACAAATACTACATACGGTTCTGTGAATACTACTTGGTTCCCGTATTTAGTGATCAATAAAGGGAATCAGCCATATTTAGTGATAAACAATGGATATCACCACATTTAGTGATAAACAATCGAAATCAATCATATTTATTGATCATTATATATACTTAAGCAATTTTAAATTGTTTTTGGGTCGGGATAGATGATCAACTAAGTTCAATACACACTAAATGGAGTGTTCATTGGAGTGAATTGATGTGAACTTCATTGATTCACCCACATTTAGTGATAAACAATGGAAATCAATCATATTTATTGATCATTATATATACTTAAGCAATTTTATGGTGTTTTGGGTCGGGATAGATAATCGACTAAGTCCAATACGCACCAAATGGAGTGATCATTGGAGTGAATTGATGTGAACTTCTTTGATTCACCCCCATTTAGTGATAAACAATGGAAATCAATCATATTTATTGATCAATATATATACTTAAGCAATTTCATGGTGTTTTGGGTCGGGATAGATGATCAATTAAGTCAAATACGCGATAAATGACTAAATGGAGTGATCATTGGAGTGAATTGATCTGAACTTCCTGATTCACTCACATTTAGTGATAAACAAAGGAAATCAATCATATTTATTGATCTACTACAATCATTAGTAATTTATTGCAAATTCTTTCCACAACTATATGATCTGTTGCAACAGATTAGTAACTTGCTTGAAAGCAGATTATTTACTTGTTGGAACGGATTCGAACTTGTTGGAGCAGTTAGTAATTTGTTGCAACTTCTTTTGTGTACTGTATGATCTGTTGCAACAGATTAGTAACTTGTTTCAGCAGATTATTTACTTGTTGGAACGGATTGGTATCTTGTTGGAACAGATTAGTAATTCGTTGCAACTTCTTTCCACGACTGTATGAGGCATTTGCAGCAGTTAGTAACTTGTTTATTGATTAGTTACTTGTTGGAACGGATTAATAACTTGTTGAAACAGATTTGTTATTTGTTTCAACTTTTTCACAAATGTATTATCTAATGCAACAGATTAGTAACTTGTTTAAACGGATTAGTTACTTGTTTGGAACGGATTAGTAACTTCTGGAACGGATTAGTAACTTGACAAGCTTGTATGACTGTTGCAATCATTTAGGCAACTTTTCTAAACAGATTAGTAGATTAGTAATTTTTTGCACCTTTTTTAACTATCGTACTATCCGTTGCATTTGTTGCAACGAGCATTAAAATAAATAATAATAAGGACAAAAAAATTGTTCGGGTAGTAATTTGTTAAACGACCGACTCGGGGCTCCAAAACTTTGTCTATCACACCACCGCCCACCGCCACCGCATCCTCGCCACCGAGTTATCGCACAATAAAGTCTCGGGCTTCATCATGTTAGTGCTTGGGTAAGCAAATGCTCAATAAAAGCAAGTGAATACGATGCGCATGCCATTGCGGTTTCATTGCGGGGAGATTCTCCTTCGACACAAATTTCCAAGCTTCGTTGAGCGACTTTTCGGGCAAGCGTTCAAACATGCCACTCGCTTCGATAGTTTCGGCCATAATTCAATGACTGTAGCCGGGATGTGGATGAAGAACTCATCCACTTGGATTTTGGGACGTTGCGGTCATAAACATTTATCACCCGCCCTCAATTATGAATTCCAGGGTGACAAAGCTATCCGACATTTATGTTCATGATAGTAAGCACCCTTTTGGCACCAACCCACTCGCGACCACCTTTGGGCTGGTACAGTACCTCTACATGAAGCGATAACATCATCATCCCATATAAAATCATCAAGCATTTGATTGAATGGAATAGCTTCCGCCGTGTGTGCTTTCATCCGACAACTCTGTATCGCTTGAGCATGATATTGTAGAAGTTGAGATCGAAGATTATATACGTAGTGGAAGCATAGTGCTCGGTGAAGGTGCTTTGCCTCACACGCATTAAGAGCATAATTTCATCAACATACTGCATTAAAAGTATAAGGAATGTCAGTCACTTGAACAACTAAGTGAGTTGTTGCAACAAGTGTACACTTGTTGCAACAAGTATTAGTCTTGTTGCAACAACTCTCTAGTTGTTGGAGATTGCTTACGGCGAGTTGGGTCTATTTCACCCAACTCGTAAACAATCTCCAACAACTAGGTGAGTTGTTGCAACAAGACCAATACTTGTTGCAACAAGTGTTCCACTTCGTTGCGACAAATATATAACTTGTTGCAACTAATACAACCAAAATAAGACTTGTTTCAACAAAAAAATTATTGTTTTCAAACTTACAACGCGACCCACCAATTTTCCATGCTTGTCATTATCCTGAAGTCATCGGCCTTAAATTCATGCAATGAATACATCGTACCCTTGCTCTTCTTGGCATTGACGAATTTTTCAAGCTTTTTCATTTTTTGAGCATCTATCCGTATGCTTATACACATTTACCTTTTTTAGATCAACAACGGCGGTAGCCTTGTGGGGTGTAGAAGATTTCCTTGACCTAACATCGGCAATGCCTTGGAAATTGCTTTTCCGCTTGCGAATGCGAATAGGAGTATAGGGTGAGGTCGGCTTCTTGGATGGATTGACACCCTCTTGGATAACAAACTTCTCGTAAAGCAGAATTTGTGTCTTTTTGTGCATTCACCAACTCCTCAACATTTTTTATCAAATCATCCATTCGCCGCTTGCAATAGGTGCATTCACAAGCACATTTTCATGTGTCGGCACCAACAAAGGAAAATCTACCACCAAATCCGCCACAACTAACATCTCCATCAATTGGAGTTTGTCCACCGACATCACCACCAATTGAGTTTGTCCACCAACAACACCACCAATTGGAGTTTGTCTACCAAAATCAACATCATCATCTATTATTTTTTCACCGGCAATTTCTGCACGCAACGTCATCAACGAGGCGACCACCAGCAACAACACCACCACCACCAACATCTACCACAACCGATTCCTTTTGATGGTATCGCTCCGGCCAATTCTAATTTTATCCCTCAATCATTTTATCGGGAGCAGTTGTAAGGGCTCGAAAGGAAGCAAGGAATGGCATCTCCAACTCCCGTCTTGTCGGGACAAGCCATGGGTGCACAACCTACACCAAAAAAAGTAGATATATTAAAATGGTCCTAAATAATGAAATGCAACAGATGACTAGGTTGTTGCAACGGGTGTCATACTTGTTGGACATTGTCCAACAGATTAGTAACTTGTTGCAACAGGTGTCATACTTGTTGGACATTGTCCAACATATTAGTAACTTGTTGCAACAGGTGTCATACTTGTTGGACATTGTCCAACAGATTAGTAACTTGTTGCAACAGGTGTCATACTTTTTGGACATTGTCCAGCATTAGTAACTTGTTGCAACAGGTGTCATACTTGTTGGACATTATCCAACAGATGACCAAGTTTATTCTATATACATGTCTTAAGGCTTACCTCTTCCAAAGGAGGGTTAAAAAGATCAACACTCAATCTAGTGTTACTCTTTGCAGTCAGCCATCTAAGCATTCTTGGAAAAGACACTTCGAAGGGTAGTCCTTCACTTGTTGTCGGAGGTGAGGAATGGCTTCAAATGCCCAAGCCTAGAAAATAAGATACCGACAAAATCGGAATGATGATAGAAATACAAAAAGTACAAGAAATTGACATTGCAAATGCTCTACCATGAAAGCCAAGGAAGCCATATAGATTGTTGTTCACCGTTGGCTTAAGCTCTTTCGATAAGTAGTCACGATCGACTTGAAGCTTTCCCCCCCCCATCCATGGTTGTTGAATGCCTCATAGTCCTCCGCAAGTTTAAGCAAACCAAGTGGTATGTTCGTACTTGTATCTTTTGCCATAAGAACACAAGTGCACAAACCAAACTAAACACAAGGATTTGCTTATGCTTTTTTGACATAGTTTTGGACTGCAAATCTACAAGCACTTATCTCCTTTGTAGCTTTTCCCAACTAACTCCACCAAACCAGTTTCACCGTTATCTTTTCCACCCTTTCCCTACTTTCTTGGCTTCTTGTCGTCTTCTTAGTCGGTGGCTTATTCAATACAACGATGAGAAGCTCGCAGGATGACATCTAAGGCCGATAACTATGGCAAACTCTTTCAAGCCAAAGCACACCGATGCCACGGAATTAATCCAAAGCTCATCCTTTGCATCCGAAAGAATTCTACGCTTCATAAGCCCATATACCATTTTCATTTGAAACCGTGCGCCTCTTCAGCGTATCCAAATACACCCCAAAACAACTTTTCCTAAAGAAATCCTCCAAACCCTCTTTTTAAGAATTAGCCTAAATATATCAAAGTTCTTACCCATACCCGATTTGACCGTAAGATCAACGGTCAAATCATTATTTTCATTCAACGGCATCCTCACGGATACTTGTCAATACGAAAACCTTGACAACCTCGGCAATGGAAGGTACCGTTATGATCTATGTTCAATCTACTAGAAGATTACGCAATTAAATTGGCATTCACACTATTTCTCTTCTTTGTTCTTAATTCGGCATTATGAACGTCGACAAGTGAATCGTATTTTCGGAAGCACTATCCTTTTCATCATCTTTATCCAATCCATCTACTCCATCAGCTTTCTTGACTTAATTCTTCTTCACTTTGTTCATTTGTATCTCTTTTGCTTCTTGGCTCGTACTTCCTCTCTTTTACGAGGATTGATTGTCGGTTGGTCATCTCTTTCCTCTATATTTGCCGATTCAACAATAGATTTTGCTAAATCGGCAAGATTCTCTAACGATGATTGCACTCTAGCTTTTTTATTATCTCTATGACCCTCGCCTGATTTCTCAACTTTTCTTTTCGTCGGAGACATTTATCTACACACGGAGAAAAAAAAAAAAACTTCAACCGATTAAGGTTTCATTCAAAGTAAACAAGATAATAAGAAGTGCAAAATTTGATCAAACAAAATACAACAAATGTAATTCCCAACAACCGAAGAATTTGTTTTAACAAATGATCGTAATCAACAAGCAACAAGTGAATAGGTTGTTGCAACATTCTTCAATTGTTGAATAAGTGATTAAGATCGTATATCTTCTACAAACACAACCAAATAATCAAGCAATGTCTAACATTTATAGTTGTTGCAACATATTGTATACTTGTTGCAACAAGTGTTTAACTTGTCATAAATAACTATAAATCATGGACATCTTCTACAAACAAACCAAAATCAAGCTAAGTCCAACAGATTTGTAGTTGTTGCAACATATTGTATACTTGTTGCAACAAGTGTATAACTTGTTGCAACAACTAAAAATCATTGGATATGTTCTACAAATGTAACCAAAAAAGGCGAAGCTATGTCCAACAACATTTGTAGTTGTTGCAACATATTGTATAACTTGTTGCAACAACTAAAAATTTATTGATATCTTCTAAAACAACCAAAAAACTAAAGCTATGTCCAACATTTGTAGTTGTTAAGCCACATATTGTATACTTGTTAAATGTGTATAACTTGTTGCAACAATTAAAAATCATTGGATATCTTCTACAAGCAACCAAAAACTAAAGCTATGTCCAATGATTTGTAGTTGTTGTAACATATTATCTACTTGTTGGCACAAGTGTAGAAATTGTTGCAACAACTAAAAATCTGTTGACATAGCTTCTATAAACAAACATAAAATACTAGGACAAGAACAAAAAAACCATCTATTTGGATATCTACTCCTAAACCCCGAACCATACCAGGACAACAAATTTAAAAACCATTTATTTCACTACAAACACACAAACAACAACAACAATAACAACAATAACAACAACAAGATGGATTTTATCCAAGCTTTTCCTAAACACTTAACCAAACCAAAACAACAAGTATCTACTTCCAAGACAACAAACAAATCATCCACTACGTACACACAATCATACAAGTTAAACAAAATACATCAAATGTATGTGCAATAATTGTTTATCCTTTCTTTTCCTAAACCATACCATAACAAGAAAACACCAACACCAACATCAACATCAACATCAACACCAACACCAACACTAACACCAACACCAACAACAAAAGATTTAACTCCAAAAATACACTAAATAGAGGGTTTTAAAGCAAGCAACCTCAAGAAATGTCTCTGTTCGTCAAACAAGTGTCAAGTCGAAGTTCTTTGTAAAGAACTTACTCATCCGTTCCAAAAGTTAACAAGATTGCAAGCCATTTTTTCCGTCAGCGCCCCGAACCTCGGCTCGGACGTAACACGCGCACTCCGTGCTCGACCGCACGTGACCGAGCGAACCAATCGGCCGGGCCGAATCAACATGTGATATCAAAACATAACTAATTTATAAAATAAAAACTAACACATGTCGATTAACTAAAAGTCTCACCGAAATATCATAATGCGAAATACTTAGACAATCCGAACATATCCGAAAGAACAACACTGCTAAACCAAACAATCGAACGATCGCCAACAAGGCTAACATAATAAATATCTCGACCGTTCGACCGTGGTTCATGAAGCTCTAAGAGGCCGAATACGTAGCCGTCTATAAATCGAACCGACAACGCCCCGAAGGAATTTCGGGGCTCACCAACGGCCGATACGTGCACTTGGGGCCACCGAGTCGTCAACCTCGTATATCGTCGTCGCATCGCGAGACGCAGCCCCTGCCAATAAAAAGGACACGTTACATTTGAATTGGTAAGTAAAGCAACCCAAGCAATCAAATACCGAAACCGAAACCGAAACCGATAATCAGAATCGTAATAGCAAGGAAGTAGAGATATGAATACTCCCTCGCTCCATATCCGAATCATCCGTATTATCCGTGTTTGTATACGCGGGGCCTCGGCCCAATAATAAATGCACGCTATGGCTCCCGCCTAGTAAATGTCACCAATGGCCTCGCCATGTATACGTATACACAAGATCGTGTGCCGTGCGCTCTCGGCAAAATCACATATGTATAATTATGGTTAATTAATAAGGATCGAGACCATAACAACAATGAACAATGCTTAACCGAAATAGACATGCCGGGATCGAATGAAAACACCGACCGTTTCGAGCATACCGAATTTCTAGACCGAGACTCCATGGGTAACAATACATGAGTCTATAAAGATTACGTGTCGAGTTCACATACTCAAATTGTCAACCATGAACGAATTCTCAGAATCGCAACCCTAAAAGATAACGAGCTTCTACAACATATCATGAAACCGAAGCAACCGTATTCGAGTCAAATTACCTACAAGTGAAGAATGAGGCGTAGGGAGAATCATAACATTCCCTAACGTAGATAGTTAGCCTCACATACCTTAATTCCAGCCTTTGAGAGAAATACAATGTTCGTCGCCCCTTTCAACTTTGATCTATATCAATACAAGCCAAAGGGATTCTATATTAGCAATAATATTCATGCTTTGGTCATCTAAGCATGTTATCAAACACTTAGTGGGCATAAAGCTCCACAATCTCCATTAATGGTGTTTCTTCACCCAATTCCCATTCTATTAATTCTAGGTGATTCTACAATCTCAATTAGATGTAATTAACATCATTCTCCATCACCCATATCATTATAACAATCTCAAGTCAACAATCCAAAACTCTAGCATAGTTTATATAATCCTCTTTATCAAACCCATTTACTATTCTCCAAGAACTCATCAATTCACAACTATACATGATTAGAGAGTAGAAACATTACCTTTTTGAAG